>NC_089491.1:35658264-35967164 GCF_036850765.1 Saccopteryx bilineata
TTAAAGCAAGACTAATGTTGGTACCATTGCATAGGGTTATTATATGGTTCAAAGGAGTTAATGTAAACAAAGCACTTAGAATAGGGCCTGAACTATGGTAAACATTCATTAAGTGTGATTCTTATCATTACCCAGCAAAATCCGGTGCTCTTCATTCCACTTAAATAAAATTTACCGATACCTGAAGCTTCCCTTTAACCAAAGTGTTAAAAACAAACAAACAAACAAAAAACTATAATTACTTTGGATATAAGTTAAGAACTACAATCATTTTGAATATAAATCTTTCTAAAACACACTATAAAACGTCTTATCCTCTTAAACAGTATCTATTAATTAGAGTTCACCTCCTCTCCTGACTCAGGCTCAGCAAGAATAGATCATTGTAGACTAGGTCATTTCTAAAAACCTTTCTAGTCTAACTTCTAAGATCTCCCAGATAAAACACCTGAAGGAAGCTCACCGCCATCCTTGAATGGCTTGTAGCCCAGTGCTGTCGTGGCCCAGGCCCCTGCAGTGAGATAGTATAACAACACATCCCCCCAGAGGGGGCTGAGTCCCCTGCCCCGCCCAGCTGCGGTGCTGCCCGACTCCCTGGGGTCGGCTCTGGCCCAGCTCAGGTCTGACAACAGAGTTCTGCTGCCAGCCTCCTGTGCTCTCCCAACATGTTGAAACTCAAGCCTGTTTGGCAAGAAATATGGCCCCAGTGGTGCCAAGGATGGCAGTCCGCCCACTGCCCCACTGGGTATCAGGCTTGGCCTGCAGGTTGGGGCTTGCTTCCCTCCTACCCGGGGCTTGGGTCAGACCAAGCAAGGACCACGGGGGCGCCTGGTTCCCACATGGCCGGAAGAACATTCTCAACAAGCCCATGCCAACACCTGCAGGATGCCCTGCTCCGCCCTTTGAGGAGAGGTCCGAACTGCTGAATGCCCCTCGTTACCGACAGAAGAGTCCTGAACACCCCAAGAGGCAGAGTCTCAGATTTTTCACAAATTGGGGAAATTCTGCCTTTTAAAACCTTACCTGAGCCAAGGTTAGACTTGAACTCTTAAAACTTGATGGGAAAATCTCTCTACAGGTCCACAGAGAATGAAGGGAATATCTCCGCTCAGGCATTAGCGTCAGGCAGACAAGCCTGGTCCAAATATTTAATCAAGTTAGCTAATCTCTCTTGCAAGAATTCTTTTTTTTAGTGTTTAGCATGGTGTCTGGTATATAACAGGCACTTAATAAATATTAGTTCTCTTGCCTGACCTGTGGTGGCGCAGTGGATAAAGCGTCGACCTGGAAATGCTGAGGTTGCCGGTTCGAAACCCTGGGCTTGCCTGGTCAAGGCACATATGGGAGTTGATGCTTCCAGCTCCTCCCCCCTTCTCTCTCTCCTCTCTCTCTCTCCTCTCTAAAATGAATTAAAAAAAAAAAATTAAAAATAAATAAATAAATATTAGTTCTCTCCCTCCTTCCTGAGCCTTCCCCACTCTGTGTGTCCCAATGCACACCGTACCACGCACACATGCACCCTGGAAGCCTAGATTAAGGAGGAATTATAAAGCAGATAAAGGGACTAATCAACTGTCCCTTTTTGCCCCATTTCCAAGTGTGACTCACTCCCACCCCCACAACACTGCCAAGAAGACCCAGAATCTGGCTTCGTCCTCCATCCCAGATAATAGCAATTATACCTAACAATTACTGAG
Organism: Saccopteryx bilineata; assembly: GCF_036850765.1. Classification (NCBI taxonomy): domain Eukaryota; kingdom Metazoa; phylum Chordata; class Mammalia; order Chiroptera; family Emballonuridae; genus Saccopteryx; species Saccopteryx bilineata. The sequence goes on from NC_089491.1 coordinate 35,659,962, forward strand.
CACTTCCTATGTGCCAGGTGCTGTGCTAAACGCCTTTCGTGCATTCATTATTTCACCAGCCCAGGAGCCAGGTCAGGCCATCCTCAGGGGTCCTGGCCAGGCGGGGTGATATATACAAAACCTGGGTCCCTCGCAGCACCGAAGCCCAATCCCTTTAGACAACACCAGCCCCAAAGCTTCCCCAGCATCACTTCCTGAGGCCGGAAGTTCCTGAGAGAGTGCCTTTTACACTTAGAGCTCTCCACACTCCACCTTTCACTCTTCAGATTATCATGTCCGTTTTTATCCTTGAACTGATACAGCAGTGTTCTTTATAAAAAATTTGCATTACATTTACCAAAGTCATTCTTTCTGCTAATTTATCAACTTTGTTTTTCAGTTGAGTTTTACTGATTTTAACATATTAGAACTACTATGCTATCTTTCTAGTCCTTTCAGAAATATAGTGACCCTCAACTCTGAAACTGGAAAGGAAAGGAAATCGTCCATTTGAACAGATTGTTTTGCCCATCCAGCTCACTTTCCTCTCCCTTTCTTTTTAAGATTTTATTTATTGATTTTACAGAGAGAGGAGGGGGGAGAAAAAGAAGTATCAACTCATAGTTGCTTCACTTTAGTTGTTCATTGATTGCTTGTTGTATGTGCCTTGACCGGGCAAGCCCAGGGTTTTGAACCGGCGACCTCAGCGTTCCGAGTCAATGCTTTATCCACTGCACCACCACAGGTCAGGTTCCCCTCCCTTTCTTCCTCTGTGTATAGTGTGAAGCAGAAGCAGGTTTACAGTTGTGAGTGCATGCAACACAGAGTTTATTCTTGTATTGTTCTTTATCGATTATTGCATTGTTTTCCATATGGACCACTGTAAACCTACTTTTGCCCCACCCTGTATCAACATAAATTCATGAGCTGTCTCCAAGCAGCGTTTCCACTACGATGAATTGCTTTCATTCAAAATGACACATCTGAAAAATGAACCCGCACAAAGGAAGATAGATTTAAGACACTGAGAGCTCAGCTAATTTTGTTACTGATTGCTGTGAAAAGGGGTAGCTCTTTTTAGAAAAAGGAGACTCTCAGGATTAAAAATATTTGCCTCAAAAAAAAAAAGTTTGCCTCACTTAAAAAAGGAAAAAAAAAAAGCCTGCTAGAAACACCAAAACGTTATCAGTGCCTCTGGGTGACAAACTGATAGATAAATACTTCCTCGCTTCTAATGTTTTTTCTGAGTGTTCTTATTTAAAAAAATATATACATAAATTCTTTTTATACCAAAAAGGAAAAAAAAATGTACTCAGGGTGATGGCTGCTGAGTTTCAGACAAATACCTAACAAAGTCGTTCCCCGTCGCTCACTTCCTGTCTTTTCCTGGCGGAAACATCAGGGCAGAGGAGGGAGGAGATTGTCATCAAGGCCTGTCCCCAGTGAGCAGATGGAAACTCAGAGGTTGCACAACGTGTGTGCAGTCATAGTCATTGACGGAACGAGGATAGCTCTCTGTCTAGGTTATCAGGTTATCTGCACATAGCATGGTGTTACGTTTTCCCCATTGCTCAATTTCAGGGGATAATTAGAGATCACTCTAAGTCATTGCAGAAACACAGCCTCCTAATAAAGAATACGTTCAAGGCAAACTTACACTCATTAGGATGGCTACTATAAAACAAAACAAAACAAAACAGAAAACAAGTGTTGACATGGATGTGGAGAAATTGGAGCCCTCGTGCACTGCTGGTGGGAATGTAAACTGGTGCAGCCACTGTGGAAAGCAGTATGGAGTTTCCACAAAACATTAAAAACAGAATTACCATATAACCCAGCAATCCCACTTCTAGGTATACAACCAAAAGAACTAAAAGCAAGGACTTGAAGAGATATTTGTACACCCATGTTCATAGCTGCATTATTCACAAAAGCAAAAATATGGGAACAACCTAAATGTCCATCAACAGATGAATGTATAAACAAATGTGGTATCCATTTGTTTACCACACACACAACAAAATAGTCTTCAGCCTTAAAAAGGGAATTCTGACAAATGCTACAACATAGATGTTGTTCCTTGAAGATATTATGTTACAGTTACAAAAAGACTAATGCTATATGATTTTATTTTTATGAGACACCTGGACTAGTCATATTCATAGACACAGAAAGTAGATGGTGGTTCTGGGGATGAGGGAAAGAGAATTGTTGTTTAATAGATACAGAGTTTTAGTTTTCCAAGATGCAAAAGTTCTGGAGATCTGTTTCACAACAATGTGAATGTACTTAACACAAATGTACACTAACAAATGGCTAAGATAGTAAATCTTTTGTTACATAGTTGGCCCCCCCCCACACACACACACAATTTTTAAAAAGTAAAAAAGACTAGGTGGAAGGCACGAACAAGCCACTGTCTACTGTTTCCCAGGCTGGAAGAGGAAGGGGTTGTTACATTGCTATCATTACCACAGTGGTGCTCTGATTGGAGTTCATGATCACCCTCTGTGGATCACATTGGCTCCTTTGTGTAACACCCGTGGCAAAGGCCAAGCAGAGGTGCATGAGACGTGGAGGGACAGGAGCCCAGGAAAAAAGGGCACTGGTGCCAAGCCTGTTAACTCCTAGCTGAGAGCCAGAGGAGAGACAGGCTCAGCCGCCCAGCCCTGCTGGTCTGAGCCTCTTAAGAGAGGGGAGGGTGGGCTCTGCTCCAGGAAGAGGAGGGCTGTGGGAGCAGGAAGCCAGGCCCCCGCAGAGATGTAAAGGGTTTGGGACTCAAGGACTGACTTCTGAAACAGAAACAAGAAGATCAGCCCCTGCTGCTGCTACTGCTGCTGCTACTGAGCTGGCCTGTCGTGTTCAAGTCACCAAGTCACCTAGGTTCTTCCCTCAGCTTGTCTTCCTGACATCTCCCAGACTCCTCCAGCCTCTGCCCTCCCACCACCTACCTTGGCTCCACCTCTTGTGTCCGAACCTGAATACCTGTGTTACTGCCTCAGTTCACGCATCCCTTCATTTGTTCTTTCACTCATTCTTCTGTCCATCCAGTAATTCAAGATATTGTATTAGGCTAAGAGAATAGACTCCGGAACCATTGACTGGGTTCAAATCCCAGCTTTGCCCCTTACTAGCTGTGTGACCATGGGCAAGTTACTGAGCTTCTCCATGCCTCCATTTCTCCATCTCTGAAATGGAAATAAAAATGGTGCCTACCACAAAGATTTAATCAAAGATTAAAGGACTTAAATTCACGTTAAGTGCTCAGAACCATGCCTGGCACATGGAGCATTCAAAGTATGCTAGCTCTGATCATTCATTCACAAACACTCAGAGTCCATACAGCAGCACATCAGGCCCAGGCAAAGCTATACTGGGGACAATGGGAAAGAGAATCTAGATTAGTCCTTGCCCTTGAGTAGTTGCTCGCAGGTTACTAGGGGAGAGAGACTTACAAAGAACTAAACATAAGTGAAAATAAGAAAATAAAATACTACAGGGGGAGAGGACAAAGGAGGAACACAATTTAGGGGGAAGTCTTCACAAAAATATTCATTTGAGCTGTACCTGTAAGACAGTATAAGATTTTGGAAACTTAGACTGGAGGGAGCTTCGTTGTAGTAGAATCTGAACCTAGAAATGGGTAAGTCCTCAGAAAATAAAGACAAGAGCTGTGTCTCTGAGGTAGGGTTGCCAGAGAAAATGCAGGACACCAACTGAATTTGAATTTCAAATAAACAACATAAGCATTTTCAGGACTGGTATGTCCCAAATATACTAAAACAGGATTCACTGCCTACTGAAGATCATATACTGTTGACCCTTGAACAATACGGGGATTAGGGACGCCTACCTGAACAGTCGAAAATCTGAGCATGACTATGGACTCCTCAGATTTGACCAACTGTGGATGGAAAACAGTAATTTTCATCTGCGTTTGGGAATTGCGGCTGGGAATTTGAAAATAGAGTACTGTTTTCAAAAGGAGCTTGGTTGAATCCCTGCATGTGAAATTCACTAATATGGAGGGGCCTGACTGTATTTATTGAAAAAAATCTGCCCATAAGTGTACTTTTACGCTTCAAGCCTGTGTTGGTCAACCAAGCATTGCTACTCTGGCGGGAATAAACTCTCTCGAAGCCTGTGGCCTGGACCTGAGCTTGTGTCCTTACCCATCTGTTTGTGGTTTGCCACCTTCATAAGTCACTTGGGATTGTTGATTCTGGGTTTTCTAGAGGGTCCTTGATGAACTGTTGGCAAATTATTCGGTGCCACTTTGTTATTAACAATCACCCTCCCCTTCCCCGGTGGGAGGTGAATGGAAAGATCCCACGTGTTCATTCCATTGAAGGTCACTGTCTCTGCCCTTTTTTATTTAGCTTCTTCATTTTTCTGAGATCACATCTCTTTGTCTTCCTTTTGAGACCCATTAACACCATGATGGCAAGGATTTCATTCCCTTTGTCACTGTTATGAACAGAGAGAGAGGGAAATAAAAGTATACCGGCACAATAAAGTAATCTGAAGACTGCAACGCTGGCTGGGAAATGCACACAGGGGACCTAGGACTTCACGGGGACCCAGAGTGAGCTAGGCTGGGATGTGTTGCACCAATTCTTTGGGAGTCACTCTGTAGCTTCCACCCAAGCTGGGCCTTTCAGGTGCCGGGTGAGCAGCAGCGACTGTTGGTCACATGCAGAAGAGGAACCTGGTGATCTGCAACCGGTCAGAGGCTGGAGAAACAAAAGGTGGCCCTCGGGACCCTCCCCTCATACATAAAACATGCCACACAAAGTCATTTCATGCCCCAGCATCTGCCCGCTGTTCCAGAAAGGTACACCAATTCATTGCCCTCAAATTTGTTTATGGAGAGAAATGATCAGCAAGAGAAAACAAATTCTCTGCTGAGATAGTGCCCTTCGTACGAGATCTATTTCTGTGGAAACGCTGACACTGGGGATGGTGTTTGGCTTGAATGCGGTGTGCCTGAGAACTGGGAGGAACCTGCCTTGACAGAGGTCCCGGAGCAGGAGGATTCTGCCACCTGGATGCCTGCCTGTGTGACTGGGCTGAGAGCAGGCTTACTAGGAAGCTTCTGAGATTAAAGGGAAGTGGGAGGGGGTTCCCTTTCTTGTTGATGCACTCAAAGCTTGCTCTGGCTCCCGGGCCTACGACATGAAACAAAATGTACTACCTGAAAGAAAGAACCCCCTCACCCCACTCTCACTGCCTCAGGAGGATCTCATTCGGCAGGTGTCATAGACACAGGACTGAGGACATACAAGCTTTCCAAGAGGCCCTCCCCAAATGCACACCACAAACATGCTTGTTGACTCCAAGATACAAAATGAAAATTCTGAAGTGAAAATTAAACTGTCTACAAAATACAGTATTATATCAACTCCTTAAATTATTCAACCTGATATCCATAAAAATTTTATTATGTTTGATAACAATTAATGAATTCTTTTACTTCAAGGAATTCTGAACTCTGCACAATGCTTTCTGAGAACTCATAGTCACTGAAAATTAAATTAGCAAAATAATCTTGAAAGGAAAAAAATTATAAAAATGCTCTCAAGACGATTAAAGCAGAAAGAATTGCATCTACAGTGCTATGTGGGAACATTTTGTTGTATGCTCTGACACAGGGCAGTGCATCTAAAAGTTAGACTGCTTAGCTTCAACCCTGTTTCTTGGGTCACGGCCCATCAAAAGTTTTAAAAAAACGTGGGTGTTTGCAGACAGGGGTAATAAAGACACATCTTTGTAGCCAACTGAACTGCTTTGTTCATATAACCCCAGAGACCATTTAAGCTAGAAGGATCCCTAGCCATCATGGGTCCCAGTGCAAAGATAGCTCTGGTCTCTGAGTCTCCAGACACCAATCCTCTTTGTATAGGATAAAATACACCTGAGGTTCAGAGAGGGGAAGATCATTCCCTAGGTCACACAGCAAAACCACTCATAAGGCAAAGAGCTGAGAACCTATAAGCTTAGAGATATGAATATGAGACTTCTGCCTCCTAGACTTCTCCCTGGCCACTATACATGCCTGGATGTTCTGTTTCCTTTGCTAAACCACTGAAGCACTCCTTTGTCCTTAGCAGAATGTCTTGATTTCTTAAAGTTCTCTTAATGCTTTGATTTTAGAGGACTTAACTCATATTTTTAGGTACCTGTTGATTTCCACCATCCACATGCTTATCTTTGGCTTTCCTAACCTTGGTCCAGGCATCCTACTTCCCAGGTCTTCTAATTGAAGGCCCACCTTATCCTTTGCAAATCACTTGTATGCAAGATTTCCTCTCTAGCAGGGCTTTGCTGACTGGCTCATCCATCCGCCATGAAGACTAACTGGATACTTGAACCATGCCATCTTCCGCCCCCTTGTGGCCACTAAGAGAGGTGCATTGCTTTGGACTTGCTTCACCCCCTTCTGTGCCAACCATATTTGGGCCCGCGTAATTACTCTTTCTGAGAAGGCTTCCTTATTCCTGGATGGCCGTTACCTGGACCACATTCCTCTCCTTCACTCCTACTCCTCCAGTTAATTGCCCACAGCAACGTCAGCCTCCCCACTGAGAAATCAGTCCATCAACTCCCAAGTATTCATTGAGTACCACCAGTCAATAGTGATAAATCTGGCAATGCGGGTGGTGCGGGGGGGTGTGTGTGTGTGTGTGTGTGTGTGTGTGTGTGTGTGAAGGGGTGAGTGCCGAGAGGCTGTAAGATGTAGTCCATGATCTTGGACTACATTAATAATGTTCACAGTTAATAATGGGAAATTAAAATTAAAAATAATTTGATGTTCAACGTTCTATGCCAAGAACGTCAAGAATTCAAAAATGATGTCAAGTGGTGAGGAGGGCCCCTGGAGAAAGAGATAAGAACGGGCGTTTGGAAGACAGAAAGTATTCTGGAAACAGAAGAAAAAAGATTCCCATGTTTCCCCTTTACATTTGCAACACACCACACTTCTTCTGATACCAGACGGGGCAGTTTGCCACACCAATTGGCTGTCCTACAATTTAACTCAATTCTGACACTGTCTACCTGGAGATAGCAGCAGATCCCACAAGTTAAGAGCTCAGTCCCACCAGACTGCACCTCTTTCAGATGCCAATTGCAAATCCAAGTTACTTGTGTGCTTCTGACCAACCAGTTCTAACTCAGACTCCCTCTTTGGGTTTGATTAACTTGCAGGAGAAGCCCAGGGAACTCAGGAAAACTTAAGTTACTAGATTACAGGTTTATTGTTAAAGAATATAACTCGGGAATGGCCACGAGGCAGACATGCATAGGGCAAAGTGCGTGGGGAGGAGTGTGGAGCTTCCAGACCCGTCCCGGGTGGGCCGCTCCCCCACACCTCTGTGTTCACCAACCTGGGTGCTCTCTGAACCCTGCCTTTTGCAGTTTTGCAGAGGCTTTGTTATTTAGGCATGACTGATTGAATCATGGGCCATTTGTGATTAGATCAACCTCTGGCTCCTTTCCCCTTCTTGGAGGGCTGAAGGGTGAGGGGTACCTGAAAGTTTCAACCCTCTAATCATATGGTTGGTTCCCCTGACAACCAGTCCCCATCTTTGGGGGCTTCCCAAAAGTCATCTATTTTTTTATTTATTTATTCATTTTAGAGAGGAGAAGGAGAGACAGAGGGGGTGGGAGAGACAGAGAGAGAGAAGAGGGGAGGAGCTGGAAGCATCAACTCCCATATGTGCCTTGACCAGGCAAGCCTAGGGTTTTGAACCGGCGACCTCAGCATTTCCAAGTCGACACTTTATCCACTGCGCCACCACAGGTCAGGCCAAAAGTCACCTATTAACATCAACTCAGGCATGGTTGAAAGAGTCTTGTTAGGAATAACAACAACAACAAAAAAACACCATTTCACTTTTATGCTCTTATAACTTGAGAAATTCCAAGGGTTTAGGAGCTCTGTACAAGGAACAGAATGGAGACCAAATACATATTTATTGTAAATCCCAATAACACAAGAAGGAAAGGAAGAAGAGTATTCTGAAAGGAAGAAAAGGCCATGGGAAATAACAAATAAAATAAGATTATGGCTAAAATGAAGTTTCCCAAATAAAAGATAAAGGGGAGACGAACTCCTTTCTCACCCTCCTCTCTGGTGCTCAAACCACTCTGTGAGCCCTCATGCAGAGCACATCACACACTCTGACTCCACAAGGTTTGTGTGTCCCTTTCGGCTCATTAGGACCCTTTTGATTGCAATGAACAGAAATCCAACTTAAATTAGCTTAGGCAAAAAAATAAATAAATTCATGGATTGAAATAATTGAGGACATGGATTGCACTGGCAAAAGATGTGACCAAACCCAGGGCTGACACAGTGTCAAATGTTATCAGATCTCTCTCTCTCTCTTTCTCTCTCTCTCTCTCTCTCTCTCTCTCCCTCTCTCTCTCTCTCTCTCTCTCTCTCTCACACACACACACACACACACACACACGCGCGCACACACACACACACACACACACACATACACGCACACACTTACTCTCTCCCTTCTTCTCCAGCTCTGTTTTTCTCTCTGCTTTCACCCTTTGAGGGCCTCATTCTGCCCTACCACAGTGGGGCTTCTCCCAAAAGTCAAGGGAGATGGCCAGGTAACCAGTTTTACGTACTTCCAGCTGTGACTCCAGAAGCCAAAGAAACATCCCCACTAGTTCCATCAGATGAGTCCCAGGGAAAGGCCTTCATTGGCTCAGCACCCCTTCTATGCTCCTCCCTATGTCACAGGGGCGGGCAGTCTGAGAAGTGCATATCCTAAATCCCAGCCGGCGGGTCCTAGAATAAAATCCACGAATGAGAAGCACTTGCCAGGATGCGGCAGGCAATGGACAGGCAGAGCCAGGTTTCGCTGCCTTGGTGGCGTCACACTTTAGGCTCAGGCACACATGCCTTTCTACAGTCTAAGTATTTTCTTGAAAACCTTGGGCCTCAAGATTGGAGGCAGCTGTGATCATCCCGCCTGGTTTTCAAGTCCCTCCAAAGTCCTATCTATGAAAGCTGGTAACAAAACTGGCGGCCTTCCTTGATCTTTATCTGTCCAGAATTTCCAACGATTTTGTAAGTGCCTAATGCCCTTGATTAAATTCCTTCCCACCCGAAATACCTCAAGCAGTTCCTGTTTGTGACCATACCCAAACTGATATAGGCATACACCCCAGTGGTGGAGGAGGAGGAAGAATCTGTCAACATAAGGAGGGAGGAGGAGGAAGAATGTGCTCACAGCCAAATCAAGAGCAGTCACACTTCCCCATGGGAAATGGTGGGCGGTAAGTCAGGGAGGTGGGATGAGGTGAGACTATGGTAGGTGTTGAATGCCGAGCATACAGACCTGATGTCCTGAGGAAGAAGGAAGCCAGGTGAATATGATGGCAAGGGCCACATTTTAAGGCAGCCAGTGGTGGTATAATAAGGGACAGGTTAGTTAGTGTGGGGACAACAGAAAGGAAGCAGTGACAACAGAGGTGCTGAAAACGGGAGAGATGTGAAAAACACAGAAAAGGGAGCATCAGAGAATAGGATATTTTGGCATATTGTAGGTAAAGACAATAATAATAGCTTCCGTTTATGAAATTACAATTAATTATACATCAGATAGTCTGCTGGGGTCTTCATGTTGGCTCTAATCCTGCAAAGGCAGAAACCATCCACATTTATAAATTAGAAAACCAGCATTTAGGGGTGTTAGCCGATATGCTCAAGGTCAATCAGCTGGAGACCAGAGCCAGTACTTGAACTTGACGAGGTTGCTCTTTAAGGCCTGAATTCATTCCACCAAGCTATGCTGCTTTCACTGGCCCTTTTAACAGTTCCAAGGGTCAAGCTTGATCCTCACTTGGCAAGAGGTAGTGGAGTACAATGAAAAGGGCAAAGCCTTTGTCCTCTGACACGAAGCCTTAAGAAGAATACAACCATGAGAAAACAACTGGACAAATGCAAATTGGGGGATATTCCTCAAAACAACTGGCCTCGGTCTCTTACAAAGTGTCACATTATGAAAGACAAAAAAGAAAAAGAAAAAAAAGATAAAATACCATTCCAGATGAAAAGAGACTAAAGAGATGTGATAACTAAATATAGTGAGTAATCCTGGATTTGATGTTGGGTCAAACAAACAATGCTATCAAGGACATTTTATAAACAATTGATAAAGTAAACCAGACATTAAATAGTTAACGAATCAATGTTACATTTCCCAAGTGTGACAATTTTATTGTGTTTTTGTAGCACAATACCCCTGTTCTTTGGAGATGATTGCAAATATTTAGGAGTAAATTAATACAGTGTTTCCAAGTAATACTCAAATGGATTAGCAAAATTAGGATAAATAGATAGGGTGCAGGTGTGTCAAAAGGCTAACAGTGAAAGGGTCTGTGGGACTGACTGGACTACTATTCTTGCAATTTTTCTGCAATCTGAAATTTTTTTTTTATAATTTTTTTTTAATTTTTATTTATTTATTACAGAGACAGAGAGATTGTCAGAGAGAGGGATAGACAGGGACAGACAGGAACGGAGAGAGATGAGAAGCATCGATCATTAGTTTTTCACTGCATGTTCAACACCTTAGTTCGGGGGTCTCAAACTCGCGGCCCACGGGCCGCATGCGGCCCGCCGAACAATTTTGTGCGGCCCGCAGACTAATCCATGAAGTTCAAAATATTTTGGATAAAATTAAGTAAGCCTAGGGGCCTACTTGTATTTTTCATTTCTCTAGCATCCTAGCTAGATATTAGCTTAGTTAACAGCAGTTGTGATGCGAACTACAGTTTCTGGTCGTTTTGTGACACTGAGTAAACTGCATGTACGATTGTGCTTGTTGTACTGATTTTTTTTGTTTTCAACTGCAGTGAGAAAAGTGTTGCGTAACAGTTGCCTTTTGTAGACCTAGTGCAGCCTGCCTAACGGCTGTGATCTTGCTCTGCGGCCCACATGCTGAGTTGAGTTTGAGACCCCTGCCTTAGTTGTTCACCGACCGCTCTCTCATATGTGCCTTGACCGTGGGCCTTCAGCAGACCGAGTAACCCCTTGCTGGAGCCAGCGACCTTGGGTTCAAGGTGGTGGGCCCCTGCTCAAACCAGACGAGCCTGCGCTCAAGCTGGCGACCTCGGGATCTCGAACCTGGGTCTTCTGCATCCCAGTTCGACGCTCTATCCATTGCGCCACCACCTGGTCAGGCTGAAATTTTTTTAAATAAAAAGGAGAGGGGAAATTTTTAGGTACATCCATTCCTACCTCCCCCCTCCCCCGAAAAAGACAAGAAAAGAGGAAAGCCTTCGAGCTGAACATTCCTGAGTCTACCACTTACTAGCTGTGCCATCTCTGAGCCCTCACTTCTTCAGCTGAAAACAGCGGTGCTCATGCCCATCACGAGCGAGCACTTCTGTGGGACGATGGCAGACACCATGGTGTGACACCAGGAGCACGTGGGCAGCACAGTGTTCTCTTTGTTCACAAGTGCTCTCTCCCCTTCCTCCCGCCTCATCCCATTTCATCTCAGAATCCATTAGGCTGGCCTTTGAGGGAGATTTGCTCAAGATAAATAGGAACAACCACATGCCCTGCAGAGTGCACAGTTGAAGCAATATGACACCTGGCAGGGACATTGGGATGCAGGCTGGCGGACCCTCTGAATGGAGTACCACAGGGACAAAAGTCAGAAATACATCCACCTATGACTCGCGGGCTGGTGCCACGGACTGGAGCTCAGAGACCGGCCAGAGCTTCTCCAAGCGGAGTTGCTGGCTCATGCGAGCAGAATCAGCTGTGGTGTTCGTAAAACGGCAGATTCTGGGGCCCTGCTTGGACCTGAGTTGGCGTCTCGGCAGTGGTGTTGGCATGTACATTTTAGCTCTGTTTTCCAGGTGAAAACACCCAGGTTTAAGTGCTCCAGACCCTCACCATGGCTGTCATGAATGTGTTACTTTATAGCAATATTGGTCCACCGAAGAAATGAATTCCTGTGGTGAGAGTCTAATAGTAACAGGAAAAGGTTATACCCACTACAGACATCCACAAAAGGGGGCAAACAGAAATATGAATCAAGTTGCAAGTAGAGATAAAAGCAGGAGGTTTAGGGAGAAAGCAATGTTTCTCTCTGGGCTTTGCTAGCTGCAGACCCAAAGTGTATGAATGTAATGCTGCCCCAGCCTAGAGCCTCCCCCCCCCATTCACCATTATCTGAACATTATTATTGAAGGGATCAGCTTGGGCTCAGAGCCACTTCCTCCACTCAGCATGACTCTGGGAAGTTGCATAAACCAAGCAGGTCCCTCCCCTGACATGTGCAATAAGTGGTTCCACAGCATCTCATAGACTCCAGAAACTCCAGGAATTCTAATGACCTAGAGGCTCACTGATTCTGCCTGGGACTACCAGTGTTGCTCCGAGCCATGCCCACTGACTTTAAGGACTCTCTCTGGAGAAGGTCACTGTCAGATGCCACCCGGGTGAAAGAAGCCAACAGTGGTCACCTGGTTTCCCTGTAGCTCACTGAGGGCTTGTCAGTCAATGTTTGGCTTAGAGGGTGGCTGGGCTCCTCTTCTGAGCCCAGGAGGTCTGATCATTTGGCCACATGAGTTTCCCTCTGATCCTGAGAATCCGCTATTCCAAGCCAGCTCCTGGCAGGCACTCACCCGCTGGGTCTGAGTTATTTTGGGAGACTCAACATCCTGCACTCAGCCCTAGGGAGGGGAAGAGAAGGATGGACAAATGGGCAGTCTCCACCCCCAATCCACCCCCAAACTGAGACAGAGGACAGAGAGCCATCTGGAACTTTAACTCTTCCCTGGCTCTGGCTAAGACCAATGCATTCCACTTAGAAGGGTCTCAAATGGTACAGTAGCATGGTACTCATTTAAATTTAAGGCAAAAACACAAAGTACAGTATATCAGGAGAAAGTATGCATGGAAAGTGACTTTTTAAAATCATCTTTAAATATTACAGCCAAAGTGAAAGGATGGAAATTGCATCACTAGAGGAGCATTTGTGTGTGTGTGTATGTGGGTGGTGGGGAGCATTGTATGTGTGTGTGGGTGTGTGTGTGTGGTTTAACATTGAAGAAATAAATCATTTTCCCAACTGTGGGACTTAAAGTAATATTTCACCTTTTCAGGAACTCCAAAGTTTATTTTGGAGATGAGAATCGGATTAAACTCTTCGAATTTAGAGTTTTACACACCGGCACACAAACTCACTCACCCTGGAACCCAGGTAAGTGGGATCTCCTCCGAGGTGTGATGTTTGCTGCCAAAATTTTCTTCTTCTTTTTCAATTGTTCCCTACAGTGTGCAAAGCCCCCAGGAAAGGGCTGGGCCGGTCTGGTCTGACATCTTTGTTCCCATGGGAAAGGTGCTCAGTACAGAGAAGGGAGAAAGGAGGCAGCAAGGACAGAGTCTGCAATGATTCCACAAGGGCCGTTTTGCATGGGGAATGTCTGGAGTTTCTCAGTGGTGTGGTTCATTAAGGCTTGAGGTGATAACTCATAGTTAAAAGCCATGATTGGCTGGCTCTCTCCTGGATTCAAGTCCACACACAGCCACTCAGGGCCTAGCATTTGGCAGGAACCGAGGGAATCCTGGGGGTGGACAGAAATAAATAATTTCCAACTGCCTGCCCTCTAGATATCTCTCAAGAACAGGAGAGTCGCACATCCTGGACACCTGGCATCCCTAAAACCAATCAACCAGTGACTGTGAGACCCCCATAGAATAAAACCTGATGGGCCCAAAATACTATGCCAGTGGGCTTGTATTTACATCCTCTTCGGCTGCAGAAAAAACCTGCTCTCTTCTTGATCACCACCTGCTTCTTAACACAAAACAAAGCAAAACGAAACAAGCACAGCCTTCCTTCTCCACCTCTGACAGCTGCCTCCCCAAGTCTGCCAGGCCTGCCCTGTCCCGGCTCCTCACAGAAGCAGTGCCTGACTCCCTCTAACCAGCCCTGGAGATATCCCTGATTCCCACTGTCCCAGCCTCCTTGGGACCTGGGCTGACCGACTGGCCCCCTGCCCACCCCGGTCTGTTTCCTTTCTGCCACACTGTCTATTTCCCCTCTGCCCACATACTTCGAGCCCCTTCTGCTGGGCCTTCAGGCCACCCGACGCCTGACCTGAGGGAACTTTTATGTCCTCAAACCCCTATGGTTCATTTCTGGCTCTTCTGGCCTAACTTGTTCTATTGCCAATGAGCTCCAGGTGCCATTGGAGGCCCTCGGGACTGACATCAGACTGTAGTCTGGGACTGAAAGAGCCACTGCACTCAGAGCGTTTGCAGCATCCATCATTGACAGTGCAGTTGCCAGAGGACGGGCAGTCTCACCACCGAGATGCATCCCTGCGAAGCAATTCAACTAATTTGCTTTCTTAGCACCCATTTGTAGATCGGGCCCCAAAGGACAGAGCCCTATTGTCATCAAAGGGACTTTCAAAGTGCCTCTCAGACTTTGACTACAGCAGAACTACTTGATGGGCTCCCGGAGCCATGTCCTCCCCAAACTCTGGTTCTGAAGGGCTGAAAGTCAAAAGGACAATTTGTATTTCTTAAAGGCTCTCAGGTGAAGCTAATGCTCAGGCCTAAGGACCTCACTTTTGACAACCCCTGTCCCAGTCCAGTGGTTTTCAAACTTGGGCTCATCTGGGAAATTAAAAAATAAATAAATAAATAAATAAATAGCCTTGCTCATCTCCCAGAGATTCTGATTTAATTGGCCTGGTCACTGGGCCTTATATAAAAACTCTGTAGGTGATTCTAATGTTCAGCACGGCTTGAGAATGTCTACTCTTGTTCTTCTCAACAGCAGAGGCTGGGCAAGGAGGGGTGGGGAGCCCTCTTTATTCCCCACACAGGGACCCTTGAGTGGGGCCCCCAGATAAAATATAGGACATCCAGTTAAATTTGAATTGTAATAACTAGTAATATTTTATTATAAATTTATATCCCAAATATTGCATGAAGTCCTTTAATGTTATTGTTTGTTGTTGTTGTTTTCTAAATATGGCAACACTACCCATAGACACTTCCATAATGCGGAATGAGAAATGATGATCTGCCAGGTCCCGTTTTATACCAAGGGCCCCAGAGAACACAGAGGAAGACACCTCAGTCTAGAGCTCCTTTCCTTCCATCACACTTAACTATGCTAATGACACTTGTACTCTCTTCTTGTTACAGGCTATTGTCAGTTGCCTGGAGGTGACTTTAAAGGGTCAGTATGACTTACGTCTTCTCTGCTCCCTTCCCAGGTCTCACCTCCACCCACCTTTCTGCTGTTGACATCACAGAGGCTGTCCTGGGGTGTGGCCATTCTCAGGACCATATCCTTAAGGACAGCTCAGGGAGGAAGTGGGCTGGAAGTGGCACCAGCCAGAGACAGCTGTGAACAAGATCCCATAATTGGGTAACACAAAGACAAGTGGGATTTGGCAGAGGCGAACCACAGGCAAAGCATGTTGGGAGAGGCCCACTTAATTCGTAGAGACACTCGGAATTAGTTGTAAATTCTCTGGGAAGAGATCAAGGCAGTGGCATAAACAGCTCAATTAAACTGTCAGGCTCAATGCTCAATGCATAGTAATGGTCAAAACACAGCCTTTAATCTAGATACAGAGGATTATCTTTCGACCAGTAATGAGATTCCTAAGATTAGTTGTACCTGAGGTGGAGAAAACAACAGCTGGCTCAGCGACACCACGGACAGGTTGCCTGTCAACATGACTGGGACTGGTGTGGAAAGTGCTACCTCTGGATGCTGGGAAGACAAGGAAGAATCCCAGTCTGCTTTCTCAGGACACAGTCTTGGAACAGAACGCAGCCAGTCTGACCTGCTCCCACCTCCAAACCAAAGTTAACAGCCACTAGCACTAGTTCTGAGGCAGAGAGAAATGCCAAGCGTTAGCCCTCTGCCATCTCACCCTTTGTGACCAACCACTCACATTCACTCATTCATTCAACAAACAGTCACCGCTTGCTTACTAGGTGTCAGACACTGCTCTGGTGCTGGAGACAGGTGGTCAACAAAGAGAAAAGAGCCCTTTCCCACTCTGGGGCAAGATAAAAAAACAAAACAAAAAACAAGAGAAATCAGTAAAATATGCTGTGTGTGAAATGGCAATGAGTGATACTAATTGTTGAGTGGGGACAACAATTCTGGATATGTTGCCCAGGGGAGGCCTCACCGAGTCGAGTTATGAAGACACCTGGGGATAGCATTCCCGATGAGGATATGTCGTACAAAGGCCCTAAAGTGAGAGAGTGTTCAGGGAACCAGCAGAGGCAGCCTGGTTGGAGCAGGGAAAAGGACAGAAGATGAGGTTAAGAACAATGACTAGATCATGTAAGGCCTTATGAGCCACTGTGAAGATTTGGGCATGTACTATTAGGGAAATGGGGATTTATTGGGGGATTTGATCAGAGAGCCATAAACAGATACTTTTTACTAGGATCACTGGCTTCTGAGACAGAAGCAGGGAAATGGGTAAGAAACATCTGCAATGGTCCAGGTAGGAGATGAAGGACAGGTGGAAGCAGCGGAGGTGTGTGGAGTGGTAGGATTCTGCATATTCCTTGTTGATGGGTAGAATGGAGTAAGAATACAAGTGTCAATGATGACTAATGGTTTTACTTCAGATCTTCGCTGAACACTAATCCAAATCTGGGCTTCTTTTTTTTTTTTTTTTTTTTTAATAAATTTTTATTAATGGTAATGGGATGACATTAATAAATCAGGGTACATATATTCAAAGAAAACATGTCTAGGTTTTTTTGTCATTAAATTATGTTGCATACCCCTCGAAATCTGGGCTTCTGACCCAGGCTACTGCCCTGGGGCCTGCCACAAAGCAGGGACTGACATTAACATTTGATAGACTGAAATGAAAGCAGTAGATGATTCCCTTACCTTGGTAGCACAATTTTTCCAGGTCTCTGTCAATATAGAGCCTATCTTCAGATACTGGAAGGAGGTACAGAGTGAGAAATTGAGAGGGCAGAAACAGAAACAGGCCATACCCAATCCTTCCATTAAGAAAATTGGGGGGCCCTGGCCGGTTTGCTCAGTGGTAGAGCGTCGGCCTGGTGTGCAGGAGTCCCGGATTCGATTCCTGGCCAGGGCACACAGGAGAAGCGCCCATCTGCTTCTCCACCCCTCCTCCTCTTCTTCCTCTCTGTCTTTCTCTTCCCCTCCCACAGCCAAGGCTCCATTGGAGCAAAATTGGCCCGGGCGCTGGGGATGGCTCTATGGCCTCTGCTTCAGGCGCTAGAATGGTTCTGGTTGCAACAGAGCGACGCCCCAGATGGGCAGAGCATCGCCCCCTGGTGGGCATGCCGGGTGGATCCCGGTTGGGCACATGTGGGAGTCTGTCTGACTGCCTCCTCGTTTCCAACTTCAGAAAAATACAAAAAATTAAAAAATTTAAAAAAAAAAGAAAATTGGGGAGAGGAAGAAGACACAAAAGTAAAAAACTCCAGGAATGATGGGCATAGTGTTGGGTTTGTGATGTCAAGAGACTGGGTAGCAATCTCAGGTGTGCTTCTTGACTCAATTTCTTCCCTTCACTGGTCCTAATTTTCCTTCTGGAAATGGGGAGGCTGGCTCCCTGAAAAGAAAGTCTGTCCAGTGTTCCTATCCTTTCCCTGCAAGGTCCTGTCTCCTTTAATCACTTGACATACGCTTCTCCAATGTCGTCCTTAGGAAACTTTTCTGTTTCCTTTCAGAATTACTCTGACTCTTGTAAGATGTGTCTCTACCAGTTGCGAAAGGAAAAAACCCATGTGTAGGGTGTGTGTGTGTGTGTGTGTGTGTGCACGCGCACGTGTGCTTTGCCTGCTTAAAGTAAATACAACCTTAGGCCAGTTACCCCATCTGTAAACTGGGAATAACACCAGATTGCTGGGATGCTGAGTAGGGTTAATCAAATACAGACTGTGTAGGGGTTGAGCAGATACACAAGTGTTCTGGAAGTTCTTGGCATAATACTATAGCATTACAATAATTTTGGCTTGCAAATTACACCCCAGCAGAGGTATCACATGGAAAAGTGGGTCTGATCCCATGGCCTGCTGAAAGTGAAATGAAAAAAATAAGTTGTGAAATATAACTTCTCTTCTAAACCTTTGAAAAAGGCAGAGACAACGCTTCCATGTGCAACCCACATGCAGGGAACAAATTTCCAGATCCTGGAGAGGACTTTCTTGTCCCAGGTCACCTGGCCTGCTGCCAGGATCTGGCTGATCTTCCTTCCTGAGCCTAGAAGCAGAGCTGAGAGGGGAGGGAGAAGATTTGTAGTTGGTTGAAAGGTAAGGATGTCCTTCTGTTTTTCTATTTGGGCCTCCCTTGCTTGCAGGATAATTAAGTACTTACAGAGCAGACGAATGACTTAAAGTGTTATTTGAGATACTGAAGTCTAGGGATACCCAAAATAAGTATCTTAGCCCAGGTCAACTTCTGGGTCCTCCCACCATCCTCTAGTCACACACACACACACACACACACACACACACACACATATTAGATAGTAAAGGGGTTGTGTAGTTGGTGATGGTGTCTGTGATTGTGTGGGTCTGAAAAGTTTAACTGGCACATTTAAGATGACAATGCTATCTGACCAAAGAGGGAAAGAGCAAACAACTCAATACTAAAGGGACAATGTGCAGTCAATTCCAAGACATCACTGTGTTTGGCCGAGTGGACAGAGCACTGACTTCACAGTAAGACGCCAGGTTGGAGTCCTGGTTCTGCCACTTTGCAACTGTGGTCTCAGGCAGAGGAAGAGTCAACAGCTGTCAGTCCCTCCCAACAGTCTCAGACCTCCACCTCTAATGTGATCAAGGCTGTGTGCTGGCCATAATAGCTTTTGGCCTTGCTGCCTGCTTTTAACAGGTCCGACTTTTCCGATAGGATACAGGAGAAATTAGACTCTCCCAAAGCTCATCTATAATATTCAAGTAGCAAGTGGAGATTATTCAGAATTTGGGCTGTCGTCCTAATAATCAAGTTTCTTAGAGAATTTCTCAGGTTTCAGTTCTCACACCCTAAGGTAAGTCATATTCTGGGGCTTGCTGACCCAAATTCCAAGGAGCATCAGCTTTAGTGACAGTTACCTCATTTCCAGGCAGTTGTTGTCTCTACTGGGAGCAAGTCGCTGCCCAGGAAAGCAAGCTGGGCCCTCTCTCCACAGTTTCCTCATTTTTGCTTAACAATCAAAGGACGATTTTAAGTTGTAAAATAGAGACTTGTATAAATGACATCGTTTTTTGGAGCCACCAGACCGGAGAAGTGGCGGTCGCACCTGGGTGACCTTTCCTGGGCCTCAGTTTCTCCATCTGTAAATTGAGGGCTCCGGATTAAATGGAGTTTTGTCAGCTCCTACAATCTTGGGCATTAAACATTGCCACAGCTCGCTCCTCCAGGTTGGCGGTGAAGAGGTTTAAAACCACGACTTCCTCAGAGGTGAAAAGGTAAGAAAACATTCTGACCTCTCTTTAGCCTGGCTCTTGGATTTGGTGTAAGGCAGGGCCCCAGCCGCCTGCCTATTCAGGTCGCATCCTTTATCTGGATTGCTAATACCCTCATTAGCATAAAGATTCCTCCGAATATCTGGCAAACCCGGGCTAAACCTGAGTCTCCGACCCTTTAAGAAGGGGATAGGCACCCTGTCCCTTCGGTGTTTCTGCCCCGTATTTCTTCCGCGCGGGTCACGCTGTAACCTAGAGATGTCCCCCCCGTTACTCTACTTTTGCACTCCACCCAATAGCGGGGATCCCTGAGGTACACTGAGCGCTAGTCCCTGGGGACGAGGACGGACTTGGTCTCTGAGCACCGGAGGCTCAGGGTGGCTACCTCTCGCCTGAGGCGGCGGCGAGCTGCGAATGAGGCGAGACTGTCAGCGCCGCGGGACTCCGGCGCCCTCAGGCAAGACCCGGGAGCTGGCGCCGAGGCTGCCGCGGGAGGTGGCGCGTGCTGAGCCGGAGAGGTGCGCCTGCGGAAGACCGGGGCGCAAGAAGGGCGGGGCTTGGGCCGAGGTCTGGCAGTCCTGCTCCTGGGTTGGGCGGGGCGGGGCGGGGCCTGCTGGGGAGGGGGGGCGGGGCGCGCGCGGGCCCGGGGAGGGGGCGGGGCCGCGGCGCGGGGCGGGCTCTGGCGGCCGGAGTGTCACACACGCGGCGGTTCGGGAGGCGGCGGCAGCGGTATCGGCGGGCGCCGCTGGGACGGGCACTGGCGCGCGGGCTCGGGCGCCGGCTGCCTCCCTCTGTCGCTTGCCTTCCGGCTGCGGGTTTGGGATCGCCCCAGCGGGAAAGGAAGAAGGAGGGACGGGGACGCCGACAAGTTAGCTCAGCAGCCGGGGATCCCGGCCAAGGCGGAGGCTGCGCCTCCGACGGGGCAGCAGCGCGCTCCGCAGCGGAGCGCACGACTAGAGCGTCCAAGGAGAGGGAAGGGGGGACGCCCGGGCCTTTCGCTCCGGGCGGGGCCGTGGGCCGGGATCCCATGAGACGCGCCCGAGAGGGGCGCGAGATCCGAAGCCCCGGCGGCGCGCGGCGGAGGCGGAGGGCGGTGCTGCAGTTGCCGGAGCCCGGGAGCGGCCGGCAGGAGGCGGCGGAGAGAACTTGAACTTGGTGTCGGGAGCAGGCGCCCCGGACGCCCCCCGCCGGGGCCGGGGCGCCGAGGGACCTGGCCGGCAGCGCTGCCCCCCGAATGGCCGCGGCGGTGGACCTGGCTCCCGCGCCGCGGCCCTAGGCGGCCTCTCGCCATGGCCAAGTGGCTGAACAAGTACTTCAGCTTGGGCAACAGCAAGACCAAGAGCCCCCCGCAGCCGCCGCGGCCCGACTACCGCGAGCAGCGGCGCCGGGGCGAACGGCCCTCGCAGCCTCCCCAGGCTGTGCCGCAGGCCCCCGCGGCCGCCTCGGCTTCCTGCGGTCCGGCCGCCGCCTCCTGTTTCTCGGCCTTGTCGGGATCGCTGCCCGACGACAGCGGCAGCACTAGTGACCTTATCCGCGCCTACCGCGCACAGAAAGAGCGCGACTTCGAGGACCCCTACAACGGGCCGGGCTCGTCGCTGCGTAAGCTGCGCGCTATGTGCCGCCTAGACTACTGCGGCGGCGGCGGCGGGGAGCCGGGCGGAGGCCAGCGCGCCTTCTCCGCCTCGTCCGCGTCGGGAGCCGCCGGCTGCTGCTGTGCCTCCTCTGGCGCGGGCGCCGCCGCATCCTCGTCCTCGTCCTCCGGCTCCCCGCACCTGTACCGAAGCAGCAGCGAGCGGCGCCCAGCCACGCCGGCCGAGGTGCGCTACATCTCCCCCAAGCACCGCCTCATCAAGGTGGAGAGCGCCGCGGGCAGTGCAGATCCCCCGGGGGGCGCCTGCTCTGGTGGCCGCACCTGGAGCCCCACAGCGTGTGGAGGCAAGAAACTGCTCAACAAGTGCGCTGCCTCGGCCACGGAGGAGAGCGGGTCTGGCAAGAAGGACAAGGTAAGGCGCCCCTTGGCCTCACTCTAGATTCCAGGGCCAGTGTCTCCATGGGGAAACTGAGGCAACGCCTCGGTTTTGAATCCGTACATCAACTTCTTGCTAGGATCTTGGGGTCAGGATTCCCACGCCTCTTCCTGATTCTGACCCCTCGCACGTGCTTTTCTTCTGACACAATTGTTTCTCTGCTGCTCCCAAAACGTCCCCTCTCTGATCCCACAGCCAGGTGTCCTCTTCGGAAGTTGCCTGACAAGAAAACCCCGCCCAGCCTTGCCCAAGAAGACACCATGCCAGCCCATCCCGCCCCCGAGGAGTTAAGTCAGAATCGGAGCTGCCAGGGACTTAAAAGAGCGTTTACTCTTGTCTGTCTCCTCTTTTCCCGCTCACCCTAGTCTATAGAATGGGAAACTGAGGTCCAGGACTCGTCCTATGTTACACAGCATTCTTGGTGGCAGATGCGGACCGGCTGTCTCTGAAAGTGCATATGTAAAAATCTTACTAAACGCCCTGCGCTGCCCCCTCCCCCCCTGCTCCAGGTTTCCAAATCCGGACTGCCTTTTGTGCTGGAGCTGTCCCTGAAATCTTCACTAGAGCTTTTCCCGGAGGGGGTCCGCCTATCAGCTGGACTGGAAGGTGACCCACCCCTCCAATCCTCACTTTCCTTCCTGACTTCACCCCTACCCCGTTCTGTCCCAGCGGTAAGGGGGATGACTTGGTGACTACCCCCTGCCTTACATATAAGGCCCTCTTGATCCCCCCTTTGAAGCAGGCCAGTTAATTACAGCCAGACTGGGCCCTCTCCTCCCCCTTCACACTCCTGTGACACCCTTTCTTTCCCCATAAAATAATACTTGTTCTGTCTACTTCGGGTGGAAAGACAGTGTTTTGATTACATCTGAGGCTCTGTGTCTAGCTATGACTGTCAGGCTGCTGTCCCTCATGTGCCCCCAGCACCACCCCCAAAGGTAAACTTTTGGCCAGGCTGGGCTGGGGAGACTGATACAGAGTCCGAGTTCTTTTTAGGACTAGTTGTCCAGACAGGTGGCAGACAGGCTTCTACCTGCCAGCTGGTGCTTAGAAAGGGATCTTTTTTGTTTTCCTGTTGGGAGGAGTAAGGCGCCCCCCCTCCTTAATTTTTCTGCCTGTCTTCCTCTCCTTGAGGTCCCAGGTCCCCATAGTACCCTGCCTACAGGGGCTGCTGAAGACAGCATGGGCAATCTGTGGTAGATCCCACCTCCTCCTGAGGTCAGTTTGGGGACATACCTCGGAAGCATGGACTCTGAGCTTTCTAAGCACCCAGGATGCCTCATCTAGATGACAGGAAGCTGGTAACCAGGTGGCCACCCAGGTGCTGTCTTGGGGAAGGGAAGAGTTCTCTGTGAGCCTCTAGGATCATGGGCTTGTGGTTGATCTGTGAGGAGAACACCAGAAAGCCTCCCTGCCACCTTATAAGTGGCTCAGGCTTGGCTAGGTGCTAGCCTGGGAAAAACTCAGGTTCCTGGGTATGAAAGGTGTGGGGAAGGCCCGGCCTAGCTATCAGGAGAGTCACAGCCAAAGCTGCTGGCCTCTCTGTACCCCCTTTTGTTACTCCATGGCCACCTCCCAGGTGGGCAAATCTCCTTTCTCTTCTGCTGCTTGTCATTCTGCCTGTTCACTAAAGTCTTCTTTTATGGTTTTCAAGACTTTAGTAAACAATTTTTCCCTGATTACAATTAACACTATTTTAAAGATTGAGGAATAATGTTTTCTAGCTAGAATGTCAAGTGTGTGTAAGACTTGGCTTCATTCTGCCATCAATTATTTCTCATAGGTCTTGTTCCCTCCACAGCTTGGTGCTCTCGAGGAAAACACTGTGGCCCAGGCCAAAGTGTGCATGATTACTGCTATGATAGGGCTTTGTGTTACCTAGGACTGAAGTGGGGGTACTTAATGAGGGCCATTATCATTGAGGAGGGGTGCTGACCTTGGCTGCAGAAGAGGGCCTGGTGTTTAGGGTGGTACAGTTAAAGAATCTGTCTGGAATTGAGAAGTGATAGTTGAGCAAGTCCTCAGAGAGGCAGCTGGGCTGGGGTCAGTGAGGACCTTATAAGTTAAGCACAGTGAGGGCCAGTGAAGGGATTTAGCTCTTAAGTGATAAAATTTTTTTGGAAAAGATCTCTGGACTGCATTTCACCTACTAGATTGTCACTTTGAGTCTGTTGATTTCTTGAGAAGTTGTTCCCATTCCAGAGACTGAGGAATTGCGGCTACCAGATAGATGTCTTTTCTAATGAAGAGAAGAAAGAGCCAGGGAGGGTCACACTTAGGCAGTAGTTCTCAAGCTATCACCTAGAGGGCTGGTTAAAACGCTGATGTCTGGGACCCATCCCTCACAGTGCCTGGTTCAGTAAGCCTGGGGAGAGACCTGAGAATGTGCATTTCTAGCAAGTTCCCAGGTGATCTTTTGCTTCTGATCCTGGGACCACACTTTGAGAACCACTGATAGAACAGTGGCCTCTCGTATTCCCCCCACCCCCAGTCTGCTGGTCGGAGCTGCTTTGGGGATGCAGAGACACCAGATGCCCTGTGTATGGGGCTGCCTCCTAATCCAGGGCCAGCACCCACCCCCATTCCTGGTCAGGCAGCCAAGAGGCAGCCTGGTTTTCACATTATTTTTAGCCAGACAGCTTTTGAAGGCCAGGCATGCTGCAGATCCAGCTCTGAACACCCCAGAGCTTTCCCATCTGCCCCTCACCCATGGATCCAGGAACACCCACTTTAGCACCCCACTTAATCTCAGGCCCAGCTTCCTTTTATCAGTTGGACAAGCACCTGCAGGGCTATTGAGTGCCCCCTTGTCTGCCAGGCCCAGAGTTTGTTTTTAACCCTGGGCCTGATTCGAGAGTTACTGGACCGTCAATCCACAGATCCTCCTTTCAATGGCTCCAGTGCCACTCCCACCATGGCTTATCTTTGGGAGCCCTCAGCCTGCCTCCCTCAGGATCTGTACCTCCCTCTGTCACACACTTAGGCATCCCCCATTCTCTCAGATGAGTCCTGGAATGCACGCACACCTGGTCATCCTCTTTCCCCTTCTACCACCACCTTTTAGAATCATAGAAGAGGGACCCTGTTTTCAACGTAGCAGGCTTTTACCCAGCACTTGTATTGTGCTCAGAGACCTCCCAGGACCAGGGCGAGTTGGGAGGGGAGGGATGAGAGGCTGAGGAAGACTTCTCAGTAACCTTTGGGCTAAGCCTCTGGAGGAGACTGATACAGTATCTTTTCATCATTTGTCTCCCAGTGTTTTTGTCTTGGGCAAACTTAAAGTCTTTACCTAGGAGGCAGCTTTGAGCTGGATCCAGAGATGGAAGTGGAATTTCAGTGCAGAGAAAGGGGTGACTGCAGCCTGTAGGAGCACTAATGTGTCAGTGCTGTGCAGTACATGTGTATATGAGAGTATGTCCGTATATGTGTGTGTGGTTATATATATATGTGTGTGTGTGTACATGTAAAATCTCAACCAGGAGTGTCGTCTTGGAAACCAGAGCTTTCTTGCAGTGCGCCTCACTTGAGGAATGAAAGATGACAATGGGGGAGAGGTAGGGCCCGAGTTCAGACATTCCCCCCACCTCCCCCAGGGGAGTCATTGAAGTCTGTTGAGCAAGGAAAGGGATGGACTCAGTCAGAGCCAAGGTTGGGGAGCATCCCAGGCGATAAACAGCTGCCACAGTCTGGGGAAGTTGGGGTCGGAGTTAGGAGACAACTGTAGTGAGTCCAGGGGGAGACAGTGAGGGCCCGTGCTCCTAGGAAGAGAGAAGAAAACTTTCGTAGGTGGAAATATTTATTCCTTCAGGTTGTCTTTATAAAAATAATAATGATGACAAAAGAGGCGAATAACTTGGTAGTGCTCTTGTGCAGCCAAACAGTTCTTATCCAGTTATGTATTTTGCTGAAGTCTTGTTTCTTTTATCATTAAGTAAATGTTTCCACCACAGCTAAGGAAGTCAAGATGCATCATGACATCAGTTTCCCGAGTTTTAAATACATGTTAATGCATACCAACACTTTATATTTTGTCAGCATCCACAGAGTTTGAGTTAAATAACATGTTTCCTAAGGAATAAATAATGTCATGTCTACCCCCCCCCCTTTTTTTCTTAAAAATAAGAAAAACACATTTAGCAAATAGTTTCTGAACAGCAGCCTGCCTGGCAAGGGGAAGTCAGAGAAAATAAGTGATGGCCAGCTTTCCAAGAAGGAAGTTCCTCCATTTGTCACTGAAGACCAGCTTCTCCAGGTCTGGTCTGGAAGAGACGTACAGCTAAGGAGACAATCTCGTACCCTGAGGAATGCCAGAACAGAAGTGTGTGCAAAAGGCTGGGAAGTCAAAGAGGACTTTCAGGAGGAAGTGCCATTTGAACTGACTGTGGAAGGATATGTGGGAATTCCCAGGCAGGGAAATGAGGAGGAAAGCTCTTCATACAGAAGGGATAGAGCAGCTGTGCCTAGGCCTAGAGGCTGGGGAGAAAATGGTTGGCAGCTCAGCAGGGCAGATGTGGGGATGGCAGAGAGAGGTTGGAGCCACAAATGGAAAAGAGTATCTCTGTGCCTTGCTGGGAAGTTGTGACTTGTCCTTTGGTCCTTTTTACATAAAATTATTGATGTGTGGCTTGATTGACGCCAGGGTCAGACATCAGTTGTCATGTCATTTCCATTTAGTTAATGGTCACATTCTCCAGTTCTAAGAAAGTAATTGAGAAGGTAAGAGCTACTCTTGGTAGCTATAGTTTGGCTTGGGACACTTTCTCCTTTGAAGTCCCATTCCTTAAAAGTAGTGTGAGAGAACGCAATTAACAGTTCAAATGGTATAGAGATGTTCACCTGAAACCTATGTACTCTTATTGCAATGTCACCCCATTAAATTTAATTTCAAAATATAAGGATAGCCTAACCTGTGGTGGCACAGTAGATAAAGCGTTGAACTGGAACACTGAGGTTGCTGGTTCGAAACCCCTGGCTTGCCTGGCCAAGGCACATATGGGAGTTGATGCTTCCTGCTTCTCCTGCCTTCTCTCCCCCCATCTCCGCCTCTAAAATGAATGAATGAATGAATAAATAAATAACTGTTAATGATAAAAATAATATAAAAATAAAGAAGGAATGTGAGAGAGGCCCTGGCCAGTTAGCTCAGTTGGCTAGAGCATCATCCCAAAATATCAAGGTTGCAGGTTTGATCCCTAGTCAGGGCATATATGGGAAATGACTATTGAGTTCAGGACTAAGTGGAACAACAGATAAATGCCTCTCTCTCTCTCTCTTGTCTTTCTAAAATCAATCAATTAAAAAAAAAGCAGAGAGAAAAGCCAGTATATCAAATTCAGTTTTTCCCATTATTTTCCCAGAAGAGAAGTATATGTTTCATGCTAACCACTAATTGGTCATTTAATCATAACAATCAATCTAGAAGAGGTTTAAGTACTGTATCAGTTAGCTTTTGCTGCATAACAAGTAACCCTAAACACAGTGGTTTTAAACCAGGGGTTAGCAAACTTTTCGTAAAGGGTCAGATATGAAATATTTTTAGTGGTTTTTTTTTTGTGAGACAGAGAGAGAGTCAGAGAGAGGGATAGATAGGGACAGACAGACAGGAACGGAGAGAGATGAGAAGCATCAATCATCAGTTTTTCATTGCGACACCTTAGTTGTTCAGTGATTGCTTTCTCATATGTACCTTGACTGTGGGGCTACAGCAGATCGAGTAACCCCTTGCTCGAGCCAGCGACCTTGGGTCCAAGCTGGTGAGCTTTTGCTCAAACCAGATGAGCCCGTGCTCAAGCTGGCGACCTCTGGCTCTCGAACCTGGGTCCTCCGCATCCCAGTCCAACGCTCTATCCACTGTGCCACCACCTGGCCAGGCTAAATATTTTTAGGTTTGCAGACAAGTCTCCAACACAACTATTCAACTCGGCTGCTGTAGCTTGAGAGCAACCATTGATAGTATATAAATGAAAAGGCATAGCTGTGTTCCAATAAAACTTTATTTACAAAAACAGGAAGCCAGCCTATGGTCTACAATTTCCAACCTCTGTTTTCAAATATAATAAGCCTTTATTGTTATCCATGAGCCTACATGTCAACTGAATAGTGGTTCTGGTCTTAGCTAGGCTCACTCAGGCATCTGTAGTCAGTGTGGGCTGAGCATGCAACCCTGCTGATCCTGGCTGGGCTCTCTTACCTGTTTGGGGGTCAGCTGGTTTAGGGTGGCCTTGGCTGCTACAGTTAGACTCTGTTCCATGTGATCTCTTGTCCTCCAGCAGGCTAGCTTTGTTCATATGATGGTGGCAGGGTTCCAGAGAATAACAGACACCCATAAAGTTTTTTGAGGTTGGAAACTGGCACATTGTCTCTTCTGCATTCGTGTGTGTGTGTGTGTGTGTGTGTGTGTGTGTATTTTTCTGAAGTGGGAAGCAGGGAGGCAGAGAGATGGACTCTCCTACATATGCCCGACCAGGATCCATCCGGTATGCCCACCAGGGGGCAACGCTCTGCCCACCAGGGGGCGATGCTCTGCCCCTCCAGGGCATCGCCCTGTTGCTACCAGAGCCACTCTAGCGCCTGGGGCAGAGGCCAAGGAGCCATCCCCAGTGCCCGGGCCATCTCTTCTCCAATGGAGCCTCGCTGCAGGAGGGGAAGAGAGAGACAGAGAGGAAGGAGAGGGGGAGGGGTGGAGAAGCAGATGGGCGCTTCTCCTGTGTGCCCTGGCTGGGAATCGAACCCAGGACTTCTGCACGCCAGGCCGACGCTCTACCACTGAGCCAAACGGCCAGGGCCCCTATATATTTTTTTTATCAATTTGTCCCACTGTTTTCTACAATTTAGGTGGAGACAGTAAGTCTGACACTTACTGAAATGTGTGTCACGGGTCTCTTCCTTCCCTTTACATAATACTCCTCTTCTTGCACCCCTCGCCCTAATCCCATCCCTTTCAAACTGGGCTTTGGTGATCACAGAAGAGGCCCCAGAAGTGGCTTTTCTCTCTCCCTCCCCCATCTGTCTCTTGAGTTCCATAAATGAGATGTTAGTGCAGCACTTGTCTTATTTTATAGAGAAATTATGCGCACAGAGTTGGCACTTCCCAAAGGACAGCTACACAAAATGTTTTTTTGTTTTGTTTTATTTTGTTTTTTTACTCAAGTGAGAAGCAGGGAGGCAGAGAGACAGACTCCCGCTTGTGCCCCCAGCAGGATTCACCCAGCCACCCCCCTCTGGGGCTGATGTTCTGCCCATCTGGGGTCATTGCTCTGTCGCTCGGCAACTGAGCTGTTTTTAGCACCTGAGACCAGGCCATGGAGCCATCCTCAGTGCCTGAGGCCAACTTGCTCATTCAAACCATGGCTGTGGAAGGGGAAGAGGGGGTGTGGAGAAGCAGATGGTGGCTTCTCCTGTGTGCCCTCACCAGGAATTAAACCCAGGACTTCCACATGCCAAGAGGATGCTCTACTGCTGAGCCAACCAGGTAGCGCTACAAAATGTGTCTTGTAACTGTTATGCCTTCTCATTCCAATACCAAGTATTCCCTCCCAAAGATTGGCAAGGCTGTGTGTGCTATCCTAAGACAAAAACTAGTGGCACCTTGGCCCTTATCGACAAGGAACGTAAGTTTCCTTAAAGGAGATTGGATGACTGTCCTCTAATCTCACAATCTCAGAACATGACTGATTTCCCCAGACTTAACCCGAGGCTTAACCCCATTCTCTCTCCACCCCAGAGTGTTTCTGACCCATGAAATATACAGGAGTTAAATAATAAATTTGAAACAGGTGTGGCTTCCTGGGGCCATTTAGTAAAGGAGAATTTGCCCGTGGTCATGAGCACCTCTGGGCAGTTTAGCTTCGAGCTGACTTTCATAGCTTGTACTGAGATAGCCAAGAAGCAGTAGCCCTTGGGGAAGGGGAAGGTCAGGCTTGGCCATGGGAAGTAAATTAGAATTTGTGGCTTTGAAGCAGAAAGCTGGGCGCAGGCTTTTCTGTGGCTGGTTGGAGATGGGGTGGTGGGTTTCCTGCAGGATGGAAGCAGAGGCTGTGGTGGTTTCTGCCACTCTGACTTCGTAACTTCTGTTTGGCTTGTGTTGACTGAGGAATTGCCATGGGCAGGCCACTACCAGGAGCTGTGTGGATTCAAGGATGAGCCAGGGTTGTGCCTCCCCTATAAGGAGCTTATCTTCTGGGGAGGACACAGGAACCAAGGTTGGAACACAGATCTGTGGGGCAGGATTTATCAGTAAACAAGGTAGTGTGGGTAAGCTCAGAGCCATCCTGGCACAGAAGGTGTTCTGGGCAGAGCCTTGAGTCTACAGAGCCAAAGGAGAAGCAGGGTGAGAAGGAGAGTCATTTCAATTGAGGAAAGCAGGGAAGGCTTCCTGGAGGAAGCATTTGAGTAAAGAAAGAGTAATCACTTGACTTAAGGGAGCTTTCCACAGTAGTAATATTAGCCAGTACTTCCATGACACGTACTTTGAATGAGGCACTATTCTAAATGTTTTATATGCATTAACTCTTTTACCCTTTACCAGTGTCCTTTGAAGTTGGTGCTACTGTCATTCCCATTTTACATATGAGAAAACTGAGGCACAGAGAGGTCATTCAAATTGTCTAAGATCACACTGCCAGTAAGTGGCAGAGTATTCCACAGCTTAAAGGGCACTTTCACACCCATAATTAATTTGATTCTTGAGTCACTCTGTGAGGAAAGTGCTGTAACCCCCATGTTACAGATGGAGAAACTGAGACTTTGGAGAGGTGTGGAGCCTGCCCTGCCTCCCAGCAGGTATTGGCCAAGCTGCTGACCTTTGTTCAGAGCCCAGTGCCCTTTGTGCCAGGGTGATATGGAGGAGTCTTGGCCAAAGCTCCAGTCCACAGGAAGGGGGACAGCCTGATTGATTTCCGGTTCTGTCCATGTTTTGATTATGAAACACTTTACTGAGACCATTAAGGTGGATTGACAGTGGACCTTGCTTCCACAATGGAATTTTCCTTCTCTTCCTGCTTGGTATTTTCCAGTAATATTTCTATTAATGTTTCACTTTCAGAGGCACTGACTTCCTGAGAGTTTCTGCTTTCTCAACTGCTGAGCCAGGAAGAATTGAATTTTCCTTTAAATCATTCAGCTTATTCTCATTTTCTCCATGGGGAGGTCTCTCTGGATTTCCCATTATGCCATAGAGGAAGGATCTTGGAGGTGGGTCCAAGGGATGGAGAGAGAATTAGTCAGGGCCCAGGGGAATGACTCAGGCCCCGTGTTTTCCAAGCAGTACTTAAGAGTAATGGTCAGAAAGGGGCTTCCTGAGGAGGCCACTGAGGGGAGAGTGACTTGACAGGTGGGTAGGGGGGTAGACACCATTGTCTCACTGCTGGGCTTTCACTTGTAGGCTGGATCCACAGTCTTTAGCTAGGTATTGTTCTGTTTAGGTGCTGGGGATATAGGAGTGAACAAAGATAAAAACTTGTGCTCTACAGTCTTGTCCAGGTAGTTCAGTTGATTAGAGCATCATCCTGATACTCCAAGGTTGCGGTTTCAATCCTTGATCAGGGCACATAAAACAATCACCAAATGAATGTATAAATAAGTAAAACAACAAATTGATGTTTCTCTCTCTCCCTCCCTCCCCTTCCCTCCATCCTTCCCTTTCCCTCTTTCCTCCATTCCTCCTTTCCTCCTTTTACCCTCCTTCCCCCCTCTCTGAAATCAATAATAATAATAATAAATTTGTTCTTGTCTGAGTTCGCCCTATTAGGAGGAGAGTCAAGCAAATGTACCATATTTTTCGCTCCATAAGATGCACCCGATCATAAGACGCATCTGGGGTTTTAAGGAGAAAAATAAGAAAAAAATATTCTGAACCAAATGGTGTGTTAAAATATTTAGTAAACTATGCCACAATAATATTTCAACAGTGTAAACTCAACAGCAGTATTAACAACCATTAACATTGTTATTAAGAAATGAGAAGAGACTTTAATGTTCAAATACTCTTCTACGAATAGTTGTCTAGGAAGCCGCAGCAGCTAAAAATAAATGAATATTCACTCCATAAGACGCACGGGCATTTTCCCCAACACTTTTGGCGGGGAAAAGTGCATCTTATGGAGCAAAAAATATGGTAGTATGTCAGGTAGAGAGTGTGGAGGAAAGTAAAGCAGGATACAGAGGCTAGGATCGACCAGAGTTTGGGGTGGGGTGCTGTTGTGATACTCAGCGAGGGCTTTGCTGAAGGATGTGGTAGCATGATTCACAGCTCTCCCAGAAAAGAACATTGCAGGCAAGGGAACAGTCAGGGCAAAAAAAAGCCCAGGGCAGGAGCATGCCTGGATCCTGCAGGGAGATCAGCACGAGCCGGGGAGAGCAGATGGGGAGGAGGGACAGATGAAGTCTGAGGTGGGCTGGGCAGGCCCAGTGTGTATGTACCACCTTGGAGGCACTGAAATTGTAGCTTTAACTGTGAGTGAGATGGGATGTCAGTGAAGGGTTTTGAGCAGTGGGTTGATGTGATCTGACTTGAGTTTTGAGAGGATGGCACTGGTTTCCTAGTGGAAGGTGGACTAGAGGAACAAGCCAGAAGACCGGCCAGGAGACCTACAGCCGCTGGAACCTGGGCACTAGCAGTGGGTAACGAGGAGACAAGATCCAGCACATGTTGTGAAAGCAGAGCTGCAGGATTTCCTGGCAGATGAAATGGGAAGGGTGAGACAGGGAAAAGCGTCAAGGATGACTCCAAGGTTTTGGCCTAAGCAACCTGGAGGATGCATGTTCGTTAGCTGAGATGGGGAGGACCCCAAAGATCAGTCACAGTTCTGTGAATAAAATTGATCCAGCAATGGGGTCGTGGGGCTGGGAGCAAGGCATACTCTGCCCTCCAGGGCCAGAAGGTTCCTGTGAGAACCCAGATAAGGCATGGGGACCTTTGTCTGGGGCAGGGGACAATACACCACTAGGAAAAAGAGGCCATATATGAAGTGGGTTCAGAGGAAAGTGCAGATAGGGCATCCCAGACAGAAGGGATCCTGTTCACAGTGACCAAGATCAGATCGGAAGGGGAGTGCTGCTGCTGCTGGAACCTGGGGTTTGCCTTGGTATAGCTGATGGTGAGGGGGGAGGAGGGTACGTGTGAAGGGCCTCCCCTGCCACTGGTCTGAAAAGACTCCAGTTCAGATTCAAAAGAGGTCACCCGCTGAGTTGCATGCTGTGCTGTGTTGTGTGCTGGGCACCACAGGCAGGTAAGGATGAGTGCCAGGTTCAGTCTATGGACAGGGCTGGGGCCTGCCTGTTCTGCTAAGGAGAACGTTTCAGTGCTGAGCACTTGTGATTGTTGGGAAAGTTCTTCCTTATATGGATGGGGTTCACTGGAACTTGGGCTATGGGGGTGGGTGGGCATGCAGAAGTAGGAGGAATGGAACTTTCCTGGTTTCTCGTGGCTCTCCCTAAATTTTAAAACCGAAATGACCAGGAAGTTAGAGTGAAGCTTCGCTGTTCCGTTGCTTTTGTGCACTCCCAGAAAACCAGACAGCCCCCATAATCCCTCCGGTGCATTCCAAAGCCACACATGTGATTTGGGGGCCACCTGGCATTCGGGGAATGGTGCAGCCCCTACCTGCCCTTCTGGGGGGGCAGTTGTGAGTTGGCAGTTCCTGAGAACTGCCAGCTTGGATTTTCAGTGTATTTCAATGTTTCTCTCTGTTAACTTTTTTCTTCCCCTTTTAACAAAACTAGGACAAGAAAATGCAAATAACCCAAACTAAAATAGAAACCAACTCTTATTCTATAATTCAAAGAAACCACCATTTCACTGTCCACCTAGCCTTTTCTCATGCTTATATAATACATTTTTCCTCCACAAAAATTAAGTAATATTGTATCCATTTATTTTCTCATTGCTTAGAGACATGGAAAGATGTCTACATTATCTTAAACATTCAACAATAGTAATTTGATGTCTATAAAGCGTTCTGTTTGCATTTTTAGGCTCTCCCTGGTTTCACTAATTGAACAGTGCTGTAATAAACATCTTGGTAACTTAATTGTTTGCCTAAGTCTGTGATGACTTCCCTTGGATTGATTCCCAGAAGGAGAATTGTTGGGTAAGAAGGTAAAAATTTTGATACATGCTTTCAAATTGTATTGTAGGAAGACTTTACAACAAGTTTACGCCTGTTACTCTAGTGCAATTTAGTTTAATTTGCAAATTCTTGGGTTACTAGTGCATTGTGCATTAACCGTTTGTTTCTTTTCTGAAATTGTGTACTGTTATCTTCTGTCCACCCTTTTTACTGTGAAACGTTTCTTTTTTTTTTTGTTAATTTGTATGTAAGAGCTCTTTGTGGATTAAAGATGGCTGTCTGTTGTCTACCATTTGGATTGTAGAATATTTTTTACAAGTTTATAATTTGCCTTTAAGGTTCTGTGTCTAGTGACTATTGTTGCTTACACTGAATTGTTTTCTATTGTTAAATCAGTCCCAATGTCCTTCATGATTTCTTGAGTGTGCTGCTTAAAAACGTCTTCTTTACTCTAATATTTTCTTCTAATACTTTGATGTTTTGGGGTTTTTTACATTGGAATTTTAATCTGTCTAGAGTTGGATTTCAGGGATTGAGATAGGGTTTTTATTTTTATGGATGATGAGTCTGTCTGGACATCCTCTCCTTGTTGCTTGTTCTGTGATCTTTCCATATTTCTTCAGGTGCCTTTTTAGACATCTTGACTCAGTATCATCCTGACTACATTTAGGTCTTATCAGCTATTTTGATAATGATGATTTCGTCTTGTCTTTATAAAATGACACCTTTCGTCTGCAGATACCCATGTGCTTATTACCCCTTCAGCGTCTGACACCTAAGGGAAGTAACTGGGTATTAGCACTTCATTTCTGGATGCCAGACCTGACGCAGTTGGCGGGGTGAGACTGGCAAGGCCTCTGCTCACCTCTGGTGGGGTTGGCGTCCCTGTCCCGGACCCAGGCTGGGGGGCCAGCTGTCCAGGTCTGTTTGGGGCGGACCACTAACTGCGGTCTGTCCTGCCTGTGTGGCTGTATCTGGGTGTGTCTGTATCAGCTTTCACTCCGTGAGGAGAAGGGGACGCCACGTTTAGTCATCCATGCGGCAAACATTGTTGAGGCACCTACCAGGTCTCCGCACTGGGCGAGTCCTGCGATGAGTAAGCCCCTGCGCTCTAACTCGGCACACGGGAGAGGATATTGCAAAGGCCCAAGAGTACAGTAAGTCCTTCCTTAATGTCCTCAATAGGTTCTGCGACTTCAAGTGAAATGACGTAGAACAAAACCAGATTTGCCATAAGCTAATTGATAGAAACAAGAGTTAAGTTTCTACAGCTTCTCATTGACCCTTAACAAAACAAGAATCTGCTGCATCTCTAACAAGACAGAAGGAGCTGACGGCAGATTAGAGGGACAGGAAAAGGACTCTGGGTAGAGAGGCATCGGCGCCTGAGTTGTCCGCGGTCAGCAGTGGAGCCGACTGTGGGTGGGAGAGTTCAGACCTGAAGGATGAGTAAGACTTGAAGGTGTGGTCTGTGCATACTATATTATTTTGGTCACTTAAAGTTTTTTCACACCCATCAAAGCCCAATTCAAGTGATAGGAGTTCACAGAGTTCGTCCCGTGCTTCTAACCTTTTCTGTCTCCCTCACCTCAGGTGTACTGTGTCTTTATTTATTTATTTATTTTTAAAAAATATTTTATTTATTGATTTTTAGAGAGAGAGGAGTGTGAGAGAGAGAGATAGAGAGAGAGAAGGGGAGAGGAGCAGGAAGCATCAACTCCCATATGTGCCTTGACCAGGCAAGCCCAGGACTTTGAACCGGCGACCTCAGTGTTCCAGGTCGAAGCTTTATCCACTGCGCCACCACAGGTCAGGCTGTACTGTGTCTTTAAATCAATGAGAAACCCTCTCTGAACCCCTGGTGTCTGTTCCTCTTTTTCCAGCCCACGCCAGTGTCAGGATAATCCATCCTGTGGCATCTGCTCTGAGGTTCATGACATTCATGAAGTTCATGAATTAGTGTTGTTGGAACAGGTTAAGTTCTGGAGGGCTTACGGGAATAAATCAAGCAAAAAAAGCAGGTTTTTGAATGCTGGTGAGCATTTCTTTGGTTCTAAGAGATGGAGGGTGTCTACTTAATTCACTTTACTGGATGTTACACCACGTCGTTGAATCCTAAGACCAGCCCTGGCATCTAGGAAGAGCTTTGTGAATGTTTTTTATTCTTTTGGCTATAGTCTGCCCTGGGCCTCAGCCCAGCCTAGTGCTGTGGCTGGGGCTGCCCTTTCTGACCTGCTAGAGTTGTCCTCAAAAAGTGGCCATCCTTATCTTAGTTTGCAGTTCACCCATGATTCCCTGCAACTGGGGAGTAGAATTAAAAACTCTCCCTAGATCACTGCTCTTCTCAGTGCTTTCTGAATATTAACTCACTGAATCCATGACACTCCCTGGGATGTTCTACCGAGAGTCCCATTTTACAGATGGGGAAACTAGGTAAATAGTTTTTTTGGTTTGTTTGTTTTTTATCTGTTCAGTACCTTGTAAGTGACACAGCTAGTAATGGGTAGAGCTGCAGATAAGGGGGTCCACCCCAGGCAGCCAGTCTGGCTGTTGTCTACCCTTAACTTGTATGCTACACGGTGACAGAGGTCAGTGCTATATCACCTGGTACTCCCAAAGCCATGAGGACAGAGCCACGTAAAATCCATAGTTATCTACTGTTGAGAAAAGTTGTCTGGTTTGAGCCAGACATTCTTCATATTTGTTTTCACGGTAACACTGCCAAAGAAATATCAATCAGGAAGGCTTCATGGAGGAGGTAGTGTGGGAACGGGACCTACATGGATAGGGAAGATGTGGATATTTAGAGATTGGTAGATGAGAAGAGGGCATCCCAGGAAGGCACCCTGTGAATGGCCCCAAGTGACTGAACAAGAGGCTGCGAAGAGATACACAGGAAGAGATGCTGGAAAGGGAGGTGAAGCAAGGTGTCTGAGGCCAGAAGGGCCAGGCCACAGAGTGAGGTCTTTTTTCTGTGGAGCAAGGGAGTGACAGGGTCAGGCCTGTGCTTTAGGAAAACCCATCTGTCTGCAGTTTAAGAGAGGGGGAGGGGTGGCCTAAGCTGAGCCCGAAGGTGGGACCCCAATTGGAAGAGCAAATCCTTTGGGCAGAGACAGCAAGGGCTTGACCCCTGTCTGCGTCCTCAAGCAGTGAAATACTGCGATGGCTGCTCAGGCAGCTCTCAGGTGTCACTGGTCAGCGGAGGGAAATTGACCAAGCATTTGTCAAGGGGATAGATTTTCCTGAATGGCTGTTGTCAATAGCTGAGATGCCCTTTTTGGTACTTTGCCAGTTATCCAGTCCACCAGAGCATTTGTCCACACTCTGTCAGAGTCGGGTGGATAGTACACCCCGGGTCCCCAGGCCTGGATTGGGAATGGAGGTACATTTCCACCCATGGTCCTCACTGGAGAGCTGCACAAACACAGAGCAGGGAAGGGCAAAGCCACCGACCGGCCCATCGGTGGGGAAAGCTGCATGGCAGAAGGAGCTGGGGAGCAGGCAGTGTTTGTTCCGGAGGCCAACAGAGCTGGTCCCTGACCTTGAGACTGAGGGTCAGCCCTCCCACCTGATGGCTGCACCACCTCACAGAGTTGAAGGCATTCCAGGATGTCCAGGCAGATAGATGTCCACGGAGGTAGAAGGAAGCTACAATAACACTGCTGGTGGTGTAGCTGGAGCCTTTTAAAAGGGAACACAGGAGGGATACGGGGACTCCGGGGCTGTGGCTGATGCAGGGATTCTGACCTTTAGAGGATGTCCTGCACAGGGAGAGACTTGGAAAGAAGCAGTAAGTGCTCAAGAGCCTCCAGGTCCCCAGAGGGAAAAAAACATTAGCCTTGATGAAGAGATGTTTGCTGGGCTCACGGGAAGGGTCCCCTGAGGATCCTTGGCCAATTTCTTCCACATTCCCTGCTGAATCAGACGGGCTCCTCTGGCCATCAGAGCGTGCATCCCAAATCCAGAAGAGATGCTTTGTAAATAAAGATCCAGGAGTAATGTGCCATCAGCTCAGCTCAGGGGACTCTCACCCCTCACTTGGGACACATGCTTGGGGAATTAGGCCGTCACTTTGTTCCAGCTTGCCTAGTTTCTGCAGGGGCTCAGGATTTGCCTGAAAGTCGTCTCTGGGGTGACTGCAAAGTAACAAGATAGTGGGAATTGGTATCCTTGCTCCCAGTCACCCACAGGACAGCTGAGAACACTGTTAAGGCCCGATTCCACAGGCCTTGGCCTGAATGTTGTCCAAGTGCAGACACCAAACCCGGGCATGGGTCTGGGGTCTTGCTGCCCTTCCCCGTGTCCCACTCCTCCTCAATTTTTGTCTGCATCCTGGATTCTGATTCTTTGTCACCTGCAGGCTAGGGCAGAGGTGAGTCTAGTTTTAGAAAAGCAGAGGCAATTTCTCCATCCAGGCAGACCCTTTGTGTTAAAGGAGTCCTTAAAGATTATTAGACATGAAGCCTCCAGAGGAAGCAGAAATTGCTGGTAATGACAGCTCACAGAGGGCTGCTGAGTCAACAGTTTGGAAGTACAGTGGATGGGAGAAGGCGCATCCCCGACTCTGCGTGCATGCGTGTGCGTGCATGCGTGTGCGCGTCCGTGTGTGTGTTATTCAATTTCTTTACCTCTAAATTAGAAATGCCTTTCTTTTACCTGTCTGATCCTTTGGGGGGACAGATTATCCCAGAAAGTATACTCTTGCTTTAGATCTGTGAAAGGTATCAAAACAAAAACAAGAAGTTCATATGTTTTTGTCTTACCCCAACTTTTCTTTTAAAAAAAATTCAAAATGAGAAATCGGAGCTTTCCTTGTAGGGAGAGGCCTGACTTTCTCAGGAGATCCATCTATTTGAATTTCAAAGGCTGGTTTGAATGTGAAATCTAAGGTCATCTTGTATTCAGTCTGAAAATCAGAGACCAGTGAGTTAGATTATCTATAATAAAATCTATTCCTGTAGTTATAAGGGGCATGACCTTTTCTACACACTTGTTCTTTAGTGATAAAAGAGAACCTTCCCCATTGCTGAGTAAAAGAAAGATTACTGGAGCCCTTTGGCTGAAGGACGGTGGCTTTTCCCTGCATTGGTCTGCAGTTGGATGGTTGAGACATTGACAAGCATTAACAGGTGGACCCAACAGGGTGTGTCTTGGGGATTTGTAACAAGCTGTGCATGTTGTAGATAACCCTATACTCGATTTTAAAATACCCGCACAGGACCTGCTCAGATTGTGGCCGAGGGGCCTGTGAGAGGCGGGGGACTCCAGTGAAGGAGTCCAGGTTCAAGTTCTGTGACCTCGGGCAAGTCACTTGACCCCTCTGAGTCCCTTTTGTCCTGTTTACAGTGAGAATGTTTATCATAGCTGACCTGTCATGAGTCACTGTGAAAGGACTTTGTAAATCAAAGTTGCCCTAAATACGTTGTAGACTTGGTTCCCAGTAGGAGGAGAGACAGGAAACAGTGAGGGGACATCACAGAGAAGTGTAAAAGTTGCTGTTCTCTGACCCAGTGGTACTCCTCCTAGGAATTTATCCTAAGGCTAGCGGGAAGAGAGACACAGTGATTTAGTGACTGGTAACCCACAACATTTGGAAAAACAAAACACTGGAAATCACCTAACTATCCAGCTGTGGGCAATGGCTGTTTCATGAGTGAAAGGCGAGCGGCTTAGGGCAAGCGGCCTAGGAAGGCTGAGCTGAACAACTCAATGCAGAGTAGTCAAGAGTCAAAACTATTTACTACACAATAGTTTTTAAAAGTAGGATATAAAAACTGAATATTCATATTCTCCTGCTACCTCCTGTCCGCATACATATGTAGAAAAGAATCTAGAAGTAAGTAGACAGGATGTGAACAGTGGTTGTCACTAGAAAATTGGTTATTTTTCCGTTTTTAAAAGCATTCTTTAATCACAGAGGTGCCTTTAAAACAAAACTAGTGATAAGTCAGGTGCAAAGGTGAATGCGAAGTTGAGCTGGTGCAGGAGCTCTGCCTCCCAGCTGAGCTTTTGCCCGGCCAACCTCAACCGAGTAAGTTGTTGAACTTCAAAGCCAGGGCTGGGGGAGTGTCTCATTGTGTTGGAATGTGGGCGATGAGGATCACAGGAAGTGATGACAAGGCCTTTGTTATATAAGCTCACCAGGCTTGCTAGTCGGTGCCAGTGCTGGCCCTGGGCACTTGATCAGGGCATCATTTGTGTGTGTCACAGCATTAGCTTGGGCAGGGACCTGTTATCGGAACCACACAGCCAGGCACAGGAAGCTGCAACTCACACCCTTTCTTGCTAAACTCCCACTGGCGTGCTGGGCTATTCCGTGAAATAAGAAAGGCCAGAGTGGAGGGATTTACTGACCTAATTTCCAGGAAGGTGTGGGGATTTTCCCTTACCCCTTTGGAAGAATTGTATCCCAGCGGCCTCCAAACACCAGACCAACCTGCTTGTCATCTGCTTCTATTTCTTCGTTCCTATTGGTCTATGCTGTGTTTACAACTGTCCTGCTAAAGGAGTTGGTGGAGAGAAGGGACTGTTCCCTTCTCGGTTGGGAGTGTTGCTGCTCCAAAGGCAACTTTCAGTTTTTCCCCTCTGTTAACTTCCCTGTAGGAGGCAGGCAGAATGTGCTTTGCAC
Organism: Saccopteryx bilineata; assembly: GCF_036850765.1. Lineage (NCBI taxonomy): Eukaryota > Metazoa > Chordata > Mammalia > Chiroptera > Emballonuridae > Saccopteryx > Saccopteryx bilineata. The sequence goes on from NC_089491.1 coordinate 35,700,153, forward strand.
ATGACAGGTGCCCAGTGGAGCCTTGCTGTCTTAAAGAGTCTATCCTGTACCGGAGGGTGTGTGTGTGTGTGTGTGTATTCACGTGTGGGTAATGATAGTGGAATACTGCAACTAGAAAATATCTCGACCTCGTTCATGCCTAAGATTATGAGCTACTTTTTATTTTCACCTATTGTATGCTATACTCCATGGGTGCCTTAGGTACATCAGCGCACTGTGATCCTCCCAAGAACTCTACACAGAGGATATTGATCATTTTTATATAAAGAAACAGACTCAGGTCAGGAGACATGGCTAAGGCCTGTCAAACCTCCATGGTTTTTTGACATCCCTGTCCATTTGGATGCCAGGGACACTTAGCTCCTTGAGAATATTTTCAATCTACCCCAGTACCTCCTACCTCCGAACCTAGAACTCTATAGCCACTCTGGATGACTTGGACCTCGAGGTTCCATAGTTGGGTGACTTTAGACAAGTCTCATCCCCTATCTGGGTTACAGTATCTCCATTTGTAAAGTACCAGGGGTTCTTCTCTGTTACCAGGCTCTGTCTTTTCCAAAGACTTCCCAGGACAGCCAACCCCTAATAGCCAGCCCCAGGCCACAGATTTCATGGAATGTGGTTGGTCTTATAAGAGGTTTTCACAAGGCCCTGGCCGGTTGGCTTAGCGGTAGAGCGTCGGCCTAGCGTGCGGAGGACCCGGGTTCGATTCCCGGCCAGGGCACATAGGAGAAGCGCCCATTTGCTTCTCCACCCCTCCGCCGCGCCTTCCTCTCTGTCTCTCTCTTCCCCTCCCGCAGCCAAGGCTCCATTGGAGCAAAGATGGCCTGGGCGCTGGGGATGGCTCTGTGGCCTCTGCCCCAGGCGCTAGAGTGGCTCTGGTCGCAACATGGCGACACCCAGGAGGGTCGCAACATGGCGACGCCCAGGATGGGCAGAGCATCGCCCCCTGGTGGGCAGAGCGTCGCCCCCTGGTGGGCGTGCCGGGTGGATCCCGGTCGGGCGCATGCGGGAGTCTGTCTGACTGTCTCTCCCTGTTTCCAGCTTCAGAAAAATGCAAAAAAAAAAAAAAAAGAGGTTTTCACAAGCAACTGAGGTTTTTGTTTTTGTTTTTGTTTTTTAAGTCAGGTTGAGGCTTAACCATCAGATGACTGTTGTCCCCAATTAATGAGACATAAGAAATAGAGTTGTGCAAGTTAATAGAGAAGCCACATTTCTCACTGCAGTTCCAATTCATCCAGGGTTTAAAGCACATGTGTCCTGCCCCTGGCAACTTCCCTTGTTTCTTTCCTTGGCATTATCATCCACCTTTTGAGCTGCATTGGTTTGGAAAAGCCTTGGGCAGTTTCCAGAAATTAAATCCACTCTAGAGGATGGAAGATTTACCATCCCAAGATGTTCAAAGAAGTGCGTGGTCTTCCTTGGAGGCCCTACGCAGAGGAACGCAGAGGGGCTTTGGGAATAAGTAGCTTCCTCCAATGTGGCCACTTGTTTGCATGTGTGGGTTCCCATGTGTCTAACACAGAGGTCAGTGAACTTTCTGTAAAGGTCAGATAGTAGGCATTTCAGGCTTTGGGAGCAACACGGTTTCTGTTGTAGCTACTCCATTCTGCCCTTGTAGTAAGAAAGTGGCCATAGACATAATGAACAGGTATGGCTATGTGCCAATAAAACTTTATTTAAAAAAATATATAAAACTTTGCAGACTTCTGGTCTAAAAGTTAGGCACATCTCTTTATAATCACAGTCCCTGTTGACTTGTTCTGTTTTACGCATACCTGTTTTGACCTGGTTTTGACCACCTGCAGCCCTGAATTTCTTACAAACTGTCTCTGACTTAGACAGATGCTATGAGATCTTTGATCAATACTTAGTTGCACAGAAGTTGCTCAAATTCTCATGTCAAAAAGTATATCATTTAAAAATGCACCACTTTTTTCCTACAAACTGTGTTGTCTGGTGTAGGATTTCTTGATGTATGTCTGGTTCATTATAAAGATGTAAGAAAATACCTGACCTGTGGTGGCGCAGTGGATAAAGCGTTGACCTGGAAATGCTGAGGTTGCCGGTTTGAAACCCTGGGCTTGCCTGGTCAAGGTACATATGGGAGTTGATGCTTCCAGCTCCTCCCCCCTTCTCTCTCTCCCTCTTTCTCTCTTCTCTAAAATGAATAAAAAATAAATAAAAATTAAAAAAAATCTGATAAAAAAAAGATGTAAGAAATTAAGATATTGTCACATCGCTTACTGTTAATGGCTTTCTCAAATGCTGTCAGAAAAAAAGCCTTGGCCTGACCAGGCAGTGGCGCAGTGGATAGAGCATCGGAATGGGATGCGGAAGACCCAGGTTCGAGACCCTGAGGTTGCCAGCTTGAGCGCGGGCTCATCTGGCTTGAGCAAAAATAAAAATAAAAAAGCTCACCAGCTTGGACCCAAGGTCGTTGGCTCGAGCAAGGGGTTGCTCGGTCTGCTGGAGGCCCACGGTCAAGGCACATATGAGAAAGCAATCAATGAACAACTAAGGTGTTGCAACGAAAAACTGATGATTGATGCTTCTCATCTCTCTCCATTCCTGTCTGTCCCTATCTATCCCTCTCTCTGTCTCTGTAAAATAAATAAATAAATAAATAACACAAAAATAAAGAAGCCTTGTTGTTTTTTTTTGTTTTTTTGTTTGTTGTTTTTTTTTTCATTTTTCTGAAGCTGGAAACAGGGAGAGACAGTCAGACAGACTCCCGCATGCGCCCGACCGGGATCCACCCGGCACGCCCACCAGGGGCGACGCTCTGCCCACCAGGGGGCGATGCTCTGCCCATCCTGGGCGTCGCCATGTTGCGACCAGAGCCACTTTAGCGCCTGAGGCAGAGGCCACAGAGCCATCCCCAGCGCCCGGGCCATCTTTGCTCCAATGGAGCCTTGGCTGCAGGAGGGGAAGAGAGAGACAGAGAGGAAAGCGCGGCGGAGGGGTGGAGAAGCAAATGGGCGCTTCTCCTGTGTGCCCTGGCCGGGAATCGAACCCGGGTCCTCCGCACGCTAGGCCAACGCTCTACCGCTGAGCCAACCGGCCAGGGCTAAAAATAAAGAAGCCTTGTAACCTGATATCCCATAGTGCTTGAGTCGTGATTCTTCTGGCTGGCCCTTTATCTCTTATCTTTTAAAAGTGTCTTTGGAGCCCTGGCTGGTTAGTTCAGTTAGTTAGAGCATTGTCCTGATACGCCAAGGTTGCAGGTTCGATCTTCAGTCGGGGCACATATGAGAACGAACCAATGAATGCATAAGTAAGTGGAACAAGAAATCAGTGTTTCTCTCTCTTCTCTAAAAACAATAAAAATAAATAATTAAAAATATTTTTTTCCAAAAAGTGACTTTGGACATGTCATTACTATAAACACTCCTTGCTGGCTCGGTCCTAGGGGCCATGTCTAGGCTCATAGCATGATGTTCAAGCTGACCCTTCTTCCCTCAGAAAGGCTTCGTGTGCTCCATGTTTCATGGCCAGCCAATTGAAAACTTCTCGCCCTCGCCAGGATTTTACCTACATCACTTGTGTCTTCACATGTATTGTACCTTTATCTTCTCTGTCCTCCCTAGTCCAGCTCAGCTGTTATGCTGTTCAGGAGACTTCTCAGTCTCCCACCCTCCTTCTTTTCTCCATGTTTATGTGTCTATGGCAGGACTAGTCACATATGCACGGCTCCTGGAGAGCTGCAGTGAGAGCCCTCACACAGGGTCGACCCAGAGTGGACCCAGGAATGCTTGTCAGATGAGTGGCCTCAGAGAGGTTGATGGACAGCCTGACATGCTCTGTAACCCTTGAGTCCCCAAACCTCCAGTAACTTCAGCACAGGGAAACACCCCAAACCCCAGTGTCGTCTTGAGCAGGCAGCACACTCTAAATCAGTGGTTTTCAACCACTGGTCCATGGACCTACAGTTGAAAGATGCTGCTCTAAATTATAGGCACTTGGTGGGTCTCCAACATGCGGAGTGGCTTTGATGCCTGCCTTTCTGATGTGGCAGTGAGACATATGGATGAGAAAGCAGGTGGGCATCAGGAAGAGCAGCTTCCTCCCGCCTCAGGCAGGTGGGAGTGATGGTCAGAGCAGTTGCCAAGCATTGAGCACCTCCTAGATGCACAGCTCTAAGCTAGGGACTTGAGTGTGATCCGCACAGGCTCAGGTCGGTGGGACTTAAGGACCCTTCAGCTTCTTCAGCATTGTGCCCAGCACATAGTAGATGCTCAACAATACTTTTTGAATGAATTAATGAATTAGACTAGAGGAGGTTTTTCTGGAAAGATTTGTAGTGGCTAGATTGAAGGGCGGCAAATGCCATACTAAGGATTTAATTGAGCCTTTGCCCCATAGGCGTTGGGGACTCGACAGGTTTGTGCAGGGAGGGACATCTATGCAACCTTTGTCGCACTCACCCTATTATTTGCCCTTTCCGGTGTGGCTGAGGTGCCAGATAATGAGGTACTGGGCTACACAAAGCGCTTCCTTGTGTCAGAGAGAGGCCAGGCCAGCCTTGATGCCAGTTGGCCAGCAGCCTCCTCCCTGTAATTGATGTGCAGTGGCAGGTTGGAGTGGGTTGCCAGGCAGAGCCAGGGCTTGCCTGCTGCTCTAGGTCACTGCCTGAGCTTGCTGGCTCGGTCCTAGGGGCCATGGCCCTGACGCAAGGCCTGCCCCTCGGAGCTCTCCCTGCCAGCATGTTCTGCAAGGATTAAAGGCCACTGGCCCAGCTCTTCCTAAGACTTGCTGACACAATTGATGGTTCCTATTCCAGGGGAGAGGAGAAGACCACTGACCCTTGATATCTCTCCCCCCTCTTCCCCCACTCCAGCTCCACGCCTCCAGGCTCATTTGGTCACTGTAGGCTTCTACCATCTAAAGGCAGCTGGCCCCACAACTAAGCGGTTTTGCCTCCTCTGCCCCCAGAGACCACTTTTCCAGGGATGATGCAACTCACTGTTTTCGTATTAGGAAATGCACAGTTAAGATGCCAGCCCATGGAATCTATGCAGAGCAGTTCCCTGTTCAGAGGGGGGAGGTGTTTCAGGAGTTCAGTTCCCTGCATGTGTACTGGCTGAGCCTTCTGGCCGAGGGGCAATGAAGACTGCAGAACAGGACACTGTGGAGAGACTGGGGTGCAGGGCAGTGGACACAGGCATTCTCCTGCACAGCAAAATTATCGCGGTTACAGGGGCCTCTGATCGACTGATTCTGGGACGTGAACCTGGAAAGGCTCCTTAGAGGTGGGAGTAGGTTTCAGGTGCCCCTGAAAAGAGGCTGGAGGAAGAAGGAGAAGTACTCTGGGCAGAGGGCACAGCTTTGCTGAAATCACCATGGGAGTCAGCAAGTATAGGTGGGGTCTGGTGGCAAAGGTGTGGGGTTGAAGTTGTAGTGGAAACAGGTGAGGCTATGGGTGAGCTAGCAGGGGCGTTTGAATGGCTCCAAACACCTGGTGTTAGCCATGCAGTTCTATAACATGGCGATGGGACTGAAGGACCCCTGGTTGGCCTCGTCACTGCAGGGACCCAGGAAAAACCCAGGGCCTGGCACATGGTGGAAATGAACAGGAATTGACTTCTAGGCCGGGCTGGGTTGCCCCAGGAAAGCCCATGGTTGGCCAGGCTGGCAGTGAGCCTCTGCTCTGGCTGTGTGGTACTTGCTTCCTTGGGCTGACCTTCGAAGAACCTGTGACAGTGATTGCTGAGGGAGCCAGTGGATGGGCAAGGCAGATGTGCCCTTCGTGCCTTTCCCACAGAGGCAGCTCCCCTTGTCTGTGCCCAGCTGAGGGTGGGGCAGGGGGGCACTGGCCGTCACGTGGACACTTGACAGTGTGTCCTGGGTCCTCCCCTTGGTATTGTCTCAGCTGCCTGGGAAGCAGAGGGAGTGAGGATTTCCAGTTCCCATGTTAGGGATGGAGAAGTGAATTGCTTGCAGGCCCCCCAAAGTCAGGGAGCCCCGGAGCAGGGCTGGGCCTCCCCACTCCCTGTTCAGCACTTTAATCACCACATGACACAGTCCCTCGGTAGTTAAAGGACATGGGCACAGTCTGGAGGTGAGGTCTGCGGTTAAACGACAGCTGCAGACAGTGGGTGATTCCTGGCCTCACTAAGACATATTAAGCTCCTACTGTGTGCCAGGTGCTATACAGAGCTCTTCTTTGCTTCATTCTTTTCACAAGGAATGAAGTATCGACCCCTTGTTGGTAGATACTTTTGTTATCTACAGTGAGGAGACCAGGGCACAGGAGTTTAAGTAATTTACACAACAACCCAGCATCAGACAGATTTGGCATTTGTTCCCAGGTGGTCCCACCCCACGGCCTGCTTTGCATTCAGTGCCTCTGAGGCCAGATGTGGGCATGATCCCCTCATCAGCCCTGGCACTTCTAGCGTGCTATGTGATTAGAAATGACTGCCGCTCCTGCTAATGACTTCCTCATGAGATCCAGACTCAAAAACTCGGGAGAAAATTGAAGACCAAGAAAGGAAATAGGTTTAAGAATGAGGTTGTTTGCACTAAGGCCCAAAGCACTGTTCATGAAAAGTACATTTGAAAGCCAGCTTCGGCTGGCTAGGATTTGGCAATTGGCAGGCTTCCCCTTAACTCTTTCTCCTCTGCTGTGCTTTGTGCTTCCAGTACTGGCCCTGCCCGTGACCTTGCTGTGGAGGATAGCCCACATCACGTCCTTCCGCATCACTCTGCTTCTGAGAACCTGCGGTGGCTTTAAACTGGCATTCCAGGCCCCCAAAGGCGGTCCCATCTTTTCCTGCTGTGCAGAGAACATCCTTCCCTAAACTCTCTAGCTTTTTACCCCTCTGCTCCTTTGCCCATGACCATTCCTGATGCTGACATGCCCACCCTTCCTCTCACCACCTCATCCTGCCCAGCAAATGCAGGTTCAGCCCCAATCTTGCCTCTGGCAAAACTCTGATAGTCTCTCCCTTCTGCCCCATCCCCACCTGTGGGTCATTCCTCCCTTGCTTGTGACCACCAGCCCTGCCTCAGCACGTAGCCGGGCATTGTCATGACTGTGCCCTGGCCCCCTGCAGAGCTCCTTGCTGGGTGGTAGATTAGCCCATTGGTGTGCACGGTGATGGGAAAGGCAGTTAAAGTGCAGCCTTTATGAGCAAAGGGAAAACGGAGGTTCCTGATGAGGAGAAAGGGCTTCCTGGGTTTAGGTGTGGAGGGGCTGCTTCTAGTTGGGTAGAAGGAAGAGCCTAGTAGTGACTGCCCTTTGACCTTCATCCCTGGCTGGAAGAAACTGAGGGATGGCTTTAGCGTGGAGAAGAGTGGGCTTGAGTGAGGATAAATGTCCTAAGACCTCATGTGCTCCTGTCCTGCCAGTACCAGATCCTCTGGGAGTTAAATCTCAGGCAGATGTCTTTTCTAAGTCAACTCTGTCACCTTTCCCCAGAATAACTGCATTCCCGTCCCTCCCTCATCACTCTTCATCTTGCTGGGTACACATCGTTTCTGCTTCACAGGGTTGACACATTTTCTGTTTATAGTAAGTCCTCAAAGCAGAGCCCTCAAAATTCACCTCTGAACTCTATTTCTACATGTCTTTGCTATACACCCACCACACAGGGCTCTCCAACACTGTCACCTGGTCTCTTCGCTGCTGCCCTCCCTTCCTTCTGTATCCCCTCCAGATGCCTTTCTGATCCTCTCACCCCAAGTGCAGGCGCTCCCGCCTGAGCCCAGGGGAGAGTTCCACCTCCTCCAGGAGTGCGCAGACCAGTGCGCTAGTAATTCCGGGTCCCTGAGGGAGAACGGAATGAAGAAAATAGACCTAAAGGGAAATAAGATGGGATCAGGAGGACTCTGCAAGCTGATGGCAAGTCAGAGCAAACAGCCCCTGGTTTGCTTTATTATGCAGCCATATGCAAACAAGGAAGTCTCCAATACAAAGTCACACATCCAGGCAAAAACAGGAATTCTCTTAAGGCATAACCAGGAATCCATCTAAAGCATAAACAGGGATCCCCCTACCATGCATAAGTGAAATCAACAAACATCTGAACAAACAAAGGTGAGAGGAAGCGCATGTAAATTGCTTTTAGCAACTTAAGCAAGCAGTGAAGTGGAGGGGATGGGATGAGTGCAAATACTCAGCTTCTTAGCCAATATGGAGGTGGTGGTGGGGAGAACTTAGCCTTTTACTAAGCCTCTAACTTCAATGGGCTTTGCCACTTGCAGTGTCCCACATAGGAGGGCTGCTCGCTCTCACTGGTGTGGAGCGCAGTGGTCTTATCTCCTTCAGCAGAGTGGCTGGAGCCTTTAGGCTGGTCCTGTCTGCTCTCTGGATCACACACACACACACACACACTGTAGGTGGATCTCACTCACACACACACACACACACACACACACACACTGTAGGTGGATCTCACTCACTCACACACACACACACACACACACACACACACTCACTGTAGGTGCTAATGCAGGTCTGATGAGGCCACCCGGCCTCAGTGATTAGAGTTGTCATGGTCTGCAAATTTCTGAGGACAAATACCAAGTCTTGCCCTCTGCAAATACTCACCCCTCAAGAATCAGGCCGCTATCAACACTCCTGTCTGCGGTACAGCTCTAGAATGTGGGCTTAAACCTGAACCACGCTTCTGGCTCAAAATAAAACTGTGGTGTGGGGATTTGTGCGGAGTGAGGCACAGGCTGCCAGACTCCTGTCAGGAGCTGCCTGGCGGAATTCCTCCTCCCTCTTTCTTCAGCTGTGAGCCACCCTGTAGAGGGGTTGGCATGCCAGACCCAAGTCATGGGGCACAGCCCTTGCCAAGGCAGGTGGTCGACGGCAGGCCCCGGCCAGGGGTGTCTCGGACTTCCGAGGTAGCGGAGTTTCCCTGAGGTGTTTTTACATCAGAACTATTTCTGGATGACTGCAGGTTGTGTGGTGAAGTTAAGGAAGTTGTTCAGAAAGTCAGAGTGGCATCTACAGGAAGTGGGATTACAAGGGGACCTTGTGGCTTTGTGACCTCTGCTCTGCAGGTGGGAGAAGACCTGGGTAGGAAAAGGCAGGGAGTTGAAAAATCAGAGTACTTGAGCCAAGAATCATGGAATCCATTCATTCACATAGTCTTTTGCCACAAAGTAGGATTGCATCCTCGGCCCCCAGGCCGTGCATGACCCTCGCTCCAGACCTGCGGCAGAGCAAACAGGCTGGTGACAGGGCACTCCGTGTGCTGTCATAACATCTTGCACTCAGCATTTTCTTGGCCTTATTCAAAGTGTGCTTTTTTATAAACCTGTTTTGTCAGTTTTCTTCTGATTTGGATGCAATGATAAATTTGAATAGAGCTAAAAAAAATTTTTTCTTAAAACTCCAGTTACCTGGTTTGGGGATGTTATTGGAAGCCTGAAAGCCTGACAACAGCACTGACAGAGCTCTCTAACCCAGGAATGCTTGTCATCATCCTAACAACAGATTATCCACATTTATTCAAGGGAAGAAAATGGTCCGTGGCAGACCCTTGCCTGGGCTGGGTTGTCTGGGGCGCCACAGCTGGGCCTGCTGACCCGGAGGCGGTCAGGGAGGCGCTTCACAGAGCTTCCACCCCCTCGCCGCCTCTCCCTGCACCTGCACCTGTCTTTGTTCTCTCTTGGTCAGACATGCCCTCCGGGGTGCTTCATTGGCCTTTTCCCACTCTTGTCACCTCCTCGTGGACAGCCCCAAGCTTCTCCTTGTCCCCAGGCAGACCTGCTGGTTTCCTTTGCTGTGTGATCTTGAGCAGGTTTCTTAACCTCTCTCAACCAGTTTCTTCACTTGTGAAATCCACTTGTTTCCCTGACTGAGCACCTTATTGTGTGCCAGGCCCTGCATTAGGCACAGGCACCAGAAGGATGAGCGGGCACAGGCCCTGCTCCGGAGCCCCAGTTTAGGAGGTTATTAATAAACATGCAAGACGACGTCAGGGGTGTTTGGGAAGAGCAAGTGACCCTGACTGGGAAGGGTTTCATAAACTGTGAAGTATAGTGCACATGTAAATTAGTGTTGCTTCCTAGGGCTCCTGAGTCCATTGCTTTTGTGATAGAACAAGAGCTGTCCACAGCACCCTTAAATCAGGAGGTCCCAAGCCTGGTGCCTGTGTGCCCACTCTGTTCTCTGACTGCTGAGCTCTGGCATACATGGAATGCATGGACTAGGGCACATGTGTGGGCGTGTAGAGTGGGGGTGGGTGGGAGCTGGACAGCAAACCCAGACTGTAAAGTAAGGGAAGGAGAAAGTTCTGGAAGCTGTTTAGAATTCTCCAAATGTGGTTTGACCTGATTTAAAAATTTATGTATCTCTTAAACAACTTGTCTGGAGTTAGTGAAATTGCCTTTAGTCAGTGGGAAGACAGCTAGATTTTAAAAATTCTTGTTAGAGTGTGACAGGATGTCAGATGTCACTTAGCCCCTCACAGCTATTTGTGAGCCTGTGTCTGTCCCCCTGACCAGCCTGAGAACTCATGCCAGTCTGCAAGTGTCTTGTTCTCCTCTGGGTCCTAGAGCCCAGCATGGAATCTGGCTCACTGTCAGCCCGGGGGGGGGGGGCGAATAGAGGTGCTCAGGGGAGGGAGAGCTCACTCTAGCTGGAGTGAGGGTCTCAGAGGACAGTCCACGGGGACTGGGTCAGTGATGGTGATAATACAGTGGAGTCCCTACTGTTGTCAGGCACTGAGGTGGGTTCTGTTAGTATCCCCACTTTATAAATGAAGAAACTGAGGCCCAGAGAGGTTGAAAAAGCTTCCCAAGGTGGCATAAGCAGAATTTGAACTCAGATCTAGCTCAGGAGCTTATGTCCTCAAACACTGGGCCTTGCAGCCTAAGTAGAATTTGAATATGCGGTGATTAGAGAAGGAAGAAGCACTGTGGGAGGGCACAAAGAGGGCAGAGACTGGAATGGGGTGGGAGGCCGGAGGCTGGTGACTCCTGCATGTGAGTGTTGGGGTGTAGGGAAGGGTTGACATGAGAAACAAGCATACGGCCCTCTCTACCAGGAAGGTGGGACAGGAAGTTCCTGAATGATATTGGGTCTCCTAGCAGGCAAGAGCCCTCCCTGTGAGCTGGCTCTTTCTCTAGTGCAGCAGGCCCTCAGCACCTCTGTGAACTAGCAGGACCCTCCTCTGAGAAAAGAAAGGGCTGCCCAGAGGTGGTACAAAGATGTGATTTTGCTCCAGCCATGTGTGTGGTCCCACACCAGCCCTTGACTCTTGCTGGGTCTGCTTCACCATCTCTGCAAGGGAGCATTTGCTTCAGAGTCACTTTCAAGTCCTCTGAGTATAACATTAAGAGCTAGAATCTGGGACAGAGCAGCTGAGTTTGCATCTTAACTTCGTAACTCACTGCCTTGGTGATCTTGGGCAAGTTACCTAGGCGTTCTGTGCCACACTTGTCTTATCTGTAGAACGGGGACAATGTAAGAGTCTACTCCATGGGGTTGTTGGCAGCATTAAAGAACTACACACATACCCTCTGGTAGCTGCTGCCAGTATTTATTGTATTGAGACCATCCTTGGTCTCTCAAGTCCCCACATGTCTCTGGGACTCCATGGAGAGGAGGGAAAGTCTGGGCTCAGAGGCTCCCTGGCCACCCGCAGAGCTCCTGCAAGGCCAGCGACGCCTGGGTTTGCCCTGTCTGCCCAGAGCGTTTGCTCTGTAGATGTTGAGATCACTGCTGCCTGTGGCCGCCCGGCCTCAGCCAAGCTCTTGCAACATTCTCCAGGGCTCTGGTGGTTCCTTGTGTCCAAGTCCTGCATGGGCAGGCAGAGCTCAGAGCAGGCAGCACATTTTGGCAGCAGGTCCTTAGTGGTGTCATTGGTAGAGTTTCCTGTGGCTGTGCTTGTTAGGACTGAGGAAATACAGTTTTTACAGTTCTCTTTTGTTCCTCCCGGACGCTAATAAACTGTTTCAAATTTGCATGAAATGCTCCTTCTCAAAAGAAAGGGAGATGTTTTGGGAATTCTGTTCCTGTGTTAGTTTGAGGTCATTGAGGTTTGATCGTGGTAGAGAGCCAGGTCCCACGTGTTTGAGTAGTTGGAGAGAATGTGGTTGGTATTTGTTTCTCCAGGGTCCTTATCTTCCTGGAGCAGCAGGTCAGGAGCTGGAAGGCACCTGTGTCCTGCGCTCTGGGGTGAGAGTGTGGGCCCATCTGGGTCTGCTGCGGTGCAGAGGAAAGCTTGTGAGCTGGGATTCCTTGTCTCTTGCCTCATTGTATGACCTTGAACGAGTCATTTCCCCTGGGCTGGGTTTGTGAAACCCTGTAGATTAGTGCAGGATAATAGTGGGATTAAACGTGCCTCTCTTCTGGTAGAGACCAGTGATTCTCAGTCTTGGCTGTACAGCATAGTCACCTTTTTAGAAACTACTAATCTCAGGCCCCAACTGGGTCCATTTAAATTGGAATTTTGGGTGGAGCTCAGGCATTGGTGCTTTGTGAAAGCTCCCCAGGTGATTCTATTGTATAGCCTGTTAAGAAGCACTGGACTTGACCAGAGGTGGGCAAAACACAATCCATGGGCCAGATCCAGCTGCTGCCTACTTTTGTAAAAAAAAAAGTGTTATTGGTGCACAGCAATGCCCATTCATTTGGTTGTGTGTATTAACTGCTTTCACATTATCTTGAGTGGTTGCCACAAAGACTTTATGCACTCCAACAAAATATTTACTATTTGGCTCTTAACAGAATAAATTTGCTGACCTTTCTCATTAGACTCTCACCTTCATTAAGGCAGACACTGCCCCATATTATCCTTCTGTCCTCAGGACCTAGGCCACCATGGGCATTGCAGAATTCTAGAACAGAAGTGTTTTGAGTCTGATTCTGTGCTTCTCCCATAGCACCCAACGTATTAGATGCTATTGAAGAAAGAGGGCCAATCTTATTTTAGGCTGTGAGGCACGCACACACGCGCACACGCACACACACACACTTCCAGTGGCCTGGATACCGCCCTGGAGCCTTCAGGAGATGCTGAACTCATGCCTACCTTCTGCGTGTCTCATCTTCACCTGCATAGTGATGCACCTCTTTGAGGGTGGGCATAGATAGCCCCCCACCCTCACACACTTTTGAGCCAGTCATACTGCAGAGCAGCACTCTTTGGGCCCTAAAGCCAGAAATGCTTGGGGCTTCTTGTGGAAGTGAGAGGGATACCCCTTTATAAGGTTGGACCAACCCTTTCAACACTGGTTTCCCCACCCTCAATCCCATGCTTCGGGATGCCCTAAAAGTCCCTGGAGGAGCATAGGATTGCCAATTGCTACTTGCAAGGGATCTTAGTCTAGGTCCTTCTGGCCAACTATTCAATTAGGTTCTGCATGGACATCCCCGTGGCAGGGAACTCTGTATCCCAAACTATCCTGTTCTGTTTTGAACAGCTCTGTCTGATCATTTTCCTAAGATTGAGTTGAAATCTTTTCCATAGCCTCCACTAATTAGCACTCATTCTGTCCTCACCCAGCAGAACATGTCTGCATCCTGTTCCAGGGATTAACCACTCGTCCTGCACCACGTGCAACCCTGAATCTTCTCTAATACATACACACTCCTTGATCTCTTTAATTATGCTCATGAGACATGGAGTCCAGGCTCTTTATCATGCTGGTGGCAGCTCTTAATTAAAGAGCCCAGAGCCGAGCGTGATTCTCCACTGACCCTCAGGTTTATGCAGATTGGAGCAAGACTGTCTCCTTCTAGTGGTGGAAGTCCTGAGGTCATACCATTGTCAACACGACCAGCTGGCAGATTGGCTTTTGGGAAGCTATATTAGACCACGTGAGCATAGCATCACTTTAACAAAGGTCCCAAGTAGCTGAGACCCCTGAGTTCTTGCACACCTGTGGCGAGCCATGGCATGATTTTTCTCACCTGCTCACCTGCAGCTGGCTCTGTGGAGGTTCCGTAGTCTTTCTAAATGGCTCTTGTGCCTTCCTGGCTTGTCCCCAGGGTGAGAGGCACACACCTAGCCCCCTCACCGGGCAGATGAGAAGTGTGGTTGTGAGAGAGCTTTGTGGGCCCTAGGTTTATGACATCACTGGGCCAGGAATGAGGTTAATATTTTTAATGAGGAAAGGTGAGCCCCATTATTTCCCCAGCTCATTAATCAATGGTGGAACCCGTTTTACCTGTTAGGTGCCTTTGGTGTGGGGAGTTCATGAATGAGAATCTAATTTTCTCTTTAAAACCCAAGCCACCTCTCCCCTTCTTAAATCCAGGAGGCAGTGCTGAGGAGGGTGTCAGTGTATCACACAGCAGGTTTTTCTTACGTGGAAAGACTGTGGGCAACCTTTGAGTAAGGCTCCCTGCCTCACTCTCCAAGCAGACTCACCGGGGGTGCGGCAAAGGTTCTAGCAGCTGTACGGCCTGCCCGAGCCAGCCTGTACGCCTGAGACACCACTTAGGGGACCCAGGATGGATGTGGGGAGCCCAGGACCATTTGTTTAGACCTGTTGCCCACAAATCAGAGGATGAGCATGACAGAAATGTGGGGCGGAGAAAATGCAGCCAGACCACTCAAGTAGACCCGGTCGGAGCCCTCCCAAAATGCTGGTCAGCTAGGGAATTGACTTAAGTATCTCCAGGGAGGGCGTTCTTCTGGGATCTGGGGTTGAAAGGACTTCTCCTGCTCCGATCAGGTGGCCCAAGTCCACCCGTGGTATCCCCAAGAAGTGAACATGATAGAGCACCCATAAGGTGATGAGGTGCTTGCTTTTATCTTAGGAAAACACTGCTTTGAGTTGTTCCTGCCCCCCCCCCCCCGCCCCCCAATCAGGCATCACTATCACCTGGGCTGAAGGCTCATAGAGATTTTAAGTTGGCCCTCTGACCAGGGCCTCCTCTTCTACAGACAGAACATCTTCAGTTCCTCTGGTCCATACTCTATGTGTGGACCTTTGTGTTTGTTTGTTTGTTTGTTTGTTTGTTTGTTTGTTTGTTTCTGGGTTTTTTTGAAAGTGGCAGGGAGAGAGAGAGAGACAGGAACATCAGCTGCTTGACTGGGGAATCGAACCAGCAACCTCTGTGCTCCAGGATGACACTCAACCAACTGAGCTATCCGGCCAGGGCACCTTCCGTGTTTTTTGTCTCTTTTTTTAATGCAGCTGAGCTTACCCTCACAAGATGAAGAATGAACTAATTCTACCATAAAATTTCCTCCCACTTTACAATAAGAAAAATGAGACTATATAGTCGGCTTTGAAAACAATAACTTACTACATGCTGGCCACTGTCCAAGTATTAACTCTCGTTAATGAAGCAGGGGGCCACGGTTCAGGCTCATCTTTATGCTCTTATTCCCTTCCTGTGCTGAGTGATGTTTCCATGGGCAAAGGTTTGGGGATGTAGGGAGGGGTCCCCTCCCTACATGGGAGACCTCTCCATGGTCTCCGGGCTGCTGTGAGCCTTCCCTCTAATGTAAGGACACAGCCTCCGTGCTATACTGTGCTGTCTTTGGTGGTGTGTTAGGGGGCAGTAAGAGGGTGTGGAATCCCCCAGGCAGGAAGGATGAACAGGAGAGGATGGAGGGAGGTAATTGTTGGAAGCCCAGTGCAGGGCACAGACTGCAGGCGGAAGTGGCTGCTTCCCCAGGTGTGGCCCAGGCAGGGTGTAGGTGTGCTCCTGTCACATGAAGAGGAAGGTAGATTTCCAGCACGCAGCTGACTAAGGGAGTGGCAGGGATGGCCCTTGCCTGGGGTTTGTACATCTGAGCCAAATTGGCAGAGCTTCCTCTTCTTCCTTTCAGATCTCCCTTCAGAGATCTCCTGCTGCTGTCAGGAAAGGACCCAGGATATTAGAAACTCCTGCAACAGGCCGTGGGTGATGTGGAGGAGCCAAAGTTTTGGAGTGAAGAGAGCCAGGATTGAAACCTCTACTGCCTTGTGTGCTCTGAGGCCTTGTGGAAACTACTAACCCTCTCTGAGCTTTGATTTTCTCATCTAAAAATGATGTAATTAGGAAGACTAAGACCGTGCATGTACAATCAGTCTAGTGCCTGGCACGTTGTAAGTCTTCATCTTCAGCATCACCTCCAAACCTCTTGCTAGCTCTCAGCCCCCAGCACGCTCAGGCTCCTTGGACGGTCTGGCCTTAGGCTCTCAGATCCTGCCACCAGAAGACCCTCATCTCCAGGAGCCAGTCCCTATGAGTCACAGGTGGCCTCAGGTCTGGGTAGAGAAGTGTGTGAATAGAGGAAGCTGGTGGTAGGTTGGTGATGTCTTGTGACAGCTGCGTTATCAGGGAGGGGCCGGGCCTCCTTGATCACTTGATTAACACAACAGCAGTGGATCAAAGTTTGTTCTTTCGAAATGGGTAAGTCTGGCAGTTAGTTCAAGATACCTTGGCCTCTCTTTAAAGACAGAACATTTCCGGTTGCGGGTGATTTATGGCCTTCCCTTTGGAAGGGGATTTTGCAATGTGTATTAATAAATTAGGGCCACTTCATGCCTTATTCATGAGGCTACTGTCAAGCCCTATGTTGGTGTTTCCTAGAGACCAACACTTAGTAGTGGGGAGAATGTGGCCTCAAACTGAGGGGAATAGCATTTGGGCCTCAAGCTCCCTATGGAAACTTCTGGAGGTGTGCTGTGTTGTACTGTACTCCTTGCAGTCCCTTTTCTATGCACAGAAACACATTTCTTCCTTTTTTGTGTATGCTCTGCTTTAGAAAAATGGAACCCTATAGGTACTGTTTGAACACCTAATTTGTCGATGGCTGAGGTACCAAGAATAATTTTATTTTTTTAATCAGTAAAGATTCTGTAGTCTCTTTGACTTCATAGCGGGTATCCTCAGATAACTCACCTGACAGGTCTGCACATAGCTGCAATTCTGGGCAGAGGGTAAAGGGACTTCACCTGTGCCCTTACTCCTCTGCTTGGCACATGACAGCTGCATATAACCCCTTTCCTAAATCAGGCCTGCCTTTGTTCACCGCTACATTCTAGCTCAGAGCTTATTGCCTGGCCTTTTGTAAGCATGGGGTGAATATGGTTGAACAAGCCATTGACACCACTACAGACAGGTGTGACATTGCAAAGCTCTGTCCCCAGTTACTTTCCTATACATTAGAAGGTGCCAAGTACATTGGAGAAAAACTGCTTTGGGGTTTAGGGACAGTTTCTTAGCCTGGAGGGACTGCATGTGAGAAAGAGCTCATCAAGCTTGGTTACTGGAAGATTTGAGAAAATGGCATTATTTTAAGAAGTGAAGGATCATTTTTTTGCACCCACTATTAAGCTGAACATAATTGGGAACTTCAAATACAGCGGTGGTAATTATAGCCGATGCCGCCTGTCCTCAATGCACAGGCAGCTTCCGTGTGGGAAATGTGCACAAGTCATCCTAATGGGCCTCACTCGGAGAGAAATGACTGACCCTTCACTTAGTCCGGCTCCGAGTTCACTGTCGCTGTTGAAACATGCTACACACCAGGCCCGAGTGCCTTCTCCCTCTGATCTCAGCACTGAGCACGGAGCACGTGGTGGCCCCTTGCTCCGTCACTCCTGCTCATCACTCCATCGTTCTCCTGGGTCCTGTGCGGGGCACGGACGCCTGGTTATCACAGGTACCCCAGCTCTCAGGCAAGGCCTTTGGCTTCCCGGCTCTGCTGTTTTTCTCTCACATACCTTCCCTGTGAGTGCACTGCCGAAGTCGGCCTTCATGCTCAGAGCCTTCTGTCACTGTGAAAGCCCTACGGGCACTCGCCAGCCTTTCTTGGGAAGAAGCAGTGGTCGGGCCGGAAAGATGACCTGAATACAGCTGTCTAAAAGCCATTTTGGCAAGCTATAAATATATAGGTCACCAAATGACTTGGGTTCCCTGCAACTGGGATTTGGTGGGAGTCAGCTTTTGTCTCCCTGCTGATTCTATTACTGGATACCCAGGTGACTTCTGCAGGATCCTTCCCCTCTCCAGGCCTCGGTCTCCTCCTTCGTAAGACAGGGCATCCGCCAGGTGGGACCGTATGTTGAGATAATAATCGCACCTGATACTTCTTGAGCACTTGCTGCGTGTCCGGTCCTGTTCTAGGTGTATCACGTATACTGGCTCATTGAGTCCTCACCCCACGTCACTTTGTGACAACGAAGCTGAGGCACAGAGCGGTAAGTGACTTCCAGAGCCATCTGTGTCCCTGCTCCTGATGATACATTCTCCGACCCTTCCAGCCCTAATTGCCCTGCCAGGGACAGAAGAAAATCTTGACCTAATGCTTCTTGACCCCAGGGCTGGTCTGAGAGCATTTTCTAGGAGGAGCAATGTCCCCTACCCCGCCCCGTGAGCAGGAAGCTTGAGGAGAAAGGACTGTCTGGAAAGATGGGTGGAGGGTGAGGGGTTTGCAGGAGGGCTGGGCAGCGCTGAGGCGGGCAGGGGAGGCTCAGCAAGCAATCCAGGTGGACCCAGCCTGGCTTGGGGCAGGCCTGGATCCAACAGGGAGCTGTCTGCAGGGGTGGGTGGGTGACAGTTCTTGCAAGAGCTGCTAGGGAGCTTTCCCAGGGGTAGGGGAGTATGATTACAGTGGATATATCCTGAAAATTTTAGGAATGACGCCAAGAGAAAAATTTTAGATATCCATACAGGTGTTGCAGACACAGTGTGGACCCGGGAGTTAGGAAATATTTGGTTTCCTGTTTCTGGCATTGACCTTTCACCCTCCCTCAGAGCCTCCTGCTCCCCAGTGGATTCGTACTTTTCAGACTACGGATAGTGGTGCATGTTGGGGTACCCTGTGAGATTTCCTTTGGCACAGGTTACACACATAAAAGTTTGAAACCCACCTGACTAGACCATCTCCCAGGGCCCTTTCAGCTCTGACTTCCCCTGTAATTACTCTGCAGACCCCAGTGGGCTCTGTCCTTGGGAGGGTCGCATTGAACTCTGTCCATGGGCCCTAGCTGGGTGTGGTTAAGAAATGATAGGATTGAGCTATTTCATAGTTCAAAATAGGACCCCCCACTGCTTGAGAGGTGCTGAGAAGCTAGTCTACCACTTCACTGAGGTTTCAGGGGAAACAGAGGCTGGCCAGGCTCTGCGCCAGCAGCCTCCCCCCAGGACCCCTGGCGGTCTCCACGGAGCTCAGCTGAAGGAGACGGGGGTGTGAGTGAGTGAGGCAGTGATGGCGGGGGGTGGGGAGCCGAGAGGACGGCTCAAGAGGAGCTGACACAGGCTATAATTTGGAATGCATTTTTCCTAACAAGTTGGAGCCTGCAGGTGTCTAGGCAAGCAGCTGTGACTGTGGGAGGGGGAGGGCTGGAAAGGCCAGTGGAGACCACTTGAAACACGCCTCGCCTCCTGATGTGGGGCCAGTCACAGGCTGGTCTGTCAAGAAGCATTTACAATAGAGCGCCCAGGGTCTGCACAAAGAGGTGGAGGGCGGCTGTCAGAGGAAGGCTGGCTTATTGGTGACGACTGTCCCAGATGACAGAATTATGAAGTCATGTGCTCCCCACAAGTAGAGGTTTGAGGGCAGAACACTTGACCTCTGCGCATAAAAGAGGACCTTAGAACACTGGGCAAGTCAGACCTTAAAGGAGCCACCAGTCCTCGCCTGCCAGGGACAAGAGCCCTCCCCACCATCTGACTTCCAGGAAGTGCAGCTGAATGTGTGAATGTAGCTAATTAATCTTCTCCCAGTTAACATCCTCACCATGTCAGAAATGATTTATTGGCGTGCCTGTAAGGAGAATTGGTCTATGATGGTCAAGGCCTGGGACAGAGAAAGACGAGGTGGTGTGTGCTTGCTTGTATCTCCACATGGAGTGTCCCCAAGCCAGGGTGTGGTTGGTTCTGTGGAGCCTCAGAGCTCCGGACGCAGGCCCTAGACCAGGAGCGCTCTGCTGCTGCTCGGCACACAGGCCGGTGGCCTGGAGGGTCCTGAGAGGTTCTCTTCCTCTTAGCCAGGTGCCCTGACTAGTAGGTGCATCCTACTCAAAACATAGAAGGGGGGGGGGACAGATCGTTCATCAACACTTTCATTTCTGAGGCTGATGAACATGACAGCCACTGTGCCTGAGTGTAGCCAGTTTTCTCTGTGTGATCACTGGGGCCTTGACTAAGCTTTCTCCTCAGCTCTTTGTCTTCCCTAGTAGGTTTTCAGTGGGCAGAGACCCCAACACTTAGCTCTATCCCAGCACCCAGGAGGTGCCACCAGAGCCTTTTCCTTATAAACTGCGAACATGTCCCCAAAATCATCTCATTACTTGCTCCTCACGACATTCATACGAAGCTGAGACGGCCAGCAGTTTTGCCCCCTTTCACAGATGAATTGCCGAAGCTCAAAGAGATAAAGCAGGTTGCCCGGGGACCCCGAGAGGGTGCCCCGGAGCCCACTCTGCTCAAGAGCCCTGCTTGCCTGGGCTGTCCCTGTTGCCGGTGACCTTTATGCTCTCCCACCTGCCTCTCTGTGTGTTTTCAAAGCCCCAGGTAGCTGCTGCGGCCCAGCTGCCACTGGTCAGCCATGGGGCCGCAGAAACACCACCCCCCGCCTCAGCCATGCGGGGTTCTGCGGATAGCCACCCACCTAGGCATTCCTTGAAACTGAGGTGCTGCTCCAGGACCACTGAATCTGTGCTGAGAAAACAGCACAGACCACTGGTAGCTGGTAGGCCGACCTCCATCCGAAGCAGATGCCACCTTAGAGCCTCCACTGGGACACCTGAAAAACAGGAGCTCTGGTTCCCGGGAACATGTCCCTTTATTGGTTGTCAGATGTCCTTCCTGACTCACTGAACTTCTATCTGTGTAGTTTCTGGGACTGTCCGGAATTATCTGTCCTGCTTTTTTCGGGCAGGCCCTGGTCATTTGGAACCCTTCCAAGACCCCCCAATTCCTACTTTATGAATGCCATATCTTAGTTGGCATGGCAACAGAGTCTCCCTCGTGGGGACATCAGGCCTGCCAGGGCCTATGTCATGGTGGATCCCAAAGGAGACCCAGGACTCCAGCCTGCCCTGCCCCCTGATGAGACACAGGGGTATGGAGCCTTCTGGCTGCTGCTCCTACCTCATGCCCTGCATACCATCTGCCCACCTTCAAGGAGCCCTGACCCCCAGAGTGAGGGAGAGGGCCAGGGAGCCTCTGTTCTGGAGGGTGGCTGCTGGGTTTCAAGTGGGCACACCCTGACATAGCGACCTGACTGTCCTTCTCACAGTCTCATCCCCTCCAGCCCCCCGCCACCACCATGGCAGTTCAGTCACACATCACACTGTTTTCAGCCAGGTGAGTAAGATGTGTTGAATTACAACAGAGTCAGCACCCGCCGCCTCACTAAAGCAAAGAATGTGTTTTGTAGCTGTTCTTTAAAGTGGCTTGAATGCAGGGGGGCTTGGCTTTAACTTAGGGCTTCTGACCTTTCTGAAATGTGCCCAGCATTTATAAAAGTGATGGAGGGAACCACCCCTTCATTAGTTATCAGATTTCCAAAGAGATCCATGCCCCCTAAACTGTTCAGAAAATTAATGTACAGTTTTAATGGCAGTTGATAAGGAAATGGTCCAACTGGGAAACTTTCTCAGGTGTGTCCCTATGCAGTTTGCTTTGGAGTAGAGCAAACGGAAGTCCTGGGTCTGGAAAGGACTGAGGACTCCATGGGTGCCACCCCCTTACTTGTCAGCAAGAGGAGAACAGCACACAGTGGGGTGAACCAGCTTGCCTCATCCGGCAAAGTCCAAGCTGGGGCAGCCCCGAGCTGCCAGTTCCCAGACAGCAGAGCACATGAGGGCCCTTGGTGTAGTGGTGGACCGCAGAGGTCACCCACTTCTGAAAGGTGGTGGCTGCTTCACCTCTCTGGCCCCTCCTCTCAACAGGTTTGAGTGATTTTAGCAGGGATACCCTGTGTATTTCAGCAGTGCCTCCTCCATAGTCCCCATCAACCCTCCCTGGAGCCAGGGATCTTCCAGGAGAGTGCTGAGAGGCACCTCAACTTGGCCTGAAAGGCTCTGTGCTTTAGAACAGAGAGCTTTGCACACCTTCAAGGCCAGGATTAGCATTGGTCGCAGGCTCCCCTCACTGGGCAGGGCAGGGCCCTCTCCCCCTTGCTCGGCCCCATTGCTCAATCCAGGACCAGCCCTCAGAATTGCACAGTGGATGCCATTACCTCTACGTCTTAGATTCTGAAGATGGACCAAGGCATGTTGGGTCATCTCTCAACTCCACTTGATTCCCAGGGATAGAAAGCAAGAGAGAGCTGCAGTTAACACCCACTTCTTACTCACTTTAATGAGCCAGGCTGAGAAATATCTGGGAAAAGTGAAAACCCAGAGTAATATCCGGCAGCTTCGCTTTAGATTGTTGGGGAAACAGTCAGGCTCTAGCTTAAAATTTTCCCAACTCTCCTGATAAGAATCACCTGGGCTGCTTATTAAGTGCACACACCACTGGGGCTGGGTATCTGTTTTTTTTTTTAACAAGCGTTCCAAGCCATTCCCCTCTTCAGGCAAGTTTGAGAAACTGTTTATCTACTGTACCAAAAATAGCCTGTGAAGAGGAGTGCTTTTTTAAAAAGTTTAGTTTTGGTGTGTAATACATCAATAAGTTTTCCTTGTTTGAAAACATGTTAACATTACAGACAAGTCTCCTTTGATTTCCTGTGACCACCCCAGCCCCCGGTTCCCCCCACCAGAGGAAGTGTCACTGTGAAGTGTGTATCTCCCTAGACCTTTTCTTTACATTAAATACAGATATAGGTTTCTGTTTTGTTTTTCCTACATAGGTATCAAGTTGTATCTGTCATTCTACAACCTGCTTTTCTTTTATTACAAGCGATGTCGTGAACTATGTGCATATGGAGGCAATTTTTTTTTTAAACCTGCTGCATAATACTCCATACCATGGAACTAGTAGGGTTTAGCAATTCCCTGACGGGCAGATATAGCAGGTGTTTGCAATTTCTCATATTACTTGCTCCATTGAGCATCTTTGCCCTTGACTCCTTGTGTACATTTGGGAATAAACACTGCAAAGCGAAGTTGCTGGGTTAATCCATGTACTTTCCTGGATTTTAATGGATTCCACCAAAAGTTATCTTTCAAAGTGGCCCTACCACTTTACCTTTACACCAAGAGCTGATGGAGAGGACCCAGCTCTCCACCCAGGCCTGTCTCACAAAAGCATATAGACATGTGGCCAAGTGGCAACACCCATCTTCCTCTAGTACTTCCCTTTGGGGATGAACAGGAAGCCTAATTCCTATTACAAAGCCAAGTCTTCAGAGAAAAGCACCATGGCCCCAGACTGATGGGAGGGAGGGAGGAGTTGGTGCAAAACAGACAGGAGGTGTGCGAGGCTGACTCCCCAAGCCCTGTCAGAGAGATGGCACACAGGGTGAATTGTCAAACCCTCTGGGCTGCCATGGGTCATATACAAAACGGGGATTGTGGAACAGGTCTCTCAAGGACCTCAAGTTTTACTGCTTCATGAGCCTGAGAAAGCCCTTTAAGGGCACCGGGTTGAGGTGGGGTTTTATTTGAAAACAAGAGAAGCCTTGCCTGGGGGTTAGCCATAACTCTTGTCTTTCTGCTGCTGCTCAGCTCCAAAGTGTTGAAACCAGTAGCCTGGGTTCCCCTCTTAGCTCTGCATCTGTCCTTTGGGACCGTGAGCAGGCCACACAAAAGCGTCCAATGCCCTGTCAGGTCTTTGCCAATCCAAGATCAAAATCAAGGAAAGCCTCTCGCATGCCCAGGTGGCCTAACCTGCAGAGAAGTCCCCACTGGCTCCCTTTTAGTTGAAATGTTCAATTAGATTTGATGGACTTGTCCGCTAACTGGGGGGGAAAGCAACCCCATCAAGAATCCAAGCCCACATCTGGGAAACTTATTCTTTTTTTTTTTTAACTGAGAAAATCAACAGCCTTCACTCAAGCCTCTTGCTGGGCATCCTGACCCCACTGCCCAGTGCATGTGGCTGAGGCCTGTGGCAGAGCACTTGTCCTTCTGGCTAACTGCCCACTCAGCTCTCCTAACACCTGGTTAAATTTTTACTCCCCAAAACCAGGACATGATTTTGCAAAAGGTCAGGCAGCTCAGTGAGTGTTTGCTGAGTTTCAGGTTGCTCAAACCTCAAATTCCCTCCCTTCCACCCCACCTCCCTTTGAAGTTTGAAAGCAAATTGATTAAATATACATTTTGAGAACCTTCCGATTTGCTTCTTAAACTAATAGAATTCTAAACTTTTTTTTTTTTAAACGGAAGGATTTTCAACTGTCAGCAGGTATAACTGGAACCATATGTCAGCAGAGACCGGGGGCTTTTCCTGGTTTTAGGATTTGTAAATTCTTATTGAAACGGAAGTCAGCAGGGCAGGCAGCTAGGGGCTCCATGACAGCCCAAGCTCAGATCTCATTTTAATTAGAAAGTACAGATAGTGCCTGCTGAACCAAAGGCCTCCCAGAGCTCCAGTCCCAGGGCGAACAAAGATTTGGTTTATATCCTTCAATCTTCCCGTGTTTGCAAATTGCAGAGCACTTCCGAGAGGACTGGAGATGTTGATTTCTAGGTTGTCGAGTCCAGACTGCAGTGCAGCTCCCTCCCTCCCTTATCCTCCTTTCCCCAGCTAATCTCCCCAAATGGTTTCGTTTTCTTGGGGAAATATTTGCCCCCTTCCTTGTTGGAGAATAGATAGAGGATGTGCATGTTGAAAAGAGACAGTAAGGAAGGCTGAGCAGGAAACAGAAGATTAGATGTTAGACACAGCAGGTTCACCATTTTCTCCATTTGGACTTCTGGTCTCTTGAATTCTTTAAGACATAAAACCCTGTGCCTCCGATCAGCGTCTGAGCTGTTCTGTTTGACAGTGGTTCATGTGTATAATTTTCTCCCTGGTGTGTTCTGCAAATGGTAGAATAGAAATATCAAATGTAAGACATTGCCTGGCCCAGCTCTCCCCTACCCCCCTTACCCCCTCACCCCACCCCCACCCCGTCTTTCCCCTGCCTGGTGTCATTTGAGCTCAGTGAGTCTCCAGAAAGGCCACAATTACAATGTCAGCATCTGGAAGGGCCCCCGCTGGTACTCAGAGCCTGACCCACAGTGGAGTGGCCCGTGGGGAGGGGAGGGGGGGTGCAGGCAGCAGGACGCACATGCTCAGATGGTGGGTACACTAGCCTTGGGTCTTTCACTGATAAGCTTCTCCTCTGTGTACTATGCCTCCCATTGGCCCCCGGCCACATGCCAGTGACAGGGCTGTTGCCCGCTGTCCCTCTTCAGCCATCACATTCCCCGGCAGCTGGAGGTCACTCGTTCACCCTGACAGGGCTGCTGCCACAAGTTGCCATTCACCGAGCAGACAAAGGGGGATTTTCCTTACCCCTGGGTTTACAGACCCCTCAGATGCCTTACATTCCAAGAGCCGGGAGAGAGAACAGGTTCCTGTGGTTTCTAATTAAACCCACAATGTAAATAACAATTCATGTAACCCCAAGGGTTGAGAGAAATGCTAACCTACCCCCTTCCAAGAGAGGCAGCTGGGTGGCCCGGGCTGGGTGGCTAAGGATTTGCTTTTGCCAGATGTGTAACCAAAGGGGCAGATCATGACAGAAGTCACAGTGAGTTTGTGTTGAAAGGGAACAGGTTTGGTGGGTTCCTGTCCTTTCCCCTCCAGGAAGCAGGTCCCTCCTGAAGGTTAGGAAGTAAGAAATAGGGAAAATTGTCATTTTTCCACTTAGCCTCCAACTGAGAATTTTGACCCTCCTCCTGGGAAAATGTGGAATTTGGTCTCAAGTATCCAAACCCCAGATTTTCCTCTTCTCATGGGACTCCCTCTCTGACCCCACTGTCTACTCCCAGGTGACTCTCTCTGTCCATTTGTTGTGAAACTTTGCTGGTTTCTGGAATATGGACACGTGAGGAGGCCAGGAAGGGCACTGGGAGCAGAGGGATCTGGCCAAGGGCCTTGGTGAGTCCCCTTCCTCCTCTGGACCTCAGCTTCCATCTGTTACATAAAGGTCTTCTGATTTGTGGCTTCCAAAGCCCTTTCTGGCCCTGGCAATCTACCTGTTCACCCCTGAGCTGCTTCTGTGTTTTCATGGGGCGCACCTGGGGCCACAGTCATCTTTGCAGTGTGTTGATCTCACCAAATTGTTGTCGGATTACCCAAGGCGTGATTGTGTTCCAGATTTGGGGAAAATGGAACGCTGAACGTAATTACCTCTAGGCAAGCTCTTCTATGCCTCAGTCAGCACCAGGGGCCTGTCAGCATTTCCAGGCTTTCTGCGATCTCCTTTCCAGCTTTCCTCCATTTTCATTCCATTAAATTGAGCAACCCACATTCCCAAAGACACCCTCTAGGTTCTTGCCTCTGTGCTTCTCTGCCCGGATGCCTTTCTGTTCCCACTCCACTGCACCCAGAGCAGGCCATGCTGCAGGTACAGGCCCAGAGGCCCCTCTCTTGCGATGAAGCACTGCCAGTGTGGGTCCCTTTGTTACCCCAGCAAGAATTGGAGCTTCCTGAGGGCGGGCACCAGCTCTGGTTCCTGCCTCCCCCTCCGCCTCCTTGCTGGTGTGGCGCAGGCTCAGTTTAGTGTATTGGAGCAAAGCCCGGCTGTGAAGCAGAAAGCCAAAGATGGACTCACCCTTCCATCTTCCTCCCTGCAGGTGATTATCGCCGATGACTACTCAGATCCCTTTGATGCCAAGAATGATCTCAAGAGTAAAGCGGGAAAGGGCGAGAGTGCTGGCTACATGGAGCCCTACGAGGCCCAGAGGATCATGACGGGTAAGCAGAGCACTTGGCACAGGGACTCGCAGCGCACCACAAGGGTGGTCCTCAGCCTCAGCAGGGGAAGGTTTGTGCTTCCAAGATGGCGGTGGGGAGGCCATGTTGGGCTGAGTCTTCACCACTTTACCAGTTCATGGTTCACCTGCATCAGAAAGAACCTGGCAGGGTACAGTGAAAGTCCAGACACCTGGATGCCAAGTACAGTTAACAAAGATAGGGACAGAAAGTGACTGGGGAGAGGACAGGGGAAAGTTCTATCGGGAATTTCTGCCTGGAGAAAGATAACAGCATTCGAGATAGAAAACTTAACTTGGAGCTTCCTAGTAGCCAGGGCAATAAAAGAAGCAAACTGGATCACCTTCTTTCATTACCTAGTAAGAGGGAACAGACTAGATAATTGAAGACAAAATTATCCCTGTCTAAATATGCAGAAATCTTTGTTTGGGAGCTGGAAGCAGCCTCTAGAGCCCTTCCTCTCTGCCTGGTAGGTCTATAGAAAATAGAGACTTTTCCCAGGCTCTGTGCTTATGTTGGCCCTTAGTGACAAAGCCTTGTCAGAGCAATAACGTGGGTCCAAACAACATGACCAGGTACCTAGTATGATGAGAGCCTCTTGTCACCAGGATAACACCTGGAGCATTTTTAGAGAATGAACATGTTATCAGGTCACAGACAGACTAGTGGGAAGATCTCAAGCAGAAGAGAAATCCCCCCACGTGGGTCCTCCTGCCCAGGAGGGCTGGCCACACACTGAAGAGTACCTGTGTGGATTAGTCCCTTCTGGCCACACAAGGGTGGCCAGGAGCAGGTTGGGGCCTTTCATTTTAAGGCCTAGTGAATTGGTGCCCTCTAAGTCTGGGATTTGGGATACAGATGCCTCCTTCTGTGGCCCACTGTTGTTTATTTATTTGTTTGGTGTTCATGGTGTCTCTGAGCACTTTCTTTATTCCTCCTGAATTGGAAGAATGAAGGGAAAAGAAGTGGCATTTGCTGAGCACTTAGTATATGCTGGGCCCATGGCAGAATCAAATCGCAAGAGGTGGTGGACATCGTGTAGGACAATGGCTGAAGGACCTGAGTGTGAGTCCTATTTCCAGGGCTCTGCCTCCTGCCCCTCCTATTCATGAGCAGCAATTCTCTGGCCACCAGAGTGGTGTCTGGAATGCCTGGCCCACCCTGTGAAGGGCCACGGAGTGATTGACCAAGGAACTTAGGCTACACTGCCAGAGGGCTGCCCCTGACGCTCACTCCCATCTTCCTGATCTCTCCTGACAAAGGCGGAGAGCTGAGCGTGCATTCGGGGCCGGGGTCCTAGGGGAGGGGCAGCCCGCTCTTCTCCACCAGCCCAAGGAGCGAGGTCTGCCAGGTGGGTCGTCACCTCCAGACTGCAGCATTACCAGTCCTGCTGTCACTTCCCCTCACCTCCCACGCACCACCCCTTCCACCGGGCCCAGCGAAACCCCAGCTCTGTGCAGGCCCGGGGGCTGTGCCAGCCTCGGGCTCAGCCGCGGGGAGCTTGGGCCCTGCAGCTCCGGCCAGTCTTGTATTCAGTAGGCACCGGCCGGGGCTAAAGGAGTGGTGGTTACAGGAGTGACTTTGGGTCACTGGCACATTCATATGTCAGGGCAGCAAAGGATCTTCAAGGTCATCCAAACCCAACAGCCTCATTTAACAGATGGGGAAACTGAGGCTAGAGAAGGAGAGGGGCTTGTCTAAGGACATACAATAAGTTGGAAGCAGGCTGCCAAGTGTGGCCTGTGCTTGGCAGGGCAGTCTTGGGGGGGGGGGGTGGAGTACTGAAGGAAGTGTAGTGTTTGTGTTTGACACCGGGGAATCCGGGACACGAGGAAATGGCAGGAGCCATCTGAGGCCGGCTCCCAGGTTCTGTCCTGGGCCCTTTGACATACACGCCTTACCATGTCCCTGCAAAGGCGGTGTTGTCTTGTTTTACAGGTGAGGGAAACTGAGGACAAGTCAATTCCCTGGGGTCACAGAAGTGGAAGTGAGGGGCTCAGACCTGCATCTCCATTCTGTGGAGGGCGTCTTTGGCGTGAAGCTGGGCTCCTCCTGGGTGCTGTGTGGACCTCTGCATTGATCGCTGTTTAGCTGGGTAGAGTTATCATGTGAGACACTGGCTTTTTAATGAGGCACACCCACAGGGGCCAGGCCTAAGGCAGGGCAGTTTGAGTTCACAGGAACCTGTTAAGATCGCTGTTCAGTTGCTCTCCAAAGAAGCATCCTTGTATTTGCTGCTCTAGACTTTCTTTGTAGCTTGGAGACTATGCCCAAATTTACCCATTTTCTTATTTTTCCCCAAGGAAATAAGTGATTAAATAGGATGTTTTCTGGTTGTAATGACCTTGCTCCCTTTGACTGGAATTCTTTGTGTGTAGTGTCACCAGTGACTGATGGCAGGGATGGGGGCTGGGACCATAAATGTTCCAGGGAACAGCTCACTCACCTAGCTGACAGAAGGAGGAGGTGGAGGACAGAGGTGGCTGATGGTGACAGCAGTAGAGCAGGGTGGCACAGGAAAAGGTACAGCTGTCCTTTTAGGGTGACACTTTCGGATGCTGTAACATTCATGTGTATGTGTACATCTAACTTCTAGCAACAGGCAGGCATCTGGTGCCTAAAACTCCTGCTGCCAGGCAGAGCGCCATCTCTCTGCCCAAGATGGCGTGCCTCTGTGTGCCGTTGGGAAGGAGCCCAGTCTGGAGTCAAGCAGGTTTGGGAAGGCTGCTTGCCACCTGAACGACCCCCGAGCCTCAGTTCCCCCTGCAGAGCGGTAGCCTCAGTTCCCCACAGAGCCTCACAGCCCAGATGCCGGGGACTGCCTGGGGGGCTCCCTTTCTGCCTCTGTCACCTTTCCTTCCAGCAGCAGCTCCGGAGGTGCCTCCTTCAAACCCAACAGCTCTGTGGAACCCAGCTTTAAATCTAGTGGCCCAGTTCAAGCTTTCCTTTCCATAGGTAGGGAAACTGAGGCTTAACAAAGTCAATCCTTCTGAGATTTTTTTTTTAACCCACTGAATAGTGAAAGCTATCTAGGGAGACAGTGAGTTTACTATCCTAGAGATATCCAAGCAGAGGCAAGACAGCCAGCATTGGGAGATGTCATAAAGGTAGTTAAGTC
The DNA here is from genome assembly GCF_036850765.1 of Saccopteryx bilineata. NCBI lineage: Eukaryota > Metazoa > Chordata > Mammalia > Chiroptera > Emballonuridae > Saccopteryx > Saccopteryx bilineata. The sequence goes on from NC_089491.1 coordinate 35,729,999, forward strand.
TCGTACGGGTGGTGGGCTCAAGTGACCTCTGAGGTCTCTGTCAACCTTGAGCTCCAAGACATCATGATTCCCTGTGTGCTGCCTCATCATTAGACACCTGGGACCAGCCCCACTGAGGGAGCCCCTGAGAGCAACTCGGAAAGGAAAGGCTGTGGTCAGGCTGGCAGCTAACTTTCTCAGTGCTCGTCTGCAGGCCTCGTGCCCCTTTTATCTTGCTTGGCCCATCTCTCGAGGTCAGATTCCTGTCTTGGTCTTTTTCATACTACCTGGGCCTCAGTTTCCCCATGCATACACTGAAGAGGAAGAATCAGAGCACTTCTGGGTTTCCTTCCTGCCCTAGTGTCTGTGTGTTTCAGTGTCCCAAGCCTCCCCCTGAGCCAGTAGACTCAGGCTGCCTCCTTCCAATCCCTACCTCACAGCCTATTCTTTCCCTCTTCTCTCCATTCTTAATCCTTGGGCCAAGGACCTCAGGTGCATGGGGACCTGCTGATGTGTGGGAGGGTGCCAGGTGTTGAGTCGGGTTGACTTGGGTACCTGGGTGGGTCAGGATGCTTAGCCTGTTGAGGGCTGCAGTGTCCTCATGGTAAAATAAGGCACACACAACACTGACAGCCTTGGGTGGGAAGAGCAAACTTTGCACTTGTGCATCAGATTGCTGTTACTGGGGAGCAGAGGGCATTTTGGTTCTTCACTTGGTATTGGGTGCTGTTGAATTCTCTGGCCAGGCCCTGGACAACTGGTGGTGGGTGATCAAAGCAACGTGACGGCAGAACAGGTGGTCCCCGGGCCCTCTTCAGTGCACTTTGTCAGCTGGCCTGGAGCCTTTGCTGCACCCTGTTCTGTTAGAGACTAGACCATGTAACCTGGGCAGACACTTTCTCTGCCCCCAGGAATTTCCATAAAGCAAGGAGACAGGCATGGGTCCAGGTTGTCAGTCATTGGTGCACAGAGGTGAGTAGGTGAATCTCCAGACATTCAGAGGCTTCCACTTGGGGCAGTCCGAATGAGGGGAGGTGGTCGCGATGAGAGCTGGCTCTGTGGTGACTCAGGCGGAGGGAAGAACTTGAGCAAAGGCATGGAGGTGTGTGGTCTCTGTGCTGGCAAGGAGAGGCCGGAGATGAGGCTTTTGATAGAATAATGATAGGAAACCCATAATGATAATGACTGGGCAAGAATTTCTCAAGATTGATTGGATCATGAAGCTCTCGTTCACCTAAAAGCACAGGATATTCCCCAACTGGAATCCTTTCTCCCAGACCTTCAACCCCAGGAATTCTCAGGGTGACAGTGAGGGGGGTGGTGGTGGTTGTTGTGCAGAAGACTTCTCTGTGTGTCAGGCACTACTCCTCAAGTACTTTTCATGATTAGCTCTTGTAATCCTCACAAGGAGCCTGTGAGGTATAGGTACTTCTATCAACCCCATTTTACAGATGGGAATACTGAGACTCAGAAAGGCTTTTTTTTTTTAAGACTTTATTAGTTTTTAGAGAGGAGAGAGAGAGAAGGGGGAGGAACAGGAAGCATCAACTCCCACAAGCCCAGGTTTTGAACCTGTGACCTCAGCATTCTAGGTCGACGCTTTATCCATTGCACCACCACAGGTCAGGCCAGAAAGGCTAAGTCAGCAGCAAAACTAGAAAAAGCACACCCTCTGGAGCTAAACACTCTCACAGCTAAAACACTCTCACATCTGTCCTGTACTCCCAGAAGATCTGCAGAAATAACTAGGAATTTTACATTGCTTAGACCCCCTTTTTATGTGTGACCCCTACCCCCAACATCCCTTATAAAATTGTTCAAAGTGTCATCTCACAGGATGAATCACATATACATTAATTGAAAGCATTTCCCCATAATTTTTAATATCATAAGCTATTACACATTAAAAAGTCCTTCGCATGCTTTTATTATTAAATCAAGTTTATAGCACAATAAGAGGAAATTAAAGGAAAGCCATTTCACATAGAACCTGCTACCCTGATGTGGCTGTTTTACTTGCTCACAACTTGCCTCCTGCCCTTTTTAACGTCATGTGCTAGTAGGCACACTCCAGGTAAAGCCAATCACCGGTTTTAATGGTGGGGGGGCAATGGTGGAAGGGGAGAACTTCCGTTTGTGTCTTTGTTCTCCGTCCTAGCTTTTTCTAGCGGCGACAAGCTTTCTGAGAGAATGGTGGTGTGTGTCCTGTTCAAGTTATGTTACACTTGTGGCCCATTTCAGGAGGATAGAGGCAGGAAATGTGGCTTCTAGCTGTGGCTCTGCCCTAGTGTCCCAAAGCAAATTGCTTTCCCTCTCTGGGCCTCAGTTTCCTCATCTATAAAGTCAGATTTTGCCTTCTTTTCTGGACACCATGACGGTCTTTATAAATCCTCAGGTTCTCTGCTTCTCTAGCTGTCAAGGTCAGGACTGTACCTCCCTACCCCAACTCCACCATCTGCGTGGCACCAGCGCAGGTCCTGCCAGGCTGTAAGGAAGAGCTGGCCCTGGCACCCTCCCAGGAGCATGCTGCCCTCTCTTTTTCAAGACAGACAGCACTGGGAGCTGCAGGTTTGTACCCTTCTGGCTAGATAGGCTCCAGACCCTTCCTGGAGCTGCTATTTTTGAGTTGGGATCAAACCCCCCAAAGACCAGCAGATGCTTCTCAGAGAAGGGGGAAGGGGTGTCTCTGAGGCTTGACGGGTGTCAGAGGGGCCATCTCTGGCCACCCTACCTGAGATTTCTGCCTTCTTCATGTGTTTGCCATCATCTCTGTCCCCTGGTTCAAGGCTGTACTGTTCTCCTATTCTGATAGCTGGGAACGTAAAGGGCCTTTCTGTCTGGGCCCCTGAGTCCCAGCCCTTCCCTCCCCTGCAGTGTCCATGGACTCGCCTCCTCCTCATCCATCCCTCCCTATGCCTCTTCATCTCCCTCCTGCCAAGCTGCCTCTCACCCCCTGCAGGCCCTTCCCAGCTGTCCTCTCCCCACAGTGCCTGTCAGCAGCCTGTCCTGCTCGGTACAGCTCTCCCCTGGCTGGTAGTTGTCAGGATAGAACTGTCCTTGAAGAATGGTCTCTTCTGTCCCACATCCTCTGTGTGCTCGAGCTCTGGGGGGCCCAAGCACTGACTGGGCAAGGTCACACAGTGGCAAGCTGTAGAGCCGGTCTCCTGACTTCTAGTCTGGGGCTCCTGGGCCTTGTTTTGTGGTGTTTTGAAACCTGCCCTTACACCCTCCTGGCAGATAGAAGGCTTGGTCATGGACTCTGCAGAGTTCCCTGGCTGGTCTATCATTTACCAGAATGACTTACCTACTGGACAGGAAGAAGATAATCAAGTGCAAATAGATTTTGTATTAGTCATCCAATGACTCTCCTGATCTTGAGAAACAGCGTGGCTCACACGCCCAGCCTGGTGGTGCTCACTTGCTGAGCTCCTGGCCCAGGGAGCCCTGGGGGGAGGGGAGCCGTGGGGAGAGAAGCATGGAACCTGGGTTTCCATGGTGACCAGTGGGCAGTCACTTCCTATTCTCTCACCTCATGTGCCCTCTCCCTTTTGACCCTGGACACTAATCTTGTCCAGCTTTGCAGGAAGGTTTGCAACAGGACTGAAATAGGCCACAGAAGGCTGACAGCCATTGACAGCATACCTGCTGTGTGCCAGACTTCCATCTGGCCCCTTGCCTTTCAGAATCCCGGAGACACATAAAAGGATTTAAAGGCATAGAAACTGATAGGAATGCCTGTCTAGAAATTGACTCCTGGGAGACTCAGGTCAATTGGCAGCAAAGTTCTTGGCATCCTTCACCCACCAAGCAGTCCCCTGTGTATGGGGTAGGGTGTGAAGGTGGTGGGGAAGCATGGCTCATTCCTAAGCAGGGGTGTGACACAGGAAGTTGTTTAGGAAGTTGTGCATGCCTAGGTGTGTAGAATGGATTAGAGCAAAGAAAAGCAAGAGGCAGGGAGACTGGTTCTGTGGCTCTGTGGCTCTGTGGCTAGGACTGTCATCTAGGCCAGGGGGCTGGGGCCGGAGGCAGGACTGTGGCTGCAGGTGCAGCAGGCAGGAGTGGGAGGGTGGGGTGGAGGAGCCAGCCAGCCTCGCAGTGTGGTGGGGAAGAAAGACACAGAAGCTGGGATCCCGGTGAACAGGAGGATGAGAGTGTCAGTTACCTGAAGGTTCTTGGGTGGGGGTAGCTGACTGGTTCAAATGTGAGCACCTTTGCATTTGTGTGTTGGAGGAGGGCCCATCTGCTCCAGTGGCCTGGGAGCCACACTGAGGGGGCCTGAGGAGTGGAGCTGGTTTGCAAGACTGGCCATGGAGACCGCCTGCGATGTCTCTGCTCCTCCAGAAACTAAAGAAGGAGATTCAGCGATTTACCCCACACCCTATTGTTTGACTAATTAATTAGTACCCTTCTCTAACAAGGGCTCAGGCTGGCTTTCTGAAAGTTTATAGTGATGGCAGAGGGCTGTATTTAAAGGGTGCCTTTTATAGATTATGCCAGGAATGTCCCCAAGGCTCTGGGAGAAAGCAGGGGATCATTTCCACTTTGCAGATGAGAAAGCTGAGTCAGAGAGGCTGACCAGAACTGTGCCCCATTCCAGGCCTCTCCCTCTGCGGGGTCTCGGCCTGGCTGTTCAGGACACTGAGCAACAACAGGTTTGCACTTTCTTTGAAGCAAAGTCTTTCCACCTATGGGATAACTTGGCAGGTGCCTCATGTGTAGTCCCACCCCCCACTCCCACTCCTACCCCTATCCCCGCCCAAGTCCTGTCTTTCCGCTTTCTTTCAGCTGGCCTGGCCCATGTGTTTTGATGTGGAATACTGCCTCTGGTTCTTTTCCAAAACAGGCAGCGTGAGCATAAATAAATAAAATGCCACTTCTTCTTTCTCCTTTCCAGAATGCAGACTCGTAATTGTTCCTGGCAATCTAAAAAATGACGCATTGAAAGAGTCATCTCCCAGGGCCCAAGCTTCCTCGTTGGTCCTCCCTATTCAAGCTGCCACAATCCCTCTTTGTTATGATCATGCTGATACAGCACTTATACGCCCTGTCGTAATTTATCTGCTGCACTGGAGGTCCCTGGCGGGCAAGGACCAGAGGGCTAGGAACCCTTGCCCTCAGACTGTCAGTGCCCAGTATTTGAGATATTAGCCCACAGCTTTATGGTGTAGAATGAACCCAGGTAAGAACTTGCGGTTTGGGTGAAGGATTGTGCAAGTGATCAGTATACTCTCCCCAAGGATTAAAAGCTCTCAGATCCTGGGCTCACAACCTCTGGCCTGTGCCACTTCCATTGCTAGGCCTCATAGGGACTGGCACACACTCATGGACCCAACCCCAGCCACAGCACCCTCGAGGAAGCCCGCATCCCATCACCAGATCGGGGTCCTTTCAAATCCGCGCTGTCCTTGTCACCATTCCTTGACCCCTGGTGTCGCCAGCCTCCCTGCCCTGTTCCCCCTCTAGCTGGTGCCAGAGTGCTTGAGCTCTGACTTTCCTCTTGTGATCCACCTCATCATGCCACACTCAGCAGTAGCATCTTGTTGGCCAGAGCTGGGACACCTCTGGCCTGCCCCATATGAACCCTTCCCACCCCATTCCCCCAATTTGCCAATAAAAGTCCTGGCACAGAGTAGGGTGGAGGTGTAGTCTGTCTCTTGCCAATTTCATCCTCACTTGGCTCCATCTTGGTCCCTTGTTCATGCTGTGCCCTTTCCCTTCTAGACCCAGCCTGGCCTGCCAGCTCAGGGGTGCCTTCCTGGGGAGCTCTTCTGCATGTGTCTAGCCTCACTGACCTGCTTCTTTCCCCAGTCCCCAGTTCTTCATATCCGAACTGGACCAGGTAGCATCCAGTCAGGAGCCTGTCCTTCAGAGCTCCCCTTCTCAGCCTCCCTAAGTCCCAGGGAGTCAGTGCATGAGAGTGTCCCCATTTTACTTGTGACAGAGCAGGAGGAAAGGCTCAGGCAACTTCCCTGGGCCATGAAGAGGGAGAACTTCTGGCACCCTGGGAGTTGTGTTCCCAAGGCAAAGCAGGGGCAGGGCGGTCATCATTGGGGAAGGAGGGAGGGCCCCAAGCTGAGGGGACCCCACTGTGAGACTGGATGGATGTGTGGGGAGGGGCAGTCCCAGCAACATCACAACCCAGCAGAACTAAAAGCGATCAGTGGGTGGAAGACCACTCCCGCATGCTTTTTTTTGGCCTTTTCTAGGGCTTTATTTCTGTTTGTGTACTATTTTGCATTCCCTTGCCCAGAGCTGCTTCTGCTATGTCTTTGCTAAGGAAAGAGTTAATCCTGAGCCCAGCTGCCTTTCGGGGAGGGGGATGGGATAGTTGCTCTCAAGGCTGGGACAATGTAGAGCCAGGTAAGATGGAGGAGGGGCAGCCCAACCCCATGTTTATCTCCCCTTCCAGGGAGCTTTTGACAGCATCTGTTGAGCCCCTGCTGTGCTGGGAGGTGGTGTCCACTTGGGCCTGACCCAGGAGGGCCACTGTAGTGAGAGGTGGCCATGTAACTATAGTCTGTCTTCAAGGTGTGTCAGGTGTGGGCATAGAAGCAGGTGCCACATACCGGGGACTGCTGGGGTCTGGTTTGCTTGGGTGGTGACGGCGGGGGTGGGGGAGCGTTGTTCAGAACAGATCTCTCCACCTGGTGCCTAGGCTGGGAGGGCAGCAGGAGTGGAGGCATCCAGGACCGGTGCTCAGCTCTGTGATGGAGGACAGACCTGGAAAGGGGGCTGCAGGACTGGTCCCACAGACCCCAGGTGTTTTGCTGAGAAGGGCCCTAGAATTAGGCGAGTAGGACTTTGACTCACCACCCCTCCCCTGTCCTCACTCCCACCTCTGGCTCAGCCCAGGCCACAGCGTGAAGGAGTCTTGGTGAATTGAGCCTCAGAAGAAGCATGGCAATGTTTTTATTATTTTCATAATTTACACCCAGAAATTAGGAGGGAGATTTTGTTTGTTATTAATATACTCAGCCTGTTGACCTCCTAGACTGGGAACTAATTTTCAGCTGGACCAAGATTCACTGTAATTCCCAGGCACCCAGTGCTCATAGAAAGCTCTGGGCTGTGTTTTGGGCCCCAGTCCCGTGCCCCATGCGGGGCTGCCCAACAGAAGGGCAGAATCCCTGGGGCTGGGGCCCAGGTGAAACCGCCTTAGGTTCATTGAGCTCTCAGGACTCAGTCTCTGTGATGGACTTGAGTCCTGGGGTTATCCAGAACCGGTGCTGCTGTTAGCTGAACTGTGTGTGGTGCTGTCTGAAAAGCTTCAACCTGGGGTGAAACCTTTCCCCTCAGTGGAATCTTCTTTACAGAGTGGGGATTTTGGAGCGGCACTAGGCTGGAGGGTTGTCTGGTTGCCCCCTTGTTTTGTAGGTGAAGAAACAGAAGGCCTCAGGGCAAGGTGGGGCTGCCCCTTGAGTGATGGGAGGGACTTCCTGTCCCAGGGCTCCTCCAAGTCACCACATGTGGTTTGGTGACTTGCTGCCAAGCGAGGTCTCCTGCAGCCAGAGTTCTCTTGTTTCTGGGCAGCTCGTTACCAATAAACAGCCGACCAGCTTCCTTCCCTAGTGCGTGCAGCTCTGTGGCTTTGCATTGGGAGTTGTCACCTCTGTCCAGTCCAGGAGAGAGTGAAGAAGACTCTCCCCGGCCTTCCTTCCCTGTGGTGTCCCTGGCTCTGCCCCAGGGCCCTGTCTGCAGGGAGTGAAGTCTTGATCTTTCTCCCTCTGGAGTTTAAGAGTCTTCAAGGAAAACGTCTTTGTTTCAGGAAATTTCTGAAATTCCTAATGTACATTGTCAGCTTAGTTGGCCTTTCTCTAGTTCTTTCTTTTTTTTTTTTTCAGGACTTTGGCTATAAGTTATATGTGTGGGATTACTGTCATAACAGTTTATATTTACTTCTTCTATGGACTACAGAGCACTTTCTGAGATATTCTCTCATTTCATCCTCAGAACAAGCCTTGGTTTTAAGATAGAGAAACTAAAGATAATATGGGAGGTGGCCCACTCAGGGTCACCCAGCAAGCAGAGCCGGGCGGGACCTCGGGTCTCGAGACTCCAAGTCCAGGGCTCATTTTGCTGTATTACATCAGTGCCTGCCTCCTGCCCCTCCTTCTCTAGCCCAGAGCCTGTGCTCGAGCCAGGTCCTGCAGGGAGGGGTCCCTGGGGATAAAGACAATCACAGGAGCTTCTGCCCTCCAGAGCTCACAGGCGGGGAGGCGGGGGGACCTCTCATGTAGAGAAGCCTCAGTGGGTGAACAGCTGAGTGTTTGAGTCAATGTTCTGGCTCCTTGGTGAACTCTGGAAGAGAGAGCCCTGTGTGCTTACAAGTGTGTGGCTTCCAAGAGAACTACCCTCACCCTCTAGAGCCAGCTGGGCCTCCTTCCCACTCTTTGGGGCTACCTGTCAACCCAGCATCTTTGGTACCTGGTCTCATCCTGCAGCAAGGCAGGACTGGAGAGGACTCCGGCTCGGGGAGTGTCTGTCCCAACTCTCCTTGACAAGGCTTCCAGATCAAACCTTTCCAAAGGCTCGGCCCACAGCCGCTGCCCTTAGCCAGGATGAAGTTGCGCGGCCCTTCCCATCCACAATGGGGCCTGTGTGTTTCTGTGCACAGGGCGAGAAAGGCGCAATCTTTCATGTCTGGAAAGAGCCCTGGGTTTGACACTAGACATGGAGCTATAATTATCGTCTTTAATTACACACAGTGCCTCTGCCAGGGAGACTGCTTGGCGATTATCTCCTCTCCTGACAAGGGTGGTTCCATCTCCCTTTGTAACTACTGACATAAACACACACGCTCACTTGAGGTTTCAAAATTAAGAAAAGGGCCATTCAGAGATGCCTACCAAGGACCCTGGCTTCTTTTCCAGGAGAAATGGGTGAGCCAAGTATCAGCCATGCAAGTGCTTTCTTGCCTGCTGCTGAAAAATAATGTCCATGTACTTCCTGATCTCTAAAACTGAAGGAAAAGAACAAACGTTTCCCTCCCATTCTCCCCTAGAGCAAAATACCACGTAGCAGCGCCTGTGTCTGTGTTGACATACTGAGACCATCCGTGCTCCTTTTATCCTCACACTGCTCCAGGGCAGCCAATACCCAGTCATGTAGGTGGGGAGATGGAGGCTCAGAGAGGTTAGGAGACCTTTCTCAAGTCACACAGGAAAACAGGACTAGAAGCCAGCACCCTGACTGCAAGCCATACTTCTGCACTGGCCTAATAATTTTTGTGGTAATTTTTTGAGTTCCCTCTGTCCCCAACTCACTGTGGCATCACTGGTGGCAAGTAACGCCACTCAGCCCCAACCTTTTGAGGGTGAGAGTACGTTGCACTTTATAGGGCGGCAATGAGGGCAATCCCAAAGATTCAGGAGGGCGTCACACAGGAATCCCCAGATGAACAATGCAAGTTAGCCTTGCGTTGTAGAGTGAATCAGCCTGCCTGACCTCCAAACAGGCCCACTGGGGCAGGAGTCCCTAGTGCAGATGTGGAGGCCCAGTGGGATACCTGCCTGTGCTCTCTGCCCCCCCCCCAGAACTGCTCTCCAAGCAGGCCAGGTGGCCTCTCACTCCGCCAGGGGAAGTGAGGGTGAGGTGGATGGGCGATATGAGAATGCAGATCCCTAGGCCCTACCCATTAACAACTCTCACTAGAGCCCCAGGATCTGCTTTTTAATACCTGTTGCCATGGTGTGAGAGGCCCTGGGTTAGCCTGGGGTCTCTGTCAATTCCTGCCGCTCTGCTCTGGTCTGCCAGCAGCGTTACTCTCCCTGACTTCTTGCCCCTTTCTCTCTCTGCCTCCATTGCAGGAGGGTGGCCATCATGCCGGTGTCTCCTTGACATTCCCCATGCAAGCCCTGAGCACCCAGGGTTACAGAGGGGAAGAGAAACCCCCACTCTGGAAATGGGCAGCATGAGGGCCCAGCCGCACAAACTCCTCTCCTTAGTTTCACAGAGCTGTGGACTTAACAGCAAGAATCTTGTAAATCTTTGAATGGCCAAACGAGAGGTCTAGGGTGGAGGTTGCAGTGTGGTCAGGGGAAGAGTCATGAGCTGAAGGACTCAAGAGCTCATCCCGGCTCCACTGATTCTTGGTGTGACTTGGGGCAAGGCATTGCCCCTCTGGGGCCTCAGTTTCCCCATCTCTAAAGCCACAGCTTCAGTCTGATCCTGCGGTGACTAGTGCCGACCTACTCTGATGGTGGCAACAGAAGCAATAAGATGTACTAGAAGCACACAGGTCCCCTCCAGGCTGAGGGACACGATCTTCCACAAACAGAGAGCCTCCATCTGCTGGGCATCAAGTTCGCCTGAGGCTTCGGTCCCTCTGTCCCCTCATCACCAGTTATGATCAGACCTCCTCACAGCACACGACTCGGTGTCTGCAGCTTCTCCTCGGCACCCTGGAAACCTGTTTGCGAGCCGAAGTCACTCCAGACTCCCTGGGGGATGTCTTTCCACAGAAGCCTGCTTCCAAATGGAGCATAATTTCACTGTACCTACTTTTTGGAAAATGTTTTTTAATGTATTTTAAAGGGCTATCATTTTGCACGTGCATCGTCTGAGCGGAGAGGAGCAGCCATTTAAGCTCCTGGTACCCGTATGCACAGTGCACCTTCACCCTTCTCCTCTCTCTACCTCTCCCTCTCCCTGCCACCAGATGATTTTCCCAGTGTTACTCTCTTGTTCAAGATCCAAACCCAGACTTCCCAGGCCTCCCTCAAGTCATACCTCCCTCCCCATCCCCCCTCAGAGGACTGCCGGCTCCAGGCAATGCCTCCAACACCGCCCTGCTCTCTGTCAACTCGTACTGTCACCTCCTCTGAGGAGCCCTCCCAGGCTCCCGAGCGAGCCTCTGTCTCCTCCAGCATCCTGGGCAGGGCCCGAGCGACTGATTTTGAGACCATAGGAGCACATGCTCTCCTAAATTTGAAAGCAGGCAATGCAGAGACATTTGTCTGTTGGGGGGGGGGGGGTTTGTGAGTCTCTGGGGAGTCTGCAGCTCTGGGAAATTTACGGTTTACGGAGCCATTTGTGGCCAGAAGCCTAGGGGCCCTGGTAACTGTGCTGTGACCCAGGCCCCCCTGCCTCCCTGCCTCCACCCTCTGAGCCGCCGGCTGTTGGTCCCTGGGTCTTGGAATCGTAACTCTGTGGCCTCAGAGCAGCAGGAATGCCATAAATCCTCAACTTGTTTCCTTTTACAAGGAGATCAGGTGAGCAGCCTGTCGCTGTACAGGGAGAGAAGCTCTGCCGTAGCAAAGGGCACCGAGCGCCTGTCCCCTGGCTGCCCGGCCTCTTCTCTGTCTGCTCTACACGCAGTGGTTAGCATGAGCCAGGAAGCAACTCTTGTTTATGTCCCCACCCCCACTTCAGGGCCCTCTGTCCTTCAGCAGCGTCCCCTGCCATGACCTGCTGTCCTGAGGCCCTGCTGTCCTTGTTGCACAGGGAGAGGCTCATGTGTGCCCCAGACAGACTTGACTGTCAGCCCTGGAGTAGAGGAGCAGTGATGCCGCAGCCTTGGTCCCTTTGGTCGTGTGAAAGGCACAGGACCCCCAGCGTGGGCCGAGGAGTGGCGGGCCTCAATGTGGGGAGAGGAGCGAGTGTCAGACATTGCTGTCAGGCCTCAGGTCAGCCACAGAGAAGATGCTTGGGGAGGGGTAGCAATGCTCTAGGAGATTTCATCTATTCTGCAGTCATTTTGTGTCCCTGTGCCAGTTCTGGGAGGCAGCCGTGGACCTGGGTCAGGCACTGAAGTGTCTCGATTTATTTACCTCATAGGGTGGAGGTCCCACAGAGATGATGTGGTCAGTTGGGTTCCAAGGGAAGAGGAGGCAGGACTGGCCTCCCAGCAGTAGAAGCTAGTCCCACATCTTGAAAGACAAGCAGCCTCGGAGGAAGGGACCAGCACAGTGGCCCTGGAGACCCACCGGTGTTTTCACAGAGGCTGAGCTGGGTCCTGAGGAAACTTGGAGGTGGCACTGGGCGGGGGAGAGGGGCGGGAGCCTTGCAGTGGCAGAGACTGCCTAAGTCATCCTCAGACTGAAGAGAGCAGCCCCGAAGTCTGTGGGGGGCGTATGGGAAGGTGTGCAGCTGAGGGTGTGTGATGGCCAGTTCGTGGAGGGCTTTCTGAGCCCCTGGAAGGGGTTTGGGCTTTCCCTGGAGGACTGTTGGGAGTTACTGAACTATACCTTTCCCCCCACCCACTTCCCATCCATCAGCTGATCTTTTCCCTGAATCAAGTCATTGAGCTCATTGGGACCCTGCTGCTACCAGACAGGACCTGGGCCATTTGGGCACGCGGATTGATCCCCTAGAACCCCTGCTGTCAAAAACCTAAGTCAAGTTGAAAAACTAGCCCAGGATAAGAAGTGGAGAGCACAATCACAAGGCAGTTAAAGCCGCCACTAGAAGAACTGCTTGGGGTCTTGGTGATTAATTGACATATGAATTGGACAGATAATCAGTGCAAGAGTGGGAAGCAAAGGGACAGAAATGCCTCCCCAGGGTGGATTAGGGACAGCACCAAGGGAGGTAAGATCTAAGCCAAGCCTTTGAAAGCCTTTGGGTGTTGAAAGGAAAGGTCATCCTGGGGGGTGGGGGAAGTAAGGAGCAGGCTCTGATCTTGGCCCAGGCCTGGTACAGAGTGGAAGCATTGACATTTGTGACTTCAGTGCGGAGCCAGCTGGTGTGTAGGGATTAGGGTTTTAGACTCTTGCCTAGGTTAGTTGACCTCCCAAATATTTTTAAAGAACTTCTATGTTATTTAAATATTTATCATAGTCTGATGTAGTCTGGGCACCCAAGCATGGAATCACAGATCCTGCACACTCCCAGGCTGAAGGTCCTGGGTTAGTGACCCGCCATCCAGGGCTGACCTGAGCAGGCTTCCACTGGGAGCCGCAGCTGAGCTTGAAGGTTGTGAAGCAAGTTAGAACCTGGAAAGCGTAATTGTGAGGGCAGATGTGGGCTTCAGATCTTCCTGAATATTGAGACTATAGATCAAGCCCGTGGACAGGAGACCACCCTGCATCTGCTCCTGCCTGCGGAGCGTGGCTGACGGTGGGCACACAGAATGGCTGCTGGCAATCCAACTTGGGCATTTTTCAAAACAGTCATTTCCACTTGTCCACCACATAGAGAAATCTCCACAAAGCACCCCAGCACATCACATTTTAAACAGCGGGAGCTTCCTGGTAAATTCTGTTAGAGGAATTACTTGCAAATTAAACCCCCTGGAAACAGAATGATTTGACCTATTGTATAGAATTATTGGATGTGAGCCAATTGGATGTTGAAAGACATCTGCCTAAAATGATGATTTGGCTCTTAGAGTAATTGATCATAAGCCATTCCTTCTGGCAGATATAAGGGAGTGCTTGCAATTGAGGGTTCTAATGACCACGTCCTTCATGGAGCAGATCATGATGGTGGGAATTAACCAGCTCCCTTTGGATGGATAACTGGGGTCCCTGCAAGTGCTGGTGAGCTCTCTCCATGCATTTGTCCTCCTCATTTTGAGCACCCCTCTTCTCGGTACTGCCCCTGCCATCCACAATATTTCTCCCGCTGTTAATGTCCATTGTTAGTGAGGCAAGCAAGCTGGGCAGAGAGGCATCCTCTGAGTGGTAGGTGAATGAGATTTTAATGGACTTTGGTGACAGGTCCTCAGCAGGACTCCTGAGGTCCTGTCCTCCCTCAGACTTGGAGCACGCTGTGACTACCACCTGCAGAAGAACAATTTTTACAGATGGAAGGGCCAGTAAAGGACTCCGTGGCCGCCCCTGTGAGTTGGCAGTCAGATGAGGAGTTTTCTCCGGGTCAATGGGCTGGTGGTGCAGATATGAGGCCCAGAGGCCAACAGGTTTAAACACCACCAGGAGGAAAGCTTGCACCGAAGGGGGGCTGAGAGAGATTCCTTGAAAGGGTAGGATGTCCTCAGGGAGTCCGGCCTCTTTGTCTCACCAGGATGAGCGTGGAGCCTTCAGTCATGTGGCCTGTGGCTGGTGCCTCCGTCAGGGGACGTGAGTGAAATCTGAAGTGCGTGTCTGCATGGTGGCAGCTGTAACATGACAGCTGCTGCCCTCCCTCCCTCTCTCTCCTTCCCGCTCTCACCGCCCCCACCCGGTTTGCAAGTGGGAAGCTCGTCTGGCAGCACCAGCTCAGCTGTCATACCACATCAGTTTCTGTAGGTTCCCAGCCAGTGGGAAAGTGCCAAACGAGAGCAGATGATGTACTTTATGAAGCGCTCAGGAAGAGAGCTTCTGTTCCAGCTATTAGGAGGGGGTGTAACATAAAAAGCACTCCTTTCCCCAGAGCGGTTCCAAATTGTTTGGTGGTAGGTGTCGTGTAAAAGAAGTGTCATGCTTCTGAACCCCGGGATCAGATCATGCCTTCTCAGAACCTTGTCACACATTGCAAGGTCCTTCTTTTGGGGGGTAAATATTGAAACGATTGAACTACAAGCTAGAAGTTGATTCTGTTTGTGCAGTACCCATGGAAAGCATTGTACACGACTGATATTAGGAAAGAAAAATGAAATGAGATGTCTTCTCCTTGTGGACATAAACTGATTGAATGGCGAGTCATTTATACCAGATGTCAGCTAGAAATAAGGTTGCGTCTCTATCTGTACACATGTATGTATGTATGTATGTATGTGCCACCATAATCTGTAACATCTGCAGAGGGTTTTATGGTTTACAAGGCTCTTTTATATCCTCTGTCTGGTTTTATTTTATAACAGCCCCATGAAGTTAATATTAGTATTCTCCCCCACTCGACAGCGGACGATGCCGAGGCTCTGCTGGGGCAAGTCACTCTTCACGGGGCCTGAGCTGGTAAATGCCAGGACCGGGGCTTGAATCTGTTTACTGAGTTCAGTTCCATAGTGTGCACGCCGTTACCTAGAGTTGTCAACATCTTCCTTGCCTGGGATTGAAGCACTACATTTTCAGGGGAAGGTTGAGGTTATTTCAGTAATGTTTGCATGTATTCCAAGGTGGGCAAGGTCTGAAACATACTTGAGTGAGAGGTGGGCATAAGACAGTATTATTATGTACACGGTGCTCTTCATTTGTTACTCATGGAGGTATAGTGGCCCCATTTGGCTGTTGAGGATCTGGAGGCCCAGAGAGGTTGGAGAGTTCACCAGGGTCAACCAGCTCACAAGTGGGCAGCTGAGAGCCAAATCCAGATCTCCTGGACACTTTTTACTCTCCCGTGCTCCTGGGTTACAGATATATCATTATGAAATGTGAAAATGAAGGAACAACATAAATAAAGGGGTGGTTCAGTAAATAAATGAACAACTGAGCTGCCTAACAGTTGGTCACTTTGCAGACAAGAAAGCAGTAAGGAGAAGGGCCTTCCTACAGTCTGCTGGTGGTAAGCTCAGGCCAGGCTTTTGACCCCCAGTCCAAGTTCTGCCCATTGCCCCTTGGATCTGGGCTTTAGACAGACCATCTCATTTTGAGTTTTTGGTAGGTGTTGGAGCCGACAGATCAAAATATTCTCGGGGTTGATCTCAGTCCTGTATCACCAGCTTCATAGTTGGAAGAGAACTTAAATTCCAGACTGCAGGCAGCCCCTCCCTACCCAGTGAGACTGCAATCTCAGGCTCATATCAGAAATTACATATTTCTCAACGGTGAGTCCACATTAGTACTTCGGTTATTTTTAGGTAGGAATGGTACATTTTATGTTTTGTACCACTGTGGTTTTCCTGCCTAGCTGGGGTTATATTTTCTGTCTAGCAAAATGTTGGAGCTGCCTTATTTTTAGCTTGGTTCAGTTTCGTCCTATGATTTCCTTTTTCTTGTAACTTAATACACACTCAAATAGGCTTCCTTTTCCACCGCACCCTCCCCCAGGTCTCACTCACTGGGTCACAAGACTTCATCCCAAAGGCAAGTGCTAAGCCCCATCTTGCTTAAGGAAAAAGGAAAAGGAGACTCTTCAACAGGCCTCAATTATCTGCTGGCTGTCATTTTATTAGTCTCTTCCTCTGCCACTTGCCCCGTGCGCCCCTGACTCCTGGCTGAGACACTCAGATGTACACACCTGCTGAGAAAGGCTTCTGATCCCCCACCTCCCACCCGGTGCAGAGAAAACCTGCTGGGCAGGGTAGGGCAGGGTCTCCAAGAGACTCAAACATTGGTTAAGCTGCTAGAAGACCTGTCATGTGCACGTGACTCTGAATGTGTGTGTACATATGTGTGTTACATATGCTTGTACATATAAGTACACACACATAGACGCTGGTGCTCCCCAGACCCTCTGTCCACCTCTGGCACCCATAGCATTTAATTCTGGCTCACAAGCACTCTACAGATAATACTAGCCCTAGGACTTAGGGTTGATAACAGTGCATTATCATTTAGTTCATTTACACCACCCTGTGTGCTGCGACAGTAAGAATCCAGTCTAATGTTTGGGGAAACAGGCCTTGAGGACCTGACTAGCCCAGCCCCCGACATAGGACAGAGTGCAGTGGGCAGACCCGGGGCCCTTGCTCACCCCTTGGCCTCCTCAGAAACCTTGAATGGCTCCCCCTTGCCTAGCCATTAAAGCGTGAGCCTCTTCGCCAGGCGGTACTTGAGCAGATGACACACTTCACCAGATATCCCCAGAGAAGACTGTTTTAGGCTGTGAGCTTCTCTAGGGCAGGGGCCAGGTCTGATTAATCTACGTTTCCCCATAAACCATCAAGATGGGCACTTGGTGGCATGAGCAAGACTGTGAAAGAATGAACTGGTGAAGCGAGCTGGTACCCAGACCTCCCTCACTCCTCCTAGCTGCATGGATTTTCAGAGTCAGGAACTCGTAGTCCATTTCCTGAAGCATATCTCATTGTTGGAGCTGGCATCCTGTGTCAGTCCTATCTATGGGTATGAAGTTGTGCTGCTGTAATCCCTTCCGATCCCCTCAGCAAGGAGACGGCCTCCTCTAACGGGCATGGAGATCCAGACCCACCTCGTCCCTGCTCACACCCCAAAGGGCGGTGCCTGCTGTCAGCCAGCTGAGGTTGATTTTTGACTCATGGCTTGCTGACCAACATTGGTCGATGGAAAGTACCTTGACTTGTGACTTAGATGAAAAGGTGTCTAAGCCCCTGTAAGAGCAGGGGCCCTTTGCAGGTCCCAAAAAGTGATTAGGCCTGTTCTTGTAGGTTGTGTCTTGGGAACCCTCCCATCGTTTGCAGTTGGGGCTGTAACTGCAGTTTTTTAATGTGTCTTTATAAGTCAAGCACCTTTGTGACAACCAGAGGCATGTTTTGGGGCCATGTTATAATTAAAATGTACATCTTTGAGTTGAAAACCCAGAGATATTTCCTCTGAACTCTGTTTCTTAAACTGCAAATATGTCAACATGACAAGAATTGGAAATTGTTAAGAAACAATACCAAAAGCAGAAGCAGTTGATCTGAAGCTAATTCCACTGGAATATTACATAGCAGATGAGGGCATTCCACAGCCACACTGCTTTCCGAAAGCAGCAGGGAGCCACAGGACCTCAGCTCACCCTCCACTCTTCCTGCCCCAGCCTCAGTTTCCTCACCTGTCCTGGGGTTCATATAAAACTGGTACAGTGCCTGGTTGAAAGCAGATCTCAATAAGTGCTGTCACGAACAACAACAGTAATAATGGGGATAGTTTCAAGTGCACATGAAACTTCCTTAAATTTTTTTTAAATTATTACATTAAAAAATTATGTGCCCTGGGCAAGAAAACTCGACATACAGGCATATAGAAAATAAAAAGTGAAATCTCTTTTCAAAGACAAGCATGACTGTTAATAATTTGTTGTATATTTGTTTAGCCTTTTCCCATTTGCTTACAAATCTACACATCTCTACATATTACAAACATTATTTTCTATATAAATGCTATCCAACTAAACATTGTTTTGCACCACAAATCTTTATGAAGTTATTAGTTCTTTTGAATGGTTCTATGAGACTGTAGCACAGCGTACTCAGTCATTCCCCTATTCATAGGCTTTTAACTTGTCTCTAGTTTTTCATTGTTAACATCTGTAGCAGTGTTTTTCAACTGCCATTCCGCGGATTGATGCCGGTCCACAAGAGATGAGATGTCAGGGATACCTTCCCAGCTTCTTAAAGGAAGTGCTAGTAACGGTGTCAGATTTATCTTTGAGCTGCTACACCACCTCTTTCTTTAGTGTACCAAACCAAACAGAACCCCAGCATGTAGAGCTCTGGAGCAGCCACGTTTTGGGCTGGGCACCCTGGCGAGGAGCCAGTTGGAAGAGGCCACCAGTGGTGAGGTGGCTCTGTCTCTGCTCAGAGTCTCAAGGCGCCTCTGCTCTCATGTTCCAGGCGTTAATGACACCGTTCACGCAGTGTGGACTATCTTCAGGACACCTTTTCAGGGCCCCGAGGAGGGGCTGTTCTTGTTTTCCAGAATAAAAGCATTCATTATCCAGATGTTTCCTCCCAAATAATTCTTGAGATGGTTGTGTGGATGGTGTAATCTGTGATCACTATTGACAGGAAAAGGCTGCGTGAAAGCAGTTCTAAACACAGGTTGCTTTCAGGTTCCTAAGTTTTCTATGTAGCATCCCACACACACCTTCCCCACTCCTCTTTCAAATAAAACAAAAACCATAGTCAGTATTTTGTGCTGGAACACAAAATTAATGATCCCAGGCAGGAAAGCACAACTCTATATTAGAATAGAGCTGCTCACGGGGCAGGGCTCCCGTTGCATATTGAAGCTGAACTTTGGAGGAGTGTGCTGGAAGGTGGTGGGGATGTTGAGGTCAGGGACCCCACACACTGGTAGGATGGGTGCTCTCGCATATGTCCCCTTCTCTGCATGCTGAAGCCACAGCACTGGACCAAGAAGCATGTGTGAACATCCACTATTTGAAGAGTCGGCATGAAGGACTTTGAAGCCAGAAAGGTCTCTGAGACCATCGGCTGCACCTCTCCCTGCTTCACCTGCAAGGAATCGTAGCCCAGTGAATCAGGCTGCTGTCCAGGGTCACACAGCTGGTGCGCGCAGGCCCAGGCTGGTCCCAGGCCAGCAGCCTTGTCACCATCATCCAGAGAGCTGAGGTTGTTTAAGTCCCCAGGGGAATAAGTTTCTCTCTTGAAGCAGTTCCAAAGCAGGGAAGGCTGGGACAGAGAGCTTGCCAGAGCACAGCAAGTCACTTCCGGCTGGGCAGCTGCGCTGGGCACAGTGCCCAATGCCAGCAACACCCCTTAGTGTGAGGCAGTGACCTCGTGACCAGCAACAGCCACCACCAGCTGGGTATGGGTGGGTTTGGCCAGTTTGACTGCAAACCTGGCATGTGGCAAGGGGTAACCTCCTCAGGTGGATGGAAGGGTCATGCCTGGAAGAGGCCCTGGCTCTGCCCTGGGAGGCTGGCACCCTGTTCCTGATACTAGTTTGTAATCACTTGCTTACAGCCATCTAGACCGGGATGACAGCATGGGTGGCTGCCCCTCTAAAGTTCCAGAATGTGTTTGATGGGCAGCTCTCTTTCTCATAATATCCCCCTTGGCTTTCCTCCTAGACTGCTTGACCACGACTCCTGTAGGGACCTATGTGTGGTCCTAGTCAGATAAACCTCAGATGACCCCGCTTAATGAGCAAACTGATGACCAGAGGGAGGAAGAGACCTGCCTGCCATCACTAGGCACAGTGGGGCAAGGACCCAGCTCTTCTCTTGCTCACCTAAACACGTTGGTGTTATTTTGAACCTGGTGGAGCAGAGGGAGCACCAGGTTGTGTTGCAAAGGTGGTATAGATAGCTACAGGGTTAGAAATTAAGCTGTGTGGGATTGGGATTTAGAGTCAGGCTGCCTCCATCACTGGCTTGCTGTGTGACCACCTTTACAGTGGCGATGTCCACAGTACCCCCTTACAGAGGTGCTAGGAGAATTAGGTGAAGAACGGGGTGCGGAGCACAGACCGGCACAGCATGCACGCAGCGCTTAGTGGTCCTTAGCGAGAACTATGGCGAGGTGAGCCTTCAAGACACTGGCTGCGCCCCTCAGCTTGTCTCCGCTGCAGATGGTCAGGGGCTTGGGTGTGGTCACAGCTCCTCCAAGGCCCGTTGTATGAGGGACCGGGAGAACAGGCAGGTGTGACTAGTCTGACATGAGCGCCTCTCCCCCATGGCTTCATCACATTAGAATGTATCCCGAGGCCTCTCTGGAAGCTGAGACCTCATCATGCCCAGCAGACTGGAAGATTGTACCAGTGGGGTGGCTGGCCCTCTTTACAAGCACGACTGTCAATACTCAGATGACACAAGGCTGGACTCACATCTGGCTCGTTTGCCAAGTCCCTAGGCAGTCCCTGTTGGGCCCTGGCCTCCGTCTGCAGCACAAGGTCTGGGGGACACCTGCTCCTTTCAGGGTTGACCTGAGGATGCCATTACAACCTCTGCGCCTTATCCTGATGGAAATACTCATTTCCACGTTTGGGGCTGTTTGTAGGAGTGTGTTTTCTTTCTGGAGCCTGGTCCATCCTCTGTCCCTTCTTGAAAGGGTAGAGCCCTAATTGTTTTCAGGGTTGGACTTCAGAACATTACTTGCTGATTGCTCCACCCTGGTGTTTTCTGCCAGCTTCTGAAAAGGGCAAGGGATGTGGGGTGTGTGTGAAGACACAGAGCTGATGCGGGCACCGGGTCCGCACGTCCCAGTGTCCGGCCATGCGGCTGCAGTCCTCCAGCACGCGGCCCTCTGCGGCACAGCCCTGGCGTGCCTTTCTAGCCGTCCCAGTGTCCGGCCATGCGGCTGCAGCCCTCCTCCAGCACGCGGCCCTCTGCAGCACAGCCCTGGCGTGCCTTTCTAGCCGTCCCAGTGTCCGGCCATGCGGCTGCAGCCCTCCTCCAGCACGCGGCCCTCTGCAGCACAGCCCTGGCGTGCCTTTGTAGCCATCCCAGTGTCCGGCCATGCGGCTGCAGCCCTCCTCCAGCACGCGGCCCTCTGCGGCACAGCCCTGGCGTGCCTTTCTAGCCGTCCCAGTGTCCGGCCATGCGGCTGCAGTCCTCCAGCACACGGCCCTCTGCGGCACAGCCCGGGCGTGCCTTTCTAGCCGTCCCAGTGTCCGGCCATGCGGCTGCAGCCCTCCTCCAGCACGCGGCCCTCTGCAGCACAGCCCTGGCATGCCTTCGTAGCCGTCCCAGTGTCCGGCCATGCGGCTGCAGTCCTCCAGCACGCGGCCCTCTGCGGCACAGCCCTGGCATGCCTTCGTAGCCGTCCCAGTGTCCAGCCATGCGGCTGCAGTCCTCCTCCAGCACGCGGCCCTCTGCGGCACAGCCCTGGAGTGCCTTTCTAGCCGTCCCAGTGTCCGGCCATGCGGCTGCAGTCCTCCTCCAGCACGCGGCCCTCTGCGGCACAGCCCTGGCGTGCCTTTCTAGCCGTCCCAGTGTCCGGCCATGCGGCTGCAGCCCTCCTCCAGCACGCGGCCCTCTGCGGCACAGCCCTGGAGTGCCTTTCTAGCCGTCCCAGTGTCCGGCCATGCGGCTGCAGCCCTCCTCCAGCACGCGGCCCTCTGCGGCACAGCCCTGGAGTGCCTTTCTAGCCGTCCCAGTGTCCGGCCATGCGGCTGCAGCCCTCCTCCAGCACGCGGCCCTCTGCGGCACAGCCCTGGCGTGCCTTTCTAGCCGCTTCCCGCCTCTTCCTCGTGAACCCTGGGGCTCAAAGCAACTCGAACTACTTGATTTCACCTCAAAATCCCTCTAGCTTTCCTCTGGCCATGACTTTATTTGTGCTTGTCTGGCCTTGGCCGCCCTTTCTCCCGGTACCCATGCCTTCGCCTGTCTGACTCTTCCCCCTTTCCTTGAGTGACACCAGGCAGGTCCCTAGGCTTCCCTGACCCCTCCCCCCCCAGGGTCCTCCTTGCACTAGGATCTGAGATTCTGTGAAATGCCATCTCCTCCCTGAAGTTTTGCAAATTCCCCAGGACTGCATTGCTTTCTGCTTCCACCCAGCTGCCACTGTCTGTACCACCCTCACGTCAGGGGCCTTGGGGCCAGTCAGCACTGGGTGACCCCAGCTGAGCCTCAGTCTCCTCATTGTAAATATAGGAGCTGTTGCCTCTCTGCGTCATGGGGATGAGAAATGATACACCGCCAATGCCCAGGACGGTGCCTAGCACCTGCAGGTGTTCAGTAACTCGTTAATTGATATTAACTTCGTGTTTGCAGATGTTCGGGTCCTGATTCTCCTGATAAAACCAGGAGGTCTTTGCAGGGTGGGAGCCTCATCAAACACCATGGGATGCTCAGCATTTGACCTGGAGTCCACTCTAATATACACTTAGGGCTCAATAGGTGATTGAGAAAGAAAAGCAGGCAGGTTTCTGCTGGCCTGTGAATTAGGATGTTGTAGTCGGCACGGACTAGGAAAGCTGTCTCCCGAGGAAGTGGCTGCTCTCAGTGGAGATTCATGTGTGCACCCCGGGTGCTGCCAGGATCCTGGAACCGCCAGTCCGCCTCAGTGAGTCTCCACAGGGGATGGCGACAGAACTCGGGCCCACAGCCGCTCAGAGGCCCCGCACACAGACAGTCACTGGAAGAGTGCAAAGTGGCCTACAGGGCTGAGGGACTCAGCTGTGATCGCAGAGAGCACCTGAGAGCTCTGTGAGAGGTTTGCATGGCCTTTTAAATCCTAAAGGGAAACATATTTGGTGTCATCAGGTGTGCAGTCTTGTCTCCCCTCTGGTGCCACAGAACAAGGGCACTCAAGGGGCCAATGACTAAAGGAAGGGAGCACACCAGGCTCCCTGACTCAGACCCGGGCCTTTCCCTCGCCCTGGGACTGAGAATAAAAGTAGTGGCCCAGGTCGCACTGGCCAGTGCCAGGCCCGCTCTGCGCCTTCCGACGTGACCGGTGCTCCTGTCCTACAGCCCCGGCTTCCGCAGAGCTCACCCTCCATTTCTCGGGGGTTTCCGTGCGTGCCTGGAAAAGAGATGGTAGGAGGACTCCTGTCAGTCAGTCTCCTGGCTTCTAGACAGCTCCGGAAACCAGACTAGATAGAGGCGGAGGGGCTGGGGCCTCCTGCTGGTGTCGTGTTGGGACTGTCTCCAGGCACTGATTCCAGGCTGCCCTGCCCTGGCCGGCCTGCAGTGTCCACCCGGGCTCTCCTGCTGCCCCATGCTGCTCTCTCACTTCGAGGGATACCCGAATCCAGGCTTCTGTTGAAGCACCCTGGAGAGGAGGGTCTTTCTCCAGCAGGTATTTAACAGCTTGGATGGGAGAACATCCCGTCTTCTCTGTGATGTGGTGCCCTGGAACGTGGCAGAGTTTCTGCTGCGTGTCACTCCTTTGGAGCCCCTCACTCGGTCTGCTGTGAGGGGTCAGGAAGCATCGAGGAAAGGCAGGAGGAAGAGCCCTTGTCCAGGAGTTAGAGGACCTGGGGCCTCATCCCTGCTACTCTCTTCCCTTCCCCACACCTCAGTTTGCCCTTCTATAAAATGTAGTGATTAGAGTCCAGGTCACTGAGAACCAGGACCTGGTCTACCGTGTGTTTCGTGTCATGCACAAGAGTTGATCCGGAGGAGGGCTCCCACGTGGGCGCGTGAGATTGCCAAAGCAGCAGCTAATATGGGAAGTTGTGGATCCAGAAACAGCAGTTCTGAGGCTTGTGTGGAAACCCTTCCATTTCCAGTGCAGGGCTGGCCTGTCAGATTTCAGTAAGCAGGTCTTCATGGCTCTGGCAGACAAGGGTGATCTCCGAGGAGGGGGGGGTCTTGGAATGGTGTCCCAAAGGAGCCCCAGTGGCAGTGACTGGGACAGTAACATTCCTGGAGTGCTTCCTGTGCATAGGCACTGTCCTAGACACTGAGTACATCTGAATAACTCATACCCTCCTTCCAAGGAGGATACGGTGGCCCCTTCCTCCAGAGATGATGAGACGGTGGCAGCATAGCCTGGTCCCCCACTGGAACCAGGGCTCAGGCCCAAGCAGCCCGTGTTTCCGGCCACCACACTGTGCTGGTGAACCTGTTGCTCACCTGGCCCCGGGCGGCGCCTCCCTCCAGGTGGTCAGTGCAGGGCAAGACCCAGTCAGGTCAGTGCTGGGTGTGTCTGAGTCTAGGCCACGCCCAGCCTGGCAGCTGGGGCACAGGTCCCAGGGGCTTCAAAGCCACACGGGAGAGATGTGACGGCACAGCCAGCACACCTCCCCTGGCTGGGAGGTGGTGGCAGGGCCTGGCCTCCCCGGGCCACCTATTCCTCCTGAGGTCTGCTACCCTGTGATTTGAGATCTAGTGTGGATTCCCAGACAAACCCAGCTGAGAAAATTAGAGGCGAGGGGCCTGCAGGCCAGCGTCTGTCATTTCCAGCTCGGCTCCTACACGTCTGCGCCAGCCTCTCCCCGCCCAGCCCCACCCTGCCCAGAGGTTCTAGGGCACCTCTCCTTAGACACTCCTAGAGGTGCTGTCCCGAGTCATCCAGGGACATTCGGAACCCGCTTTCAGTGGGCCCCCTGGACAGCCCTCCTTCCCTACGTTCACCTTCAGCTTCCATCCCCTGCACGTCCATCAGACATCATTTTCTGTGCCACAACTTCATGTCTAAATTCTTCAAGGCCCTCCCAAGTTTCCCCCAAGTGAATTGTAGTGCCACATCTGCTCCCCGTGGAGGAAACTTAGCCATCCTTGGGTCAGGGGCTCCCTGAAGGCCAGGACTGTGTCTCATCCGTCTCCATCCAGCTGTGGAGCCGGGCACTCAGTCGCTGCCTGGCTGGGTGCGAGGACGTGTGTGCACTGGGCACATGTGCTGATTTCCTCGGCCCCAGTCTCCCAGAGGGTGAAGTCAAGCCCTGCCCTCCTTGTTCTGTTCCCAAAGCGAAGGTAAAGAAAAGGTTTCTTTTTTTCAATCTTCTTACTAGTAAAAGTATTTATCATAAAGTATGTTAATGTATTTTTTTTTTCATTTATTTGTGTGTTCATCTGCTTTCAAAATACAGAATTGAGGCTTGTCCATAATAAAGAGAAATGTCTCTATTGAGGCTGTTACTGTTACAATAGTCATCAAAATCCATGAAAAAGGAAGGTCAAGTGAATCTGCAATATCTAAGCTATCGTAGCTATTGAAGTTAAGCATCAAAATCATGAGCTTCCTGCAGCCAAAGAGAAAAAGTAAAAATAAAAAGGAGGGGTGGGGAGGCACAGAGGTGATGAATGCTGGAGCGAAGTATAGCATATAGCTTATCACTTGTGGGCTTGGGGACCTCTAAACCTCCATGAAAGCCGCTCAGGAGGCTCCTGGTTTGCACCAAGCTCTGTCCTGGTTCCCT
The DNA here is from genome assembly GCF_036850765.1 of Saccopteryx bilineata. NCBI lineage: Eukaryota > Metazoa > Chordata > Mammalia > Chiroptera > Emballonuridae > Saccopteryx > Saccopteryx bilineata. Next base: position 35,755,252 of record NC_089491.1, read on the forward strand.
ACTCAGATACTGCCTACACAGATACTCCCATCCCTTTCCTCGCCATGGCCACAGTCCTTGGTCAGCGCACCGCCTTACCCTCCCGGCTCTGGGCCCTGGGTGAATGTGCCCAGGGTCTTTTCCAGGTCTAACATTCTCTGATTCTAAAGAAAGGGCTCTTCCCCCCCCCTTTTGGTTCTTTCTCCATATGTAATTCCACTTGAAAACCTTTCTACTCCAGAGGTCAAGAGAAATCCCCACCCTGTCAATGTGATGTTTCTGCTCCCTGCCTAAGAGGCATGAAATCACAGCCTGCCACCCAATATTAAAGGTCATTTTCCATGAATTTATAGATGATGATGTCCAGATAACTTGTGACTTCAAACATATGCTCTCCAGCTCCCCTATTAGCTCAGCCTCCGAATCATCACAGATCGGTCCAGGTAATAAGGAGGACGGACCTTGTCATTAGGCAGGAGACAGCAATGTCTGGTGAGCAGGATGGGCGTAATATTGCCCTTCACTTCCCAGGGCTCCTGGCGAACCTCTCCCTGGAGAGAAGATTCTCCGGAAATTGGCCTTTTCTCAGGGAAAGGCAACTGCTTCTAAAACATGCACAGCTCCTGTAAGCCCAACTTGCTGAACATTATATTTACTTTTATGTGTTTCTGTCTTAATTACATTCTTTTTTTCTTTACTAGCATTTTTATTCATTATTTAAAACATTGTTCAAAAATTATTATGCAATAATTCTTTCCTCTATACACAGTAACGGCTTACCTTCCTATATCCAGTCTTCAGTCCCTAATTCATTTCACGTGTGTCTGTACTTACACCACCACTGTCATCAAAGTTTAGATATTATGGGCAAGTGTGCAGTGCTGCTGTTCAGCTCTTCTGAAGCAAGGAGTAGAATTCCCGGCGGGGCATTGTTCACATTGCCCGGGACTTGTTTAGAGAGCTTGTATTATATGGTTTGCTCTCAGCACATAAACAATCTTGTATTTTACTTTTTAACTTAGTGTAATTTCATGTACGCTTTTCCATGTAGCTACATAATCTTCAGATTCATCATTTTAATGGCTGCTTAATATTCCATCCAGTTAGCATGCCATAATTTACTTAACTGTTCCCTATTGTTGGGCCTTAATGAAAATTTGAATTCTCCATGTAACATGGGGGGTGGGAAGGAACTTGTTTTAATGACTGCCATTATAACATTCCCCTGCCCTAACTGCATGCCATTACTAACCCAGCTTGGTCAGGCACAGATGCTCTGGGAACAATAAATCCTGTGTGAGAGGTATATGCACGAGGCCCTCTGATTTAATAGCTAATCTGTTCACTGGCATGTATTTTCCTTTTAGGTTGATATTTATGTAGAATATTTATCTCTCCTGAATATTGCATAATGCTGAACTACTGTATACACATCTGGCACATTCTTCCAGGTACTTTGTCACTTCTGTTAAGGACGTTCATAAATTAACTGGTATTGGGGGTAAATCTGCCGTTAGTTGTCCTTCATTTGTCCCTCTCAGATTCATTGAATATCTGCCTGCAGCCTGACTCTGAGACGGAGGGCGCTCCTGATTATTGGGGGCCCACAGAAGTACATCTGTGAATTGCTCTGTGGTGACGAGGATTAAATGGTGATCCACATGCAAGGTGTTCTGTAAACTATAGAGTTACCCGGGAGCAATCGCCGGTCCTGCTTGTGAAATTGGATGAAGTGGTCTTCCTAGGCCAGTGCCTGTCCACTGCGTTCTCATGTCCTCAGCTCTCGGAGTTCTCCAGAAACAGGAGGCAGGACTGTGCTCCTTAGAACCGGGGCCAGAGCGATATAGATGACAATGACTGTACAAAACAGGTCAGCTAGTGGTAGATTTAGTGATTTACAGAGCTGTATACAGTGCTTGACAGGTGGTCTTCACCTTCCACGTGACCGAGGCCTACCTTTTCTAGCTCTTCTCTTTTCCTCTTCCTCCCCCATGAAAAGGGAAGCATCATCCCCCAAACTAACAAATGATCCCAGTTCACTCACAGGACTCAATAAAGTGAGCTTTGCCACCAAAATATGGGACATCTTCTCAGAGGAAATAGGATTTTATTTAGGTGGGCTAAGAACCATGCTGTGAGAGGTGGGTTTTTTTCCTTATTTTTCTCTCTCTAAAAAGTAAAGTTACTCTAATTTGCCCAAGAAAGTGCTTGCTGCTTGCACCCCGACAGCTGTCCCGTCCCTGCTCACCTCCTGTCCGCCAAGGGAACGTGATCCTTGGGCCCGCCTGCCAGTGCGCAGTGGTACCTGTCTGGTTGGTTTAGTCCTCCTTCATTATTTTTTTTACATTTATCAACTATTTAGATAATGTCTTATGGGAGAATGATAGAAAGCTTACTTTTTTTTAAGCAAGAGAGAGAGAAAGAGAAGGGGTCAGGGGAAAGACAGGGACAGATAGGAAGAGAGAAATGAGAAACATCAACTCTTAGTTGTTCATTGATTGCTTCTCATATATGCCTTGACCACGGGGACTCCAGCTGAGCCAGTGACCCCTCGCTCAAGCCAATAATCTTGGGCTTCAAGCCAGCAACCTTTGGGCTCAAGCCACGACCATGGGGTCATGTCTATGATCCCACACTCAAGCCAGCGACCTCAAGATTTTGAACCTGGTCCTCAGCATTCCAGACCAACGCTCTATCCACTGCTCCATCGCCTGGTCAGGCAGAAATTTCTTTTTAAATTTTAAATTTTTAAATTTTCTTTAAAAATTACATTATTTTCTCTAAAATATAAATAAATAAATAAATATGGTAAACAATAACCTAGTTAGTACTCAAAAAATGGCAAGCTCATGAAGTCAGTAGGCGACTGAATGACGTTTGGGAACTCCTACCCTAATGTTATTGAATGTCAACACTGACAGCTGCTGGCACAGCCTCAAGGGGCTTCTGTGGTATCAGGGCATGTGCTGGGGGTAGGATATTTGTCATCCACATGAGCTGGCCTCGGGTCACGGAGCCCAGCCTAGAAGCAATGCTCACGCTCTGAAAGGCTGTCGTTCCTCGTGTGTTTTGTCAGCTGCTCTTCAAGGCACATGTGATTCCACTGTATCTTCGTGCCGCTGGAACTCTGATTGGAAGAATGCCTCTCGTGTAAACAGCTGTTGCAACAGCTCACTCTCACGACCTTCACCCCTTTGGTGCCAAGCCTCACCTCCACTCCCGCCCCTCCTGGGAACACCAGCAAGAGCGGACAGGGAATAGACATACAGTGGGATATTATTCCGCCTTAAAAAGAGATGAAATTCTGACACAGGTTACAACATGGAGGAGCCTTGAAAACAGTATGCTAAATGAAATAAGCCAGTCACAAAAGGACAAATGTCATAAGATTGCCCTCATATGAGGTACCTAAAGTATCAGATGGATACAGCTAGAGAGAGCATGGTGGTGGCCATGGGCTGGGAAAGGGAGAACGGAGAGTTAGTGTTTAATGAGTTCAGAGCTTCAGTTTGGGAAAATGAAAAGGTTCTGGAGATGGATAGTAATGATGGTTGAATGTACTTACTATCACTGAACTCTATACTCAGAATGGTCAAAATGGCAAATGTTATATGTTTTACCCAGTAAAACAGGAAAGCAGGCAGTGAGCACGTTCTCCCCAGCCCTTGGCTTGCCTGGGTCTCACCACAGGGAATCCTGTCCCCTCCCGTTCCCACTTGTCAGAGCTGTCAGTTCAAACGTCACCTCTCTCTCCCCCTGCCTCGTCCCTCACAGGCCCCACATTGAGCCCTTTGCTGTGGAGTATTGTGGTGATATAGGTGGTATCCTTTCTGGAAATAGTGGGCCTCCTGAGAGCAGCCTCTGCAGCGAACCCTCCCTCCCCATGTCCCCACGTGGGCTCTGCACATAGTGGGTATTCACGATCAAAGCAAGTATAAAGTGTCCCTGTTTGGCTCAGAAGTACCCAATTGTAGCCTCCTCGCCTCCTTCTTTAGCCCACACTGGCCTCTGGGGGCTGAGCAGCAGCCGAATTGGAGGTCACCCTCAGCCCACACTGGAGCCGGTCCTCGGCATCCTCTCCAGAAGACTAAGGGCTCTTGGTCCTTACTCAGAAGTGGAGCTGGCATCTGCCCTCACATCTGTCAGACATGCTGTGTGAAGAAGGCAGGCAGGCTCTGGGGGAGACACAAATGCCAGGAAGGAGTCACTTTATAGGGGAGAAACCGGTGACCCTAGATCCCCTGGGGAAGTCTGTTAGATCTTTTAAAATGAATATGCAAGCAGGGTGAAAACTTGAGGATCATGGGCGCAGTCTCCTCGTCTCTTATTGAGATGAAAGTCCGAGGGTGGGGAAGACTCCACTCACCCGTAAAACAGCGAGGGGTTGGGAGCTCTGTCTGCTTTGGGCTGGTGTCAGAACACACCTGGAGTACCATGTGCACATCAGGGCCCTGCCCTTGAGACTGTAGTGAACGAGCGGGTGGAAGTAGTGAGCTTTCTGCTTCTGTCCTCAGATCCGAGAGCAGAGGTGCTACCTTCAAAGGATGGGAGGAACAACTGAACACAGAAAAGGGACCTGTTACTGTAGTCCCTGCCTTGGCTGGCGGCCGTGAACTCTTGTGGGTGGCACCTGGCAGGCCCCAGGTGAGGAACTGTGTGTTTCAGTTCCATTACACCTCTTCTTTCTTTTTTACCTTTGCTTGCAGAATTTCAGAGGCAGGAAAGTGTTCGGTCCCAGCACAAAGGCATCCAGTTATACGACACCCCTTATGAACCCGAGGTCCAAAGCGTCGACTCGGACTCAGAGAGCGCAGTCAGTCCCCGACTGCAGGAGAGCAAGCTGCCCCAGGATGACGACAGGCCCGCGGATGAGTATGACCAGCCGTGGGAGTGGAACCGGGTCACCATCCCGGCTCTGGCAGGTAAGGAACCAGTGGCCCTGCTCGGAGGCGCCACTGACCCACACTGGACACTCATCTTTGGTAAGGGGAGTCAGTGCACTGGTCCCTGCCCGCTCAGATAAACCACAGGGCTGCATTTGCTAGTCCAGGTGGGCTGTCCTTTCTTCTAGTACAACTGAGCCCCTTGAATATGAATATGAAGGTCCTGGAAGGGAGGCCAGGCCAAAGGGAAATCCTGGGTCTCAGTTCCAGGGAAATCCAGGTCTCAGTCTCCCCAGTTTCCATAGAGGCACATAATCTCACTGACTGTCTTGGTCCTGTTGGTAATGCTCTAGCTCACTGAAGCCAAGATTTCAGATTAAGGAACTTTCTTAAATAAAAACAAAACCAATATGCAGATCATCTCCTATTGAGCCTGAGGGAACACAGCGCTCCCATCTAGTTGTACACTTGCAGTAGGCCTGTCTGCATCCAGGGTGCAGTGTTTGCTGTCCCGGCTTCAGCATGGACCCATTCACACAGGGGTCAGGAACCTTTTTGGCTGAGAGAACCATGAACGCCACATATTTTAAAATGTAATTCCATGAGAGCCATACAATGACCTGTGTACATTAGGCATTATCCAATAAAAATTTGGTGTTGTCCCGGAGGACAGCTATGATTGGCTCCAGCCACCCGCAACCATGAACATGAGCGGTAGGAAATGAATGGATTGTTATACATGAGAATTTTTTATATTTTTAACATTTTTTTTTTATTATTAAAGATTTGTCTGCGAGCCAGATGCAGCCATCAAAAGAGCCACATCTGGCTCACGAGCCATAGGTTCCCGACCCCTGTATTCACAGAGCACGAGCTGTGCATGGCGAGCATCCTGACCTCAGGGGCTGGCCCTCCCCTTGGCCCAGACCCCCTCGAATGACTCAGGTGCTTCCCTTTCGCCCCACTCTTTGAGTCTGGTTTTCTAGAATCCGAGTATTCGTCATAGTACTAAATAAGTAAGTAAGTAAGTACTGAGTAAGACTCTTCCACAGCCTTTTAGAAAACAGTCTGCCACATGCATCAAGGTCCTGAGCTTGCTCACACCCTTTGATTGTAATGCCAGTCCTTAGGACTCATGCCAGGGTCATGATCTGAGATTCAGAAAAGGGATTGTTCATGACCACAAAAGATAGGGAACAACCTGAATGTCCAGCAAAATAGGGCCTGCTTAAATGGAATATTGTGCAGCCACTAAAAAGTGCTGTTGAGGCCTGACGTGCGGTGGCTCAGTAGGTAAAAGTGTTGACCTGGAACGCTGAGGTCGCCAGTTCGAAACCCCGGGCTTGCCTGGTCAAGGCACATATGGGAGTGGATGCTTTCTGCTCTACTCCCCCCTCCCCTTCTCTCTGTCTCTCTCTCTCGCTGTCTCCTCTCTCTAAAAACTGAATAAATAAAAAGAAAGATTAAAAAAAAAGATTAAAAAAAAGTGCTGTTGACGAAGAGTTTATAACAACCTAGGAACATAACATGCTTGTGTTCACTGTTAAGAGGTGGAAAGCCAGATGCAAAAATAAATTTATGCATGTAAAAATTTAGGAATGTGAAAGAGATATTGAATGATTAATTCTTACCACATTGAAGGTCATAAAGAAAGAGTTTTTATTTTTAATTTCTTTAAAATCCCTATTGCTAAAATCTCCCTTTTCCAAGAACAACTAAACCCAACAATGAGACCTCTGCCCTCCCCCATCCCGATCCTCTCAATGATGTTCTGGCTGCTCCACCGCCTGCTTCTCACAGTTCCCTGGTGTAGCCCTCTGTGCAGATCCCATTCCTTCTGGAAAAATCCTGAGCCTCCTTTGGGGCCCAGCTCAAATGTTGTCATCTCTGTGAGCCTTCCCCGGTACAGCCACACAGCTGATGGATGTCCTTACTGCCTCTCCCGGCCTGTTGCTTCCTGCACTCATCCCTGGTGAACATTTCCCTGGCCATGTAGAGTTCATTCTGCGGGTGCTGGTCTCACCTTCCAGGCTCTGAGCCCGTGGCTAAGAGCCAATGATGAGAGAGTGTGTGGCTGAAGGTCCTTGGTCATTTCCCATGTCTCCCATGTGTTCTACAGCCTCCTTTCTTCCCTTGCACAAGGGAATCTGAGGACCGTCCCTGTACCCCAGCATAGCTGATAAGGGGCTATGCTCCTGGATGTGAGGGGAGCTAGGATGGAGCCGGTGTTGTCCGAGAACTTCCTCTTTGCAAACAGCAGTTTCGAGGGCCTGTGGCATGAGTTAGCACTGCAGACAGGTGTGGGGTCTCCCCCTCCTCCCCTTCTTCTGGACTGAGTGCCTCCACTTCACTCAAGGGCTGTGCTACCTTTGATGCTCTGGTCAATTTGGCGCCTTGCTGCTCAAGATGTGGTCCTGGACTAGCAGCTGGTGAAAAATGCAGGGTCTTGGGTCCCCTCCCAGACCTGCAGAGTCAGAATCTGTTTTAACAAGACCCCCAGGTGATTCACGTGCACGTGAAAGTGAAGAGCATGCGCCCTACTGGACAGCATCTCTTCAGAGAGTTCTCAACCGGAACGTGCCCACTTCTCCCCAAAGGTGGTTCTAGAACCTTCTATGCATTTAGTTTTTCACAAAGGATCACAAGGTCTCTGAATAAGTTTATGAGCCACAAATATCCTTGCTGGACTCGGTTTTATGTCACTGAGTTGTATCACAGGTGTTATTATTGGTTGATAGAGGACAGGCTCAGAATCACGTCCCTGTCTGTGTCTCATGGAGTAACTTATCTCTGTGAGTCCTTCTCTGGAGTGTATCTGGTTGTGCTTTTCGCAAGGTGCTGTTGGCTCCGTTCTGATTTCTGGGGCATAAAAGAAAGCTGTTTCTCACAGGCTGGAGGGACGCCATGAGCCTGGCCTTCAGTCATGGCTGGGTCCCTCCACACATCTCTGGGACAGCATTGGTAGATGAGGAGCAACTTCTTTTTTGTGTGTGTATTTTTCTGAAGTTGGAAACAGAGAGGCATTGGTAGATGAGGAGCAACTTCTTTTTTGTGTGTGTATTTTTCTGAAGTTGGAAACAGGGAGGCAGTCAGACAGACTCCCGCATGCGCCCGACCGGGATCCACCTGGCATGCCCACCAGGGGGCGATGCTCTGCCCATCTGGGGCATTGCTCTGTTGCAACCAGAGCCATTCTAGCGCCTGAGGCAGAGGCCACAGAGCCATCCTCAGCACCCGGGCCAACTTTGCTCCAATGGAGCCTTGGCTGCGGGAGGGTAAGAGAGAGACAGAGACGAAGGAGAGGGGGAGGGGTGGAGAAGCAGATGGGTGCTTCTCCTGTGTGCCCTGGCTGGGAATCGAACCCAGGACTCCTGCACGCCAAGCTGACGCTCCACCACTGAGCCAGCCGGCCAGGGCCAAGGAGCAACTTCTGTTTTCAGCCCAGAGTGGAGATGGAGTGAGAGTAGATGGGCCACCTGTCAGGTAATGAAGATGAGTTGTAACAGCTTCACTGGCTTGATTACTAAAGTGCTACCACGGTCCTATTTGTAAACCAGGAAGCAGGGCTGCTCAGGAATGAAGGATAGTGTTCTGCCTGAGTGAGCAGTGTGTGTGTGCACACGTGTGTTAGCAAGTCATTGGAGTTGTCAGGGAGGAAGGTGATAGCAGTGCTTGTCTAGGCCCTGTCTCCCTTGTCACTAAACCTATTCACAATGCCTTGCAAAGTTTCCCTGGGCTCTTGGGAGCTCTGTGATGCGTCCTGGCAACCTGGGGTGCAGCTTCCTTAGCTGGGGAACATCTGTATGGGATAAAGAAGTCATTACCATCTTTCTCTAATTCTGGATGTTTAGCATAAATAAGGAAACCTGGGCAGGGAGCCTGGTTAGTGTCTTCAAATTTCCAAAGGGTGTGAAGTGTGAGGGGCCCACAAAGGGCAGAGCTGGGCCCACCGAGGAGACATAGGGATTTAGGGTCCAGGTGAGTGGTAAGAATTTCTGGTATACATGAACGTATATAACAAGCTTACCCTCACTGGGCCCTGCAGGTGAAGCTCAGCTGGGCAGGGTCACTGTCAGAGGGCTTTGCCAGCAGTGGGGGCTGGCCTGCAGTCACCGCCCGCGGTGCAGCCACACTGCCTCTGCCAGGACCCAGAGTGCTGGTCTGAGACCAGGAGAAGGCAAGGCTTCGGAACTATCTCCGTGAATCAGTTTGTGAAGCAAAAGTGTTTTCCACCTTTCAAAGTGCTGTCCTGCTTTGCATTCGTAAAAAGAGGCATTTCTCAGAGCAGGGCTTTGGCTTTTTCTACAGAAGTAGCTATTCTGGGCCATCAGCTCCAGACCAGCCTTTATGGAGTTCAGACCCTTTCCGTCTCCCCTAGACTCTGAAGGCTGCAGCCTTGGGATAGTTCGAGTACCACTCCCAATCAAACAGCTACTGCTGGCTGTGAGGCTGTGAGGTGGTCTTAGGTTCTTGGCAAAGTCTTCCCTTCTCTCAGAATTCTGTCGCCAGGTGAGTGAACTACCACAGGCTCTCCCGAAATCCCTGGGTCTACATTGCCTGCTCTCCCTCCAGGAAGCTGATCGTGGCCTCAGCCAGAACCCCCGCCCCTACATCAGCCTGCCCAGAGGATCCCATTCCACTTGCATGACCTTTGTTGATCCCAGCCCCCAGGACAGATGCCCGGTCAGGTTTCACCCCGGCTGCAGCCTGGCCAGCTGCCAGCTGCCAGCCATGGAGAGGTGGTGTGGCTTCCATGAAGCTGTCAGCCCCCTTCCCACCCAGCAGAGACACCTGCTTCAGAGCTGGCTGGACTCAGTTCCCAGCCTGTTTAACTTGCCCCCTGGGAGTCTTTACAGTAACAAATTGTGAGACTGGCAGGTGGGTCTAGAAATGGCTTTCCTGCTGGCCCACAGCTCCTACATGCAGCTCTGGGCCCACAGAAGGGCCCTGTGGAGTCCTCTGCCTGGGGTGGGGCAGGAAAAGCTGCCTGGGGTGATTCCACATTGTCTCAGGGCGACAGTGATTGGTATGGAGGGTTTGACCAGCCCCTGGGCTTTGTGGCACAGGTCATCAGATGGACAAATGGAGCCTGCACCAGAGGTGGCCACATGGGGCGGGGCCGAGGAGCTGGGTGGACAACCTGGAGAAGCAGACCCAGGCTCAGGCTGGCACGGACGTGATGTCTCCACATCTCCGAGTAGCCTCTGGGAGGACAGGGATTGAATAAGTCCCAGAAGCCCTGTTTCCTCGCCCGGAAGCGTGCTGGCTGCAGAGGGTCCTGGTGAGGCTGAGAGGGCACCACACCGGGAAGGCGCTGGCACTTCCCGAGTGCTTCCGTGTGCGTCCTCTCTCATAGTCCTCACACCCACTCTCTAGGAAATCAGTTTCCTCCTTTTACAGATACGGAAACTGAGGTGCAAAGAGAAGAAATAACCTGCCCAAGGGCAGCCACAGAGCTGGGATTTGAACCTGCAAAGTCCGGTTCCAGAGCACAAGTCCGAATCCAGTCGATGTCTGGGCTCCCTGCTGCTATCCAAGATGCTGCCTAAAATATGGTCAGAGCCCGCACCCTGCCAGAGTCCACAGGAAATGCCACATGTCTCATCACCCTTGCACCAATTTCTTTTTATGTCTGGCGCAGGATAGGATAGTGGGGTGTGTTCCCACTTGTAATGATTCCAGCTAAAGATTCTGTAGGAGCCCAAGTTCTGGGGGTTTGAGCCTGCATGGGGGTGACTAGAACCATCCCTTGATTTGGTCATACCACCACTCAGCACAGGGAGGGACCCTCACACCATGGCACCCACTCCCTCTTTTCCAGCTGGGGAAACTGAGACCCAGAGAGGGGAAAGGAACTGCTGGACACCTCAGAGCAGAACCATTCCAGTGATACTCAGAGGATGGATCAACATTTCCTTATAATCCACTGAGTCAAGTTCAAAGCTACACCCTCAGTGATTTGCCATCACCTCTGAGGAGCAGTTGATTGGTGTGCTTGCTAGAGGAGCGGGGCAGCAGAAGAATGTGTGAAGAGTGCCCTCCATCATTCAGAGAAACCGAGTCATCTCACTTTCAACTCACCATCTGGGGATTTGTCTCTGTTAAAGCGACTTTGCAGGCAATGTCCTGGGTTCAGCCAATGTCAGGTCTGCCTCCCAGCCAAGATAGAAGATAGACCAATGACTCAGTGCTAAACATAGTTATCTGGGATGCTATCTGTCTTCCCCATTAGCTCCTTGGTGGGTTTCTCTGCCCTAGTAAAGTGAGGGCAGTGTCTTGCACATTGGGAGTCAGTGGGACAGCAGGAGTCGGACAGTCCCATGTTCACATGCCAGATCCACCATTCACCAGCTGTGGCACCTCAGACAAGTTTTGTAATCTCCCTGAGTCTTAGTTTTCCCATCTGTAAAATGGGGGTAGTCACAACTCCTGCCACACTGGATCGCTGTGATGACCAAGGGAAAAGATCTGAATGAGAAGACTTTGAAAGCCCTATGGGTCACACATGAGAGAATGGTTATTGGTGTCCAGGGAAGGCTTGCTGTATTAAATAAAATTTAATATAATATTAAAACAGTACTGCTGTACAAAGAGGTACTTAAGAGGGCACAGAGGACCCATTTAAAAAGCTCATTCCCAGTTACGCCTGGCAATGACATGCATAGATGGTGTAGAAAGCAACATTTCTGTAGGAAATCCTAAATTCTTTTTAATGTTTATTTTTATTTATTTTTAGCGAGAGAGGAAGGGGAAGAAAGAGACAGGAACAATCTTTTTCTATATGTGCCTTGACTGAGGATCGAACCCGCAACCTCTGTGCCTCGGGACGATGCTCTACCAACTGAGCCATCCAACCAAGGCGGAAATCCTAAATCTTAATTCCAGCAATAATGCTAATCATGATTGAGCCACTCAGGTCTTTCATTTTTTATTCATTGGTCCCTGGGTATAACAAGGTCTCCTCTGCTCCATCCCCATTCTAGCTGGGACACAGATATGGGTTAGTTGGTTTGCCCATAGCATTCATTGGAATCACCTGGAGGGGGGAAGCATTAAACACATTTTCTGGGTTTCACCCCCGGAGTTTACAGTTCAGTAAGTTTCTAGGTTGAGGCATGAGAATTTGCAGTTCTAACCAGGTCCCAGGTGTTACTGATGCGGCTGATCTGGGGACCTTTGAGAACTTGTGTTAGGTACTAGAGTCAGGATGGAGTTAGGGAGGAGAGGTCACAGCTTGGCTTAGCTGGTATCAATGCTGCCTCCTCCAGGAAGCTTTCCCTGATATGACCAGTCCCTTCCCCACCCTCATTCCAGGTTGCTGAGTCCTCTGTGCTCCTACTACATCCTGTATGGGTGTGCACTGGTTTATTCTGGTACAGCCATACACACTTGTCACTGTCAGCTTGGGGAGAGCAGGACGGGGACATAAGTGTTGTTGTTCACCCCTTAGCCAGGTACCATCTTGAGTTTGACACTTTCCCAGCCTCATCAAGTGAAGCTAAAAGGGAAAAGTAAAGTAAGGTCCCAGGTACGTCTGTTTCCTAAACAATCATGAATCATCTCTAAGCCAGCTCAATTGGCTGATTTTAAATAATCCTATTAAGGTAAGGGAGTGAGGGAAGAACAGAAAATTAACACTTAGCGAGCACCAATTATGAAACTAGCAAGGGTTCACCCTAGGAAGCCCTACAATATGAGTGTGGGTTCACTGTCATTACACAGGTGACTACTCAGGCTCAGAAAGGGTGAGCAGCTTGCCCACAGTCACACAGCTAATAAACTCAGGTTTGGGTCAGTCTGACCGTGAAGCCTTATGCTCCACTACTGCATTGACATCTCGAGTGTGAAATGGGTAGGTCTGAACATTCCCTTTACCTTGTTCTGGTGTGAGGTGGCTTCAGTTATGGAGGTGGAAGCAGTTGTGCCCACTCTGTGACTTGTCACTATCACAGTCAAACACCAATGCTGTGAAGCTGGTAGTGCTGACGTGTACGTCAAGCACTGCTCCAGGCTTGCTGTTCCCACTGAGCCCTGTGACTCATCCTCTTGCACTCAGAATAAACAGGTTCAGCCTCTGTAGAAGGTTCCTCGGGGAATCTTAGACCTGCCATCCTCCCCTGGTGCACCCAGTGAATACCACCTCCTTCACCATTGGCCCCACTTGGCTCCCATGATGCTTCCTGCCTCCTGCTTAGTTTCCCAGAATGCCTTTGGCCTGCAAGGAAATTAACAATTGTGTTTGTACCAGGAGCTTTTTGGTATATACTAATGAGTAACAGTTGTAATTAATATTTAACACGTGTGAACAGCAGGTCTGCAGAGAAGGGGGGTTAAAGGAGAGAGCTGGGATCACTTGTTTCCTTTGGCTAATATGTTACTGAGGGACAGGTTTTTCCAGTTGGCTTTTCTGTTTGACTTATGAATGAATTCATTTAGTAACCTAAAAAAAAAAAGAAAGAAAGAAAGAAAAGCACTAGTGTTTAATAGCTTGATTCATCTGCTAATTATACTGATGGATAGAAATGTTCCTTTAAGCGCCTTTGTCTCCTTTATGGAAAAAAAACCCCAAAGATTTGATAGAAGGTCTTTGCTCTTCTGTTTGGCAGTTCAGAGCTCTTCATGTGGATAGAGATTTTTAAACTCCAGGAGGTCAGAGACTCTGCCTGCCTTGCTCACACCCGGATCCCCACCTAGATCAGTGCCCGGCACATGAGCAGTTAGTGATTTGTTCAATGATTGAATAAATCAAGTTTCAGGGAAACCAACCCCCAATTCTCTTCACGGTGCTACAAGACATGTAATCATGCGTCCTGCTCACACAAAAAATGATTTGTTTTCATAGCATTCTTTTCCACTGTACACCTACCTGTCTTCTCCCCACATGAGGCTGAGGGACCTGCACTTGGAGAGACATTTTGAGTGGCTGTTGACTGCTGTGGTTGCCACCTCTAGTCTGAACTCACAGAGAGAGAGTGTGTCCCTGCCTGTCTGAGGGTTGCCCACACATCAGGTGCCCTATTGGAAATGGGGAGACTGGTATGCCGGTGGACGGCAGGCAGACCTCTGAGAGCCATGCAGCTGGCCTGTCCCCTCCTGTCTCTCTGCCTTCCCTCGCTGCCATCTGTGGAGGGGCGGCAGCAGACACATAAACAGATGGGCTAGGGCTTTGGTGCTCCCTAATGGGGAAACTTGTTTCCACAGAGACCCACCCTGCTCCCTGCAGGTCCTCTGAGGCTTGTGGCTAGGTCTCAGGCCCTAGGATTCTAAGGAAGTGTCTGTAGGTGACTGCAGGTGGGATGAGGGTTCACTGCATCAGACCTCAGCAGGCTTTCTCTGACAGATGAGCCCAGCACAGAACTAGCCGTGTGCACGTGGTTTCCAGTGCCAGGGGATGTGGATGTAAAGCCCCGTGTTGCCACTTGTTAGTGGGGTGACCTGAGCAAGTTGCCTGTTTCCTCGTGGGTAAAATGGAGCAGCAGTAAGTGCGGAGCAGGCATAGTGAGTCTCCATGGACACTGGCTGTTGGTCTCACTGTCGTCACTGCCGCTGTTTTGAGAATATGTTGTGCTGCATACAGGATTTGTGCTGAACTCATCTGCGGTCTCTGGCATTCAAAAGACCTGGATGCAAGTCCAAGTTGAAGTCTAGTTGTTGACTTGGGGCAAGTCAGTCCCTTTTCCAGCCCTCCTTTTCTCATCTGTAGATGATTTATGATGGTAAAAATGGCTTGCTTTGGCAGCTCAAGGCCTCTGTGTTTGGGTCATTTAATGACTTTCATCAGGATTTTTCTTTAATTTCCTGCAGCCAAGCCTTTGGGACAGTGTCTCTGCCCCAGGCAGTGGTGTCCGCGTTTCCTTCGGGGGTGCAGGATAAGAGGATGAAGGCACGCCTCCTTGTGCCAGGCCCACTTTTCCTGGCCCAGGCTGCGCTCTACTGACATGGACTGTCTCCTTGCAACCAGGGTGGCGTCCCGGCATCTGCCTCACCGCCTTCCCAATGCCCTGCTTTGTGGAAAGTCGCCACTTCCTCCCCTCACAATGAGGACCTCTGTTCTTGGGCACCGCCCACAAGATGTGGCAGCGTGGTGCCCTGGGGCCTGTGTGTGTCTGGGAGGTGAACACAGAGGCCTGTTGTTGGTGATCCTGGAAATGCAAACCAAACATTTGCTGAGCCACATGTTGTCTTACAGCCTACATGGAGCTACAGCTGTCACTCACGGGACAGGCGTGGGGACTGAGGCCGCTCTTGAACTGGAGGGGAAAGGGGGAACTTCACTTCTCAGGGCCTTAGTTTCTCCATCTGCAAAGTGGGATTGCAAGTACTCATCTTGCTGAGAGGAGCAGATGAGAGGATGTAGAACATGGGTGTAGAAAGCTGAAGCAGCAGAGGACTGTTGTCATAGGAATAGTTTTGGTCAACTGCAAGTGTTTGTGCATTGTCATGAAAGTTTATGGTATTTCCATACACTTCAGGGTTCATGTGTGCCAGCTAACCCCCACACACACCAACGCATGGTATCCCTCCTTACCCCGTCTTGGGGGCTCACAACTGCCCTATCTGTGCCTGTCCACCCCTGCCCTTCCCACTTCCCCCTCCCAACAAACACACAAGACTGTGGCCTGCTGTCAGCAGTGTGGAGGATGACACCAGCGTTTGTGTCAGTCACCTTGGGCATTTTTATACTGTTGTCTGTTGTCCTTGTGTTTTCAGAATAATAGGATATCCATGAAACAAACCCAGGCCCCTCCTGTCAGTCCCACGTGGTTTACACACGGCCCATACTCATTTCTGCCTCATCCACAGAGGGCCTAGAGAAGCCTCATCAGCAGACCAACAGCTCCTTGCAAATCACTCTGTGCATAGTCTCTTGCTGCCCATCCTTCTAATCCTCGCTGCTTCTGCTTTAGGGACTCTGTCCTGGGCTAGGGAACTGGGAGGGTCCGAGACTCCAGACCAGCCAGTAAGAAGCAGCCACTGAACGCAGAGCACTTTGCGGGCCTCACCTGGGGCCCAAGGACCCTGGCCCCCCCTTTGCTTCCTTCCAGCTCCCTTTGAACAGCCCCTGTTCTCACGGGCCACCAGCCACATCCTTGGTCAGCTGGGAATACTGGAGGATGTTTGGCAGACTGTGGACTCTCCTCTGCCTGCCCCTCCCCAGTGAAAGGCACTCCTAGGGCACCCCCCCTCAGGGCCTCAATCCCAGAGCAGAAGGGTCAAGGGCTGGGGTCTAGTGCCTGCTTCCTGGTGTGGCAGCCTGCCCTTATCAGTTCAGGCAGGTCACTTGCCTGCACCAGGCCCCATTTGTAAAAAATGGACAAAGTAGCCCTGGCCTCCTGGGTTTGCTGCCAGAGTCAGAGGAGATGCCACGCCAAGCCCTCATGCGCGCCTGCCTATGCACAGAGAACACTGAGTGAGGATTAAGCCATTTTTCATAACTTTTAAAATAATTTGAGTTGGGAGTGCAGTTCCTAAGTTTCCTTTCTTGATTGATAAGTGGAGGTTTTATGGTTCTGCTGACCTGAGTGGAGCTGGATTCATTCACTCAACAGATATTAGCTTCTACTATGCACACATCAGGCACTCACTGTTCTAGGCATTGAGGATTCAGCTGTGAACAAAACAGCACGTTCTGTCCCTCTTGGAATTTCCAACTAGGACAGCAGTTCCAGCCAAGGTTGAGAAAACAGGTGATTTCTGATACAAGGCCCTTTTTTCTCTTGAGCGCATGGAAGGGAACTGATCTGAGTATGGATGCGACTGTGGGAAGGGGGACAAACTGTCTACAGGGAACCTGCCTGGAGTTTTGATCCTTTGTTACCATCTCCACAATTCTTTGTGCTCTAAGCATTGTCAACCCTGTTTTACAAGAGATAGCTAAGGCTCACAGTCTTAGAAACTTACCGAGTCACAGTAATTAATGGCAAGGCAGGATTTAAACCCGGATCTTCCTAAGTCCAAAGCTCACATGCTCTCCGTAATGCTGAGCCACTGCCCTTCCTCCATTGTCCGGCCTTGTTGCAGCCTATGGGCCATTCTGTAGAGCTGGCTGCATGGTGGGTGGGAGAGGCTCCCAGGAGCTGAGGCACGAGGCCCCATCTCCATTGGGTTCTGAGAACGCATCTCCATGCTGGCCCTGCAGTACAGACTGGGATGGGGTCAGACAATGGCAAAGATGGGTGGGCTGCTAGGCAGAAAACAGGAGAAAGGAATTCTCCCTGGGGCTCTTGGGCAGAATTTGCCGTGGGAGGCAGCATTGGAGTTGAACTTGGAAACCTGTCGGGGACTTCTGCGAACAGATAATGAGTAAAGAGATTCTAGGGGGCAGGCACAGCCAAGGCCTAGAGGCAGAAAGGCAGGTAATGGATTTGGGGACTGGTCCTTATAACTGGAGCCTGGGGTTTTATAGGAGAAAATGTATCCAGGTCATGTTGGCGTCGAGCCACTGAGGGCCTTGAGCACCAGAGTGAAGAGCGTGCCCTCCATGTCAAGCCCTGGGAGCCAGCGAGGGTTCGTGCGCCCGGCAGAGCTGTGCTTGAGAGACCCATCAGTTTTTTGGAACTTGTTCTTTGACCAGCCCTAAACCATAAAAGGAAGAAACCAGACCCAGAGGAACACGTTTATTTCATCTAAGCAAACATTTACTAAGCGCCGTCTCCATGCCGAGTGCTGCAGTAGGTTTAGAGGCAAACAAGACAGGAGAGGGAAATGAGAAGTAAAATGAATGCCAAGATCCACCCCCACAGAATGACCAGGCTGATGGGGGAGCAGTGGTGTGGGTGCCCCCTGGGCCACAAGAGAAATGCCAAGTACCATGAGCCACAGATTGAGCAGGCCATGAGCAGCAGGTGGGCCCAGGGGAGGCTTTGTGCCATCCTAGGACGCTTCTAGATGCCTTGCAGCTGGAGCAGGACAGTGGTCCCTCCAAGTATAGAGGACATGCCACAGGCTGGATGAATGAGGCACGCCCCTGCCTGACTGTCCCTGCTGATGTCTTTATGGGGAAGGAGGCCTGCAGTGGGGAAACCCTGACCGGCGGATCCACAGGCCTTGGCCCACCCCTTGGCCTTGAGAACCTGGAGGAGCTTTTCCTCACGTCCTCTGGGCTCTCAGTATCTCACCCATTACCCACAGGGCAGCAGGGTTCTTGTGAGGGTTAGAACTAGTGTGGGTGCCCGGGACACCGTCCTTCCTCATTTTCAGTGGTGGAACTTCAGGACCAATTGGTATAAAATCTGTAATACAGCAGGTCCTCAAATAACGACAGTGAAACTCACCATTGTTTCATTATAACGTTGATGAGCTGCCATAGGAACTTAACTCTTGTTTATATCCATCAGCCCGTGGTAAAATCGGTTTTGTTATGCGTCGTTTCACTTACAATCACAGAACCTGTCAATGGCGTTAAGCAAGGGCTTTACTGTACAAGTAGGAAAGAACCAGCTTTGGAAGCCGATCTCATTAAAGGGAGGAAATAAAAGGCCTTCTGGAATATGGGAGGCACCTGAGCTGGGGCTTAAAGGATGAGGTTTGTCATCAGACCAGGACTTTTGAAGGACATTTCGGTCATCAAAAAGGGGCCTTTTCACCTGCCCTGGAGAGAAAGGCTGTTGGAACCACGAGCCAGGCCTCCCACTGCTGCCAGGAGTTCTGGTCCTGCCCACCTGAGTCTCCCCTCCCTCCTGCAGAACTCTGACTCCCATTTGTAATCACCTATAGGTGGAATTAATTAGGTTCTGTCATTCTAATGACTCTGCAGGGGTGGCATATTTTTTCTCTAAATTCAGATATTCTTTTGAGGGCTGTGTCTTCCCTTATCTTTTGCAGAAAAACCACTAAATTAAAAGAATTGCCATTTTAAATTGCATATTAAAGAGAAGCTTAATTGGAAGAAATGAAGGCAGTGGTGTTTGGAGCTTTTGTTCTTAACGTTTTTGGTATTTTTTTTTCTTTTGCTCCTGAATCACTGCACTTGGAGTTTGTATATTTTTATTTTAGGTGAAATGATTTGCCTAATTAAGCCTGCCATTCATCAGCACCTGTTCTTCCTAAAATATATGGCTATATTATTAAGCTTGTGAGTGAATGCATAAATTAATTCAGCAGGGAATTACAGTGTTGACTGGGACGTCATTAGGTTTTATCCAATTTATCTTGTAAGAAAACTGATTTTTTTTTTTTCCCCCAACAAAGTGAAACAGCAGCTGATTGAGTTTCTTCATTCAGTCTTTTGTTGCGCACTTGTTACACTGCAGGCATGTGCTAGGCATGTCGAGGCAAACGTGGCACAGCCCCTGCCCTGGAGGGGTTCGTGGGGAGCCAGACAGGAAAGTTGGCAATTAGGATCCCATAGGCTAAAGTCAAGGTCAGTCTGGGGAGGGGCTGAGGTCAGGGAATGCTTCCTGGAAGATGTGGCCCCTGACAGGCAAGTGGAATCCATCAGGTGGAGAGGTTGGTCGAGTGGCATGAGGGGCGTGTCCTGGTGATGCAGACAGAGGACTCCGCCCGGAAGGGAGCCTGGTGAGATCTGAGGCAGGATAGTCAGCCAGGTCCTTGGTTGTTCTGAAGAGCTTTGGTTTCTTCCCCAGTCCATGTTCCATATTCTGTGTCCCTCTTCTCACCTTCTGTGCCAGGAGATGTGTAGTGGGAATTCGTATTGGCAGAAATCCTTAAGTTCTGATTTTCGTCAGTGGAGCCCCAGGCTGTCAGAGGTGAAAATGCCTTCCATTCATATGGTCTCTCCCTCTTTCCTGGGGCAGAGCCACGCCTGGAACCTCACCTCTCACCTAGACCCTCTCCACACCGCACCCCTTAGCTAGCTGCCCCCTCTCCTTTCCTGACAGCCAGAAAGTGAGTAGAGGGGAGGCGTCCCGAAGCCCATGATGGTCTCACATGCCCTGACCTGATCCGCTGTGCCCAGACCTCCCTCTCAGTGGCACATCACACAGCGTTCTTCCCTGCCTCACCCCACAGGTAGCCTCAGGTCCTGTTGGTGTCACCTCCTTAACTTCTTCCATCGTTTAGGGACCTGGCCTCCATCAACTTACCTAACTGGTCTCCCTGCCTTGGGGTTGCCCCTGACCCACCCTCCATCAGCAGTCAGAGAGGACTCTAAAACCCAATTGGAGAGTGGATGGGTTGACATCTATAGGAGCAAGTCCCAGCTCTTTAGAAAGGGGCTTTCTGACCAGGTCCTTACTTGTCTACCTGATCCCCATGCTTGCCCCTGCCCACAGTCAGCCACCCAGGGCTCTGCAAGGTAGGCGTCTCAAGTCAGAACCTGCTTCAGCTCTTTCTCACCCCCCCCCCCATAGAGAACATACCCCATTTGATGGGCTGCCCTGAGGGCTGGTGTGGTTCAGCGGGAATCCCGGTGGGATGGATGGCCAGGCTGCTGGAAGGCAGGGAGAGAGGGGCCATGTGGCCAAGGCCCCAGCTCGTTGGTCAGATGCAAGAGGGCTTTCTTGCTCACACAACCCCAGGACCTGTTCCCTCGAAAGGCCTGTAGTCATTGCTGTCCCATCTGTCCCGCGGTTGGACACACGACAGAACTGGAGCCAGAGAGGCGGCCAGAGCCCCAGCAGTCCTCACCCTGCCCCGGCTCCTGCTCCATGCTGCCAGTCCTGACATCATGGGCTATGGACGTCTTTGGTTGGAGTTTGACCTCCATCCTTTCTTCTCAAGAAGCTTAGAGTTCTCTGTGCCCTCCCCTTCCTGGACAATTCCAGCCTCATGCTTCAGTGCTCAGGCCAAAAGCCTGTTGTCTTCTCTTTTTCTCACACTCCACACTGGATGCAGGGACAGGGCCTGCCGTCTCTGCCTGCAGAACCCAGCCAGAATCTGAGCCCTCACTGTCGTGTCCATGCATGTCTCCAAGGCCAGCTCGTCCTACAGTAGTTTCCTCAGTGCTCTCCCCCATCCATCTCTCCTTTTTCTTTTTAATAAACTTTTTTAAAGAACAATTTTAGGTTCACAGCAAAAGTGAGCAGAATGCAGAGTCCCACATATCCTTGCCCTTCGTCTCTTTTCAGCACAGCAGTCCTGTTATAGAAAGTACCAGCTTAAAACCTTCCCCATCAAAACACCAGAATGGCCCTGGCCGGTTGGCTCAGCGGTAGAGCGTCGGCCTAGCGTGCGGAGGACCCGGGTTCGATTCCGGCCAGGGCACACAGGAGAAGCGCCCATTTGCTTCTCCACCCCTCCGCCGCGCTTTCCTCTCTGTCTCTCTCCTCCCCTCCCGCAGCCAAGGCTCCATTGGAGCAAAGATGGCCCGGGCGCTGGGGATGGCTCTGTGGCCTCTGCCTCAGGTGCTAGAGTTGCTCTGGTCGCAACATGGCGACGCCCAGGATGGGCAGAGCATCGCCCCCTGGTGGGCAGAGCGTCGCCCCTGGTGGGCGTGCCGGGTGGATCCCGGTCGGGCGCATGCGGGAGTCTGTCTGACTGTCTCTCCCTGTTTCCAGCTTCAGGAAAATGGAAAAAAAAAAAAAAAAAAAAAAAAAAACCACCAGAATGGCTCTCCTTTCCTCTCAGAACACAGCCCATGTCCTTCCCAAGGCCCACGAAGCCCTGCTTCCTCCTACTTACCACCCCCAACCACACTGCCCTCCATCGTCCTGGACTGGGTTGTTTCTCAAACACCCAGGCATGTTCCCACCTCAGGGCCCTTGAACTTGCTCTGCCCTCTGCCTGGAATGTTCTTCCTTCCAGAGAAGTCCACGTGGCTCGTGGCTCCTTTCCTTCAGGAATTTATTCAGTTGTCACCTTTTGAGAGTCCTTTCCTACCCTTATTAGTTTCTCCTCAGCACTTGTCACCGGCTGGGGTGCTAAGTGTGACTTACCTCATATTTTGTCTCTCCTCACTCGGGCTCTGAGCTCCAAAAGCAGGGCTAGCTGTCTTTGCTCACTGCTGTTTTTCCCGCCCTGGGCTGCATTTGGCCCATGTGAATAAGTGCTTAGAAGTGAGACAGGTGAATGGGCAGCCTGCTGGGCCCCACTGCAGCCATGAGAGTGACGCCGCACACGAGTGCAGCGTGTCTGGCAGGAAGCTCCGTTCTTGCTGGTTCCCTTAGTGGTCAGTAGAGGAGAGGGTCTGGGGGGGGGGGGGGTGGAAGTGCTCCACAGACCTGATGGATGGTCTGGTCTCAGGCACAGAACAAGTTCATCCCCATCCTCCATCCCCACAGACAGCACATCACCACAGGCGGGCTGGGTTTTCCCACCATCTTCCGTGAACATCTGGTTCATTGCTGTGTGCCTGACCGGGGTCAGAGGACAGCTCGCCATGTCTGTGCTTACTGGTTGGAGGGGAGAGATGTCGCTTGGCCAGAGACGCATGTCTACTGGCCAGCAGCTGGACACGACTTTGGGAACCTTGTTTCACAGGCCCTGGCTCAGTTTCCTCCGCACTCTGTGTGTCCCAGGCCCTTAGGATATATTCCCTCATCTGATCGTCACAGCAGGCTGGTGACAGAGGAAATGGGGCTTCAGAGAAGTTGACTAACTCACAAGGCTCACAGCTAGCCAGGCTTAGGGGAGGATCTCAGGTCAGTTCAGTAGCTTACAGGGAGTGACTAGGACCGTGCCCACATTGAGCAGGCGTGATACTAAAAGTAAGTAGGTATAACAACACTGATTGGGCACAGACTACATGCCAGTCACTCTGCTGAGGCCTTGGTGTGCATCACGTGCCCGAATCCTCACAACAACCTCAGGAGGTGGGAGCAGTCATTATCCCTATTTTTCAGAGGAGGAAAGTGGGGTCCAAAGAGAGACTCGTAAAGTGGACCAGCTGTCTCTAGGAATACTTCCAGCAACTGCAGTTTCAGCTCAGGGTGTTCTGCTCTGTGTGGGTTATCTCCAGGGCCCTGCCCTCGAGAGGCATCTTCCCCAAGCCCGTGGGGGTGAGTGATGTTCCTGCAGGCCCAGTGAGGAGTAACAGCACATGGGAGGGCCTGTCGCCCCTGTGACGGGCACTGTCCGGCCTCACCTGGGGGCTGGGTTCAGGGCAGGGTTGGCTGTGTAGGACCCACACAGGGGCTCTGGGTGCAGACGTGCAGACTTGGAGGATGCCACAGGGCCCTGACTGGAACTCTGTAGTGTTGCCCCAGGAAAAGGGGGCCAGTGTGGCCAGTGTGGCCCCACTTGGGAAGGGACAATGGGAGGAGGAGAGGAGCCACTTGGAGGCAGGCTATTGGCACAAAATGAGGAATACCGTCCTTTCCTGAGAACTGTCCAGGAGATGGAGCCCCCAGAGGTTGCAAGGAGCTTCCTTTGGGGATAAGGCTGAGCTCAGTGGCCTCTACAGACTTAACCAGCCCCTTGAAAGTACCGTCCTGCTTTAACAGCACCTTTGTGCCCTGACTTAGGAAATCCACACCTTTTGAGCCACGTCTGTTCATTGCTTGGAACTCTTCCTCCTGAGAACTGTAAAGCCCAACGAGAGTCAGTTGATTCTTACCCTGCCATGCCACCCAGAACCGCCTCAGGCTGAGCTCTGGCTAACCGTGCACTCTCTCTCTGTCCCCCACAGCCCAGTTTAATGGCAACGAGAAACGACAGTCATCCCCCTCACCTTCCCGGGACCGGCGGCGCCAGCTTCGAGCTCCCGGAGGGGGCTTCAAGCCCATCAAACATGGGAGCCCCGAGTTCTGTGGGATCCTGGGAGAAAGAGTGGATCCTGCTGTCCCGCTGGAGAAGCAAATGTAAGTTCCGAGAGGGCAGAGCCCAACCTCAGCTTCCAGTGCATAGTCACTGCTCTTCCCTTTCATTTCGTTACCTTGTTTCAAAAATTCACAAACTGAGAAAATGCTAGAGCTACGGGGGTCTGCTCGCCTACACCTCTCCCCTCCCCTGCCCCCGGGTACAGGTGGGTGGGCAGGTCGAGGCTCACAGAAGGTCAAGGCCATCATCAGGTCAGTGGCCGAACAGGATTAGAAAGTGCATCTCATTCCTAGCCAGATGCTTTCTCCGTCCCTTCCTTTTGATGACTAGTGGGAAGGACACGGGTCACCTCCCTCTCACATCCCAGTCCGTTTTCATCCTGAAGCGAATGAGTTTTTGAGTAGCTAAATGTATACTCAGCCCTGTCCCCTCGTTGTGAATTAGGTTTATCCTCTAGCTTGTGCTGTTCTTGCCCCACATCAGCTTGGTGTCAGCTGGGCAAGGCCTTGACGCTGTTGATTTGGGTTTTTCAGCCCCTTTTCCTCCTCGCTTCTCCCCAGTGATGCTGGTCAGACCTGTTTCTGTCTTCCCCTTGGCTGTGATGATCATCTCTCTTCTCTGCCAGGGTCTTAATGTGTGTAGGTTCCTGCTCTGCTCTGAAACCCTCTGTGGCTCCCCATCACCCCCAGGATAAAGTCCTGTGTGCCGAGCCTGGTGGTCACTCTGTGAACTACTGGGCTGCTTTTTCGTTTTCTCACCAGTCCATGTCCCTGAACGGGAGTGACCTCCTCCAGGAACATGATAAGGCAGGCCCTAGACCTTGTGCGGGTACCTTCAGGTGCATCATCCTCTTAACAAGCACATGTGAGATCAAAGGGTGATCATGTCCATTGCACAGATGAGAAAGCCGGGTCTCCCAAGGGGCAGAGCCTTTGCTAGGCTCACAGGGTTCCAGTGCAGAGGTCGGATTTGAACTCCAGCCCCGTGACTCTCCCCCTCACTTCCCTCTCCTTGTGCCCCCCACCCTCAGCACATGCCTGGCACGGAGGAGCCACTCAGTCGGCCAGGAGATTAGCTGACACCAAGCTGGTTCCTCAAAGGACTGTCTTGTGTGGATTACGAACTATATCCGTCTCCACCCAGGGGACTATGGTCTCAGCACAGCCGGCAGTGCATCCCTCGCAGGAAATGCTCGCCCGGTGAGCAGGATGCAGGGTTTTCCGGTGATGTCATGCGCTCGTGTGCTGCAGCCTCCCCTGTGCCTGCCACTCGCCTGCTGTGCTGAGCGCTGGGGGGGGGGGGGGGCTCCCAGTGGGTGTTGTGTTCTTCGTTCCTCATAGCCACGCAGGTTGGGTGACAGGTTTGGCTTATATCTGATCAAACTGTGTACTTTTTAATCAACAAACACGATGTGATCCAGAGATGCCAGGAGCTATTCAGTGTGCATCCTGACTCAGGTCTGCCTGGGGTCAGCGGCCCAGCCTACCCTCTTCCCACCCCCAGGCAGAGCTGTCCTCAGACTGCGGCCCTCAAAGGCAGCCCTGCTTGCTTCCCTTTCCCGTCCCCACCACACAGGTTCTTTGCCAAGTCCAGAGTCGTGGCTGGCTTTCCCACCCCCGTCATCTGTTCTCCCAGGATTATTTTGGCCTGCCGAAGGCCCTGACTCATCGCCGAGAGGTGTGCCCAGGTAAAATCCCACTTCCAGCACAGCCCGGTGACCCAGACAGAGAGGGTCACCTAATCCCCCACCTGGCTGATGATGGCCTAGAGTTTGAGAGCCACTCAAGTCCCAGCCTCTCCCCCACTCAAGCACAGGGGAGAGGGGAGGGGAGGGCTCTGTCTTACAGGGTTGTTGAGGATGGGCAGTCACACATCTGCCTGGGCACCCATACCACCTGCTTCCCCTCCTGGAATGGTGGAAAATCTCCTCGGGTGCTCAGGGGACACCCCAGCCCCACCCCTGCCTCCTGGAGGCAGCCCACACCCCCCTCCGTCCTACATCTGGTTACCATCATCATATTAACATGTCCTAGTCACGAATTTATTTATTTTTTAACAAACTGCTTCAAAGTAAATAAATAAATAAAATCTTGATCTTCCTGGAGCTCCTGTCCCTGTTGGGAACATAAATTTGGTGAGGGTGGGAACTTGTTTGGGTCACCAGTTGTGTCCTCGGTGCCTAGAACAGTGCTGGCACGTAACAGGTGCTCAGTAGATAGCTGTCTGATAGACGACGTCCCCACAGAGTTGCCAGCACTTTCTCTCCCTGTCGTCACCTCCCCTTCTCTGTCACCCACCACTGTCCGCTTCCCTTTCCTGCTCGAGTCACCAGGGCCCCTCCTGTGCCCTCTGAGGCAGTCGGCACAGTGGACGGCTCCCTCCTACGCAGATGCTCTTCTCCAGGTTTTTCTCCTGCCTCCTTGGCCTCAGGCTTCTCATCTCAGCCTGGCCTGACGGGTGGACTGTCTGGACTCAGTCTCCAGCCACATACTGTCGCTGGGTGGTCTCCTCAGGGTCCTGGCAGTGAGTTACCAGAGCGCACCCCCAGCCTGCACTTCTCCCAGAACGCCCGACTCCTGCATCCGCTGTCTCTGGGCATCTCCGCTTGTCTGATGAACAGGCATCTCCAGTTTAACGCGTTCAGATCTGAGTTCCTTGCCTTTCCTAGACACTCCTCTTCCCCCAGCCTCCCCACCTCCGTAAACAGCACCACATCTACCTAGTAGCTCAAACAAACCTGGAGTCAGCTTCTATCCTTTTTATGCCTTACATCAGCATCTAGTGCATTATTAGTAAGTTCTGCCCATTGTCCATCCAAAATATAGCCCAAATCTATCTATTCCTCTCATCTCTGCAGCTCTCTCCCAACTGGACCACGGCAGAAGCCCTCTAACTCGTGACCTTCTTCACTTCCCATCTGGCCCCGCTTCAGGGCAGCCTGGTTGACCTTTTATAAGGTCATCCAGAGCAAGCAACATCTCAGTTTAAAGCCCTCATTGCCCTTCACTATGCTTAGAATGAAATCAGACTTCTCCCCTTAGCCCACAAGCCATCAGGGGACCAGGCCCCACATCCCGCCCCACCCTCCTCCTGTGCCACTCGCCAGGCCCACAGTGCCAGACCTTCCTTGCTGCCTTTCTGCTCCGTGAGCACCAGGAGCTCATTCCTACTTCAGGACCTTGGCACTTGCTGGTTCCTCAGCAAACAGCCTGTTTTCTTTGGCTCTTTACATGACTGGCTTCTTCTCATGATGCAGAGTCCCAGGTCAGATGTCATCTTCTTGGAAGCCATCCCCCAGTCACTACCTAACCACAAATCCCATATTCCTACATAGCACTTGTCACTCTGAAATCATTTCCTGGATCTGTTTGTTGATTCCCCATCTCCCTGTTCCAGCCCCATGAGATCAAGGACGGAGAAAGTGCTGAGTAAATATTGGATGAGCTCATGGGTATTGGATGGGCTGGATGGCAATGGTTGAATCTTAATACCCATGGTTCTGACCTGATGGGCCAGCTCCACAAAGTCCAGCACATCCCTACGATGTCCACCTTTCTGGGTTCTCTTTTTAGTCAAGGCGGAGCCTGCTCAGGGCCAGCAGTTGGCCTCCAGCCTCCACAGGACCACCCGGGCCCATCCTGTCTCCTGCCTGGCCTCCTGCTGACAGGTGGCCAGCGGCTTCCCCCTCAGTGTCCTTTGGCTCTTCTCTCCCAAGCTTTGCCTGGGTCTCCTTTGATCCTCCGCTGAGTTCCCTGCCTTTCTCTCCGTTTGGAGCAGCTGGAGCAGCCCAGGAGGGAACCAGGAGCTTATTCTGCTTACTATCCACCTGGGACTGGCTGTAAAAAGGATCCAGAGCCCCTGGGGGGCTGACTGCCGGCTCCTGTCGTAGAGCCTGCTTGCTCCTGTGCGCAGGGAGGGGTGGGCAGCAGGCAGCCTTCCCCTGAGACCGCTTCCAGGCCTTTCCCTGAGGACACTTCTGCTTAAAATGGCTGGAGCTTGTTTTCCTAATAAAACAACCGTTTTGTCAGCTCTCTAGGGGTGCGTTACACAGGTGAAATTTCCCAGAAAACGACCTTGCCCAATCTGTTAACTCTTGTTTCTTAAGTCAGAGCCACCCTTATCTCTTTCTCCCAGTTACAGTCCTGTGTCTTTTCTAAAGCGCGGCCTGAGCCTTCATGCCTCTGGAAGTGTTTTATTACGGCAGCCCATGCAGCCCCAAACCTCACGTTCCTCTTCATTGCTGAGCACGTTTGGAAAGGAAGGCGGGTCTGCAGTCTGCCCGCTTCCCTACTTTTTCTCTTGGCCAGTCTCCCCTCCAGGTGTCCAGCCCCAGGACTGACCTGTGAGTGGCCACCTCGTGGGCGGTCAGCAACTCGGTCACATGCTCACTGACCAGAAACACTCACATCTACTCTTCAGTTCTTGCATTCCTTGAGCTGATTGGGTTGTTTGTTTATAATCACCTCAGCACTACTGTTGCTAACTGTTCAAAACACTGCCTTGTAGTTGACAGAAAGTGGACAGCGAAAGGCAGTGAGAGTGCAGTGTGTTTTCCTAAGAGAAGATCTGTAACTGAACGCTCAGGACACGCTCAGGGCACTCATGGCCAGGACCCGGAGGCAGCATCCAAGCTTACACCTGGGAATTTAAAATGCAACCAGCGGGGCAGGCAGCATCCTGAAATATGATAGTTGGGGAAGTTACACGTTCAGGCTTTCTGCTGATGGTCGTAGCTGCCATTCGTCGACACTCACCTCATCCCAGGCTCTGCATAAGCTCTTTTATGCATCAGCCTATTTGATCTCCAATCCCATAACAAGGGTGGAGTGATCCTAACCTGATAGAGAACCCCAGACCACCTAGCTGGACAGTGACTGACCCATATGTGCCTCTGTGGCCGAAGCATGAGCCAGCCTCCCCGTCCAGCACCTCTGGTTCTCTCCCTGACCCAGTCTCTCGCCACCTGCCCCTCAGAGACTGATATAACAATGTGTTCTGACTACCCACTACCTGGCGTTGTAGGGTCTTCGCTCTCCCCGTACGTTTCAGTTGTCCCAATCTCAACAGTCACTCTTCCCTTTCTGTCCTACGGTTGGTGGTGGGGCCTTAGGCCATCAGCCACTGTAGCTCTCCTTTTGATTCTGCTGCTCACCACATGGTGTCCGGAAGCGGTGATGCTGGGGTTCCCACATGCCTCGTCAATGACAGATTCACTCTGCAGGAGAATGGGGGAGGCCACCCCCCTGAGGTATGAGCACTGCTCACTTGTGCTGCAGATGTCACAGAGTCGACACCCGTCCCTCCTGTCAGAACCCGCACATTGCACACAAGGCCCCAGACCTCTTGGGCCTCACTGCTGACGTGCCCCCTGCCACACTCCACGTGGACCTCCGCGCTGTTTCCAAAATACAGCAGGCGCTCCCGCCTCGGGGCCTCTGCCTCGGCTGCCCTTCCCTCCGCCAGAATGCTCTCTTCCAGCTGCTGCCCTTCGTGGCTTCCTCCATCACCTCCTGCAGGTCCACGCTGAGATGTCACTTTTTCCGGAAGGCTTCCTGGCCACTGCTTAAAATAGCAATGCCTCCCAGGAGCCGCAGACCGACCACACAGCCGGGCTTCGTTTCCTCCCCGCGCCTGCGCTGGGATGTCGGCCTCGTGAGGGAGGACTGTGGGCTGGCACTGTCCACTAGCAGGCGGCAGGCACTCGGTAACGAGCTACTGAGTGACTGGACACACGTGCACACACGCGCCTGCCCGGTGATGAGGCCGGGGACGCCCTCCGCGGGGACTCCGCCTCCTCGGGGAGGAGCAGATTTCGGGGCGTCAGCGCTGAGGGGGTCCTGTCCTAGGATTCTGACTCTCGCTCTTCTCCCCAGATGGTATCATGGAGCCATCAGCAGAGGAGACGCTGAGAACCTGCTGCGACTCTGCAAGGAGTGCAGCTACCTCGTCCGGAACAGCCAGACCAGCAAGCACGACTACTCGCTGTCCCTGAAGTGAGTAGAGCCCGGTCTCCCACCCTCGGCCCTCGGCAGCCTCGAGCGTGGCGTGGCCGGCTCTCGTATCTGTGGCAGAAAGAATCACCGGCGTCCCCCGGGAAACTTGCAGCATGTGTTATTTCAGGCCTAGATTTTTCAATTTGGTCTTCCTCCCCTGCGGTGCAGAGGAATCTTTGTGTTCTATGTCCACCTCCCGAGAAAAGGAGGGGCCTTCTGCTAGGATTTATATTAAATAGCCGAAAACAGCTTTCTCATCTGCCGTGAGCCAGGGACTGTGTGCAGCTCTTAGCATACCTAGTCCCTCTCACCTCACAACAACCCTCTGGTGAAAAACATTGTTCCCGTTTGGCAGGTTCGGAACCCGGGGCACAGAGAGGGGACGTGGCTGGCCCGGGAAAGGAACCAGCTGTTTGACCCTTCGGTACACCCCGCTGCGGCTGTGTGAATGACCTTTTGTTCTAGGCTGCTGCCTGGAAAGGTCTGACTTCTAGGTCCCTCACAAAGGCTGTGAGGAACACTGGGAAGGGCCAGGAGGAGTCCTGCTGGCAGCAGGGCCCGTGGTAAACCGTCAGGTGTTTCTGACCCCGAGCATTGCTGTCAGGCTAGGCGGCCCCAAGATAAGAAAAGATTTTTTTGGTTGAATGCTTCATCAGTCAGTGCTGTTATCAGATTGTCTAAAACTCATTTTACAGATAGGAAAATTGAGGCTCAGAGAGAAGAGGGAGTGCCAAAGGACACATAGAGAGTTAGTGACAGAATTAGGGTATGATTCTAATTCTGCTTCATTTCTGTTCTGTTCACCGGTATTAGAGCCATGTGGTGGAAAGAAGGATGTGACTGTCAGGAGAGCCCGTGCACAGGCTGGCCATGTAAACAGTAATATCAGTGCAACCAAGGAAGGGCTGACCCCACCCGACCTGCTGTGCTCTGCCCTGTGAGGGACAGTGGCATACTGCAGAGCCCATTGGGCAGGAAACAGAGGCACTCACTGAAAACCACCTAGAGAAGGGAAGATGTGTGGAGATCTGGTGGGAACCACAAATCTTTCAAGAACTATCAGGCAGAAGGAGCATACGTGGGCCAGGATCCCCAGGTCTTGGAGTTACAGGCAGACAGATTCCAGCTTAGTGAAAAGAAAAGTTTTCTGATAGTTAGAGCTGATCCAGAATTAGAGCAATCAAACCCTAGCTGGATAGCTTGGTTGGTTAGAGCATCGTCCCAATGTGCAGAGGTTGCCAGTTCAATCCCCAGTCAGGGCACATAAAGAAACAAATTGATGTTTCTGTCTCTCTCCCTCTCTCCCTCCCTCTCTTCCTAAAATCAATAAGTAAAACTTATTTAAAAAAAAATAGAATTAGAGCAGTGATCTACGCTGACTCAGTGGTTAGTGAGCATCTTATTACTGGGGCTAGATAACCACCTTGCCAGGGAGGGTGTGGAAGGGATTTCTAACCATCTGAGGAGGTACTTGGGACAAATGGCACCTCTACTACATTGTCCACCCTCAGACCCAGCCGCTTAAAGAATCAGGTCAGTGAGCGGCTGAGGAAAATTCAATAAACTATATAGCAACTAGGCTGGGAAGCTGGGCCGGAGAGAGGACAGTCTTTGGAGTGGCAAGGGACAGGTACACACCACTGGCCAAGCTGACAAGGGCCAGAGGTCCTAAGTGTTTTACTGCTCCATGCAGCACCTCTCCTCCCTCACTGCCCTAGTAACCTAGCAACCCAGGTACCCACGAACCAATGCTTTCAGACCTCCACATTCCTGTCTCTAGGTGAATGGTGCTCTTCTGGGATGGGAGCAGTAAAGGAGGAGCCCAGTAACATCAGAAGTGGGGCTTCCTTGTCACCACCCTTTCCAGCCAACCTGGCAGCCCGCCCACCCCATGGGTCATCAGTCATCTCACTGTCAGCCTGTCCATTCCTCAAGGAGGCTCATTCCTCCGGGTATCCCACTGCCTGGGGCCTGGCCAGAAGGGTCTTCCCAGGAGAACTGATTGGAGGCACCAGAGAGGAGGGGATGGCGTGCCTCCTGCCGGGCCTGCCTGTTCCTCCGTGAGGGCCAGATAATAGGACCACTTTCAAAGGATGGACAGCACTTTGACTCTGTTCTTGTAGTAAGAGGCAGTAGTCCAGGGGCTGAGCTGGGTGCAAGGAGGAAGCAGGGGACAGGCTGCCCCACTCCCTAGCCTCGTGGACTTGGTGCTCATGTCGTCATTCTGAGCCTCAGTATCCTCCGCTATGCGTGGGGTGGAAAGAGGTGGTGGTGATCTCACAGACAAAGAGCATCTTTAGCCCAACCAGTGCAATGTAAACATTATTTTGTTACTTCCACCCTCCCCTGCTTTCCCAGGTCAGCCCTGCAGTTCTTTAAAGGCCTTTTTTAAGAGCCACGGAAGGATCCCATTATAGATAAGAGTCCTGTCCTGTCACTGTTGCTCACTGTTTGACCTTGAGCGAGTTTCTTCCCTCAGGGGCTCAGCACCCACATCCCAGAGTGAGACTTAGACTTTGATGGTTGCTGAGGACACCTCCACCTCTGACATTAAGGTGTCTCCGACTCCCCAGATTTCCCCTGTGTGTAGGCTCAGGCACCTTTTGTACTTGGAGTGCTCTGGCTGTATTCCCTGCACCTCCCTGGCCAGAGGAGGGGGTAGAGTAGGTGGAGGAGGTGGAGGGCACAGCCCAGCAGCCTGTGCCAGGGCCTGGGATAAGCACACTGTGCCAGCAGGCCCAGTTTGGATGACTGATCCCTGCCCACAGACGCTGGAGGAGAAAAGTTTAGTCTTGCGTGTTTGTCTAGAGCCATTAAACCCTACAGGTCAGAGGGTGGTCTCACCTGGTCAGCTTTCCCTTGAGGAAGCCCAAAATTGGTGGGTTGGCTAGGCCAGCCCATGGCTGGGCAGGGAAGCTGGCTAAGGGAAGGTGGGCTTGCTTCCCAAAGTAGCCCCAATTCCCGATGACCAGTCTGGTTGCAGCCAGTGAGTGACACCTGGCTTTAATCACCTGGCCCACCAGTGGAACTGGGACTGAACATCGCAGCTGCTTGGAACAAGTGCCAGCTTGGCCAGGCACCACGTGAGGGGTGAGGGCTCTCAGATTCCCGCGGCCTGCCTGGCCAGGGCAGGGTGGGTGTGGCCTTCCCCGTGCACAGTGTGGTCAGGAGCACGGTGTAAACTGACATCGGAATTCCAGCTATGTTTCCTTTTAAACCTTCGGTCCTGCTGTGAGAGTATTCTAGGGTAGAAACAGGACTTGGGGGAGTCTGAGCTCAGGACAGGGCTCTCTACCCCCCTGTCCTTCTCTTGGCAGATAGTTATGAGAACTTTCTGTACCAGGCACTGGGCAAGGCAGCAGAGTGAGAGCCGAGGTGAAAACAGCCCAGCCCCAGCTGCAGAGCCAACAGGCCCATTCACCCTGAGCCGTGTTGCACACAGATCTGCATGGAGGGCCCTGCATGGGACTAATCCCTGCCGCTGAGGGTCAGGAGAAGCTCCAGGGAGGAAGTGCACTTGAACCTTAAAGAGAGGGTAGGCATACCCCAGGGACAGCTAGTGGTATCCCCGGTGGAGGGGACAGCCCAGGACACACAGAAGAGCCTTGTGAGGGCTCATGGCTCTCAGGGGAGTGAGACTCAATTCTTAGTGATGGGCCGTGGAAGTGCAGGTCGACTCTCGGGCACTGGTCCTGGGCTTAACCCCACTCCTGCTGACCCTGTCTCCCTGCAGGTCCACAGCACCTTACGGTTTAGGAGGCCTGTGCTTTTGCTCCAGGATGGCCCCAAGGGTTGGCTAGGATAAAGATCACATCTTCTTCATCAGAGGGTAGAGGTAGCTGAATGACCTTGACAAGGGCAGAGTGGAGGCCGTGGACTCCCACCCATGTCTTCCCACCCCTGTCTAAGCATTCTTTATACTGGGTCAGGAGGTCGTCAGATGTCAAACCTAGAAGTGACCTGAGAGGCCCACCTCGTCCAGTCCCTTTGCTTCCTGTGCGAGAGACTGAGGCCCGCAGGGATTCGTGATTGACCTAGGGCTCTGCAGCTGGCAGCTGACCACACTGACAATTCGAAATGGCGGCTGCTTCCCACTGTGGGGACTGGACAGGTCCCTGCCCCAGATCAAGCTGCCCCCCTCTGTCCCACCAAAAGCTCCTGCTCCCGTGACAGCCCAAGGTGGCAGCAGCACTCCCCACCCATCACCTCTCAGTCCCCTCCATGGTGGACACCCGCGCCTGTGAAGCGGTCTTCCCGAAATCCTGCATTGCTTTGAACACTGCATTTATTCCCACCACGTCCCACCCCCACCCCTCGGAATTCCCTCCCCCCTGCAGCCTGGCTTGACAGAGTGGCAGGCCCTCAGGCTCCCTCTCAGCTACCAGCAGACACACTGGCCCTGGCATCAACCACTGACCCCCTGTGTACACTCACTCCAGCCTCTGGAAGCAAAGGATTGAGCCTTTAGAAACTGGCACAAAAACATCACACTCTCACACAGTTTCCTGTCTGGAAAGTCAGGCAGTGGTGGAAAGAGATGAAAAGTCTTGTAAAATCTCATTAAAAGAGTTCTTCGGGCATTTTGGACTATGAATGACTCTTTGCAAGTTCTAGTTTCATGAGTTTTTGCAAAGGAATCTGGACACGATGAGGGAAACAGGACTTCAAAGCTGGAGGGCTTGCAGCTGGGGAGCAGGGAGCAGGGTGAGTGCCAGGCCCCCCCCCTCCCCGCAGGCCGGGTGGCCTCTGCCTGCATCGGCCCATTCTTGGGAGACAGAGTGGCACTTCCTAGGCCACTAGGAGTAGGAGTAGGATGCCACTTCTCCTTTGACAAGGGCCCAACCTCAGCTCTCTTTAGGCAGCGAGAGTCCCAACCCCAGTGGGGGAAACGGCCCGAAGGAGCCCTCAACCAAAGGACCATCAGCTTTCAAAGACAAAGAGCACAACATTCTTGCAAATGTGGCCCAAATTCTAACCTCAAGAGACGCTTCTGGAGTCTGGCAGCTTTTATCCAGGTGTAGTTCAGACTTGATCATTCAGGAACTTAACTCTGTAAACTTGCCCCGTTCAGTGTCATTGATCTACTGGGCTCTAGCCCTCCGAGAGTTCATAACCAGAGGAGGGAATGTATTCACACCTGTAACTCTTATGCAGTTGGTCCCTGACTCACCAAGGTATGACTTAATGGTTTGTTTGTGTGTTTTTTATAATCGTGTGAAAGTGATACACATTCAGTAGAAACCGTGCTACCAATTCTGAATTTTGATCTTTTTCTGGGCTAGTGATACACAGTAAGATCACGATGTCTCGTGATGCTGGACGGTGGCAGCGAGCTGAGCCCCTCGTCAGGTGCTACATTACAAGAGTAAACCACCGTCCTCGACAGTGTAGTAGTAAATACATTTTCAGCCGAACATACTTTTAACTTAGGATGCATTTATCAGGACATAACTTCAGCATAAGTTGGGGAGCAACATGTTTAGGGCTCCCCGTTGCAGTAAGTGCTCAGGGCCATGACAGAGGGAAGGACCAGAAGAGGGGGTATGTGAGGGAGGAGCTGGACTTAGACCTGACACAGGGCGGAGGGGTGGCACAGCCCAGGCCAGGAGGTGCCTAGCTAATGCAAGAACAACGAACAAGAAGAGGTGTAGTCCTGGTCACCAGGCTGAGGAATTAGGGCTCTCACCTGTTGGCCAGAGGACATCCTGAAGGTTTTGAGTAGGGTACAGGCAGAGCCTCAGAGCTGTATTCTAGAACTTTCAGTGACCCAGGGTACACCATGAGTACTGTCAAGGAAGAGACTCCACTTCTGCCCCCATGTGCCCACAAATATGCCAAGAGACTGGAAGAGGGCAGGCATTCCAGGGGGAGATCTGTGGCAGCCCTTTTTAAGATATAGAGGGGGAAACATGGGCTCTGTAGTCAGAGATACCTGGGTTCAAATCCTGGCTTCATCTTTTTATGTTAAGTGACTTTACCTCCCTGATCTTTACCTAGAAAACTGTGTAGGCCATTCCCATAAAGCTGTTGTAAGTATAGTTGGGACTGACCAGGTGGTGGCACAGTGGATAGAGCATCAACCTGGGATGCTGAGGACCCAAATTCAAAACCCTAAGGTCACCAGCCTAAGAATGGGATCATAGACATGACCCCATGATTGCTGGCTTGAAGCCCAAAGTCACAGGCTTGAGCAAGAGGTTACAGGTTTGGCTGGAGCCCCTCAGTCAAGGCAAGTATGAGAAGCAATCAATGCCCTGGTCGGTTGGCTCAGTGGTAGAGCATTGGCCCAACGTGTGGAAGTCCCAAGTTCGATTCCCAGTCAGGACACACAAGAAAAGTGACCATCTGCTTCTCCATCCCTCACCCTCCTCCTTCTCATTCTCTCTCTTCTCCTGCAGCCATGGCTTGAATGGTTTGAGCAAACTGGCCTCGGGGGCTGAAGATGGCTCCATTGCAGTGCCTCAGGTGCTAAAAATAGGTCTGTTGCCAAGCAATGGAGCAGCGCCCCCAGATGGGCAGAGCATCGCCTGGTAGAGGGCTTGCCAGGTGGATCCTGGGGTGCATGCAGGAGTCTGTCTCTATACCTCCCCACCTCTCACTTAATAAAAGAGAGAGAGAGGGAGAGAAGCAATCCATGAACAGCTAAAGTGCTGTAACTACAAGTTGATGTATCTTATCTCTCTTTCTTCCTATCTGCCTGTCTGTCTCTTTCTCTCTCTTGCTTAAAAGAAAAAAAAAAGGAAGTATAGCCCTGGCCGGTTGGCTCAGTGGTAGAGCGTCGTCCTAGCGTGCAGAGGACCCGGGTTCGATTCCCGGCCAGGGTACACAGGAGAAGCGCCCATTTGCTTCTCCACCCTTCCGCCGCGCTTTCCTCTCTGTCTCTCTCTTCCCCTCCCGCAGCCAAGGCTCCATCGGAGCAAAGATGGCCCGGGCGCTGGGGATGGCTCTGTGGCCTCTGCCCCAGGCGCTAGAGTGGCTCTGGTCACAACATGGCGACGCCCAGGATGGGCAGAGCATCGCCCCCTGGTGGGCAGAGCGCCGCCCCATGGTGGGCATGCCAGGTGGATCCCGGTCGGGCGCATGCGGGAGTCTGTCTGACTGTCTTTCCCTATTTCCAGCTTCAGAAAAATGAAAAAAAAAAAAAAAAGTAAAAAAAAAAAAAAGGAAGTATAGAAGTATA
This sequence comes from Saccopteryx bilineata, assembly GCF_036850765.1. Lineage (NCBI taxonomy): Eukaryota > Metazoa > Chordata > Mammalia > Chiroptera > Emballonuridae > Saccopteryx > Saccopteryx bilineata. Next base: position 35,791,944 of record NC_089491.1, read on the forward strand.
GCCAGCTTAACTGAGGGTTTTTACATCCATGGATTCAACCAACTGCAGATAGACAACTAACTGCAGATAGAAAATATTCAGGGCAAATGATGTTACATTGAGGCAGACACGTAAGATGGTGTCTGTACTGAACATATAGACTTTTTTTCTTGTCGTTATTCCTTAAACAATGCAGTACAACACTATTTACATATCATTTACATTGCATTAGGTATTGTAAGTAATGGAGAGATGATTTAAAGTATCTGGGAGAATGTGAGTAGGTTATATGCAAATACTTCGCCATTGTATATAAGGAACGGGAGCATCCTTGGATTTGGGTATCCCAGGGGAGTCCCGGAACCAGCCCCCCACAGAGACCTAGGGATGGACCACGGTAGTGCAGCTCCGCACGCCCAGCCCAAGGCCCGCTGCAGGTGCGAGGTGTATGCTGGTCTCTGCTTCTCCCAGCTTTCCCAGAGCAGAGCCTTTAGAAATTGCCGTGGAGGTGACAGAGTGGACAGTGCTGGGCCGGGTCAGGGGCTCTGGGGAGGTGTCCAGGCTGTATCTACACCGGACGACTCGGCAAGGGTCTTCTCCCACGGAATGACTGTCTGGGGTTTGATCTATAAATTTGCCTCCAGGTCAAGGGCTCCAAATAAGGGCAAGGTGCGTTTCTGCTAGGTCCCCAGGATGAGGAGAAGGCCCCATCTCCTCCAAGAAAGGGGTGGGACAGTTTATCTGACTTGATTAATGACAACCAGCTGGTCTTGCTGGGCAGTCAGTCTTTACCCCAACAAATGCTTCCTGGGGCTCCCGTGGAGGGTGGTGGGTGTAGCTGAGGCTGCATGCTGGGCGCGCATTTCTGTTAGAGCTGTTTTATTTTCTCTCCCCTCATTGATTTACATAGTAAAAGAGAGAGTTTTCAAACAGTAGGCATGTCTGGGTCTGGGCAGGCAGCGAAGGGCAAGTGATTAATCTTAGTTTGTTGCTGCTGACAGCCAGCAGCAAGAAATAATAAAGGTTTTGGGGGGGTGAGGAAGGGCCACTCGCTCTTGGTCCATCAGCGGGGAGCACAGACTTCACTTCCCCCACCTTCTGAGCACGCCTTGTCGGGCCAGCTTCTGAGGTTGCAAACACATTGCTTCCTGGTGGCTGCCTGCTTCTGTAGGGAGCCCCCAGGGCAGTCCCTCAGACTCAGCAGGCCCTCCCAGCAGTTGCTCAGAACAACTTCCAGCCCCAGGATGTCTGGACTTCCATCATTTGGTCACCCTCTTCCCCAGCCCTACCCCTGATGCCATGGCTTCAAGAAAAGCAAGTGTGTGCAGCCAGGGCACTGCCTAGCTCTGAGAGGGGCCCTGGGTTCCTGGATGGCTGCTCCTCCCCTACCCTCACCCCCCATCCTCTGACTCAGGCAGACAAGAATAGCAGGAGGTGGTGGTAGACTTGAGGGTAGGAGTGGTCAGCCGTGCATGGGGAGGGAAGGGAAGTGGGGCTTTGACTTGGTACTTAGAGAATGAGGAAGATGGAGGCAGTAGGAGGTGGGCAAGGTGAGGAGCTGCCCACACTGAGGAAACAGCATCCTGGGAGGAAGGGAAGCATCCTTACTTTCTTCCAAACTACAGTTCCCAGGATATCCTACCAGCAGCGTCCTCCTCTTCCATCCCAGGATAGGGGCAGCTCTGCGCAACAGAAGACACTGGCTCTGAATCAGTCTGGCTTGGGTTATTGAACCCTAGCTCTGCCACTTATTAGCAAGGTGGTCTTGGGCAAAGGGACTTAACCTCTTTGAGCCTCAGGTTCTCGTCTATAAAATGGGTGTTCCAGATATACCAGTGAAGAGACAGTGTAAGTAAAGTGTTGTCTGGGCGTGACCTAGAAGTCTGTCCACGCCCACCTGCACTCCCCTTTACGGTGGTGGAGCTTCAGAGTTTATGCAGGCTGCAACTCTAGAAAATACTGCATCACTATGACTGAGACTTTGAGTCTCGCTGAGCTAGAGTCAAATCCAGGCCACCCTCTTCCTGGCTGTGTGACCTTGGGTAAGTCACTTAACCTTTCTGATCTCCCAGTTTCTCCTGAGTAGCTAGAGCAGATGACCACCTCAACAGTCATTTCTTTTTGTCCTTCTCATTGTCCTGCTGCCCCTCTAGCTCTCCTTCCATGTATTGAGACATGAATTGAATACACATTCTGACCAGGATTTGATCTGGTCTCCGTAGTTCACGGGGAAACTATTTGGGGGGCAGGGCAGTGAAGCCAGGATAGCAGCTTTGGACACTGAGTAGAAATATTGGGAACAAGAAGACACCTTTTAGATCACCTAGCCCAGTGCCCTGTACAATTGGAAAAACTGAGGCCCCAAAAAGGGGAAAATCTTGCCCACCTCCTGACTTCCTAGCCAGGCCCTGTTTTCTGGCAGCATTTGAAACAGCCTGAATGGGGCAGGTGGGGTGGGGGGTCCACATCCTCGTTGTCATTACATGGAGGGTTTCACATCCTTTCAGGGCTGAGAGAGGAAAAATGAACTTGCTGTTCAATTAGTGTGCGGCGTGTTTTCTCCTAAAAGGTTTAAAGAAAATGCTGAAATTAGGAGCTGCTTTATTGACACAGAGGCTCCTCAAAGGCCCTTTGCAGGGAACCGAAGAGAAACTGAGCTTTAGAATGTGTGAGATCCTGCCTGGCAGGATGAAAGGATGTGCTGAGAGGCCCCGTGAAGTACAGATGACATTTCCCTGTATTCAGAATTACTGAGAAAAATATCCCCCGCCTGTGGTACCCTTTCAAGGACGTGCCCCACCATTAACACAGCGCCTCTCTTAGACTCCGTGCATGGTGCTTTGATGGTTCTGGAGCAATGGGGGGGGGGGGGGAGTGTGGAAAGAGACCCGGGTTCAAATTCTGACTCTGCCTTGGACTGGCTGAGGGGCCCCAGCCCAGTCACAGGCCCCTTCCTTTCTGAGGGCAGCCACGATTTGGTGGGCATGCCCCGTTGTAGTCTTAATTTCCGAGCTGGGGGGCCTGGGTTTGGGTTGCTGAAATGCTTTAGCGAGATGACTCACCTCAGGGCGCCTAGCATGATTGCTGATACTTCCCTGCTGTAGTACGATGTGGTGAGAAGGGTGAGAATTATACCTTTATTTTTACAGTTCCAGAACCTGGGGCTCACATCGTCATAGCAAGCGAGTGAAGAGCCGGGGTTTTCACACAGCCCAGTGCCACCTGTCTGTCCTCTGGAGCCCCTCTGAGCAGAAATGCTTCCCACTCTTCCTCTTCGCTGAGTCTGAGAAGCCCAGTCTGGGCCCAAGCAGAGTAGCGCAGGCCCAGGGCTGAAGCCAGGTGCTCTGAGCAGGACCTGGGCCACAAGCCCCTTGCCTGGCATCTCTCTGGCACCTTTCCCAGGGCAGTGGTGACATGTAGAAGGCCAGAGACCTTCCCCCAGCTTGTCAGAGCCTGAAAACATTGGGGCTTTTTCTGGCTCTGAAGTGACAGTGTTGGGATCTGGTGGCAGAGAAAGAGGCTGAAGCAGCTTGAAGGCTTCCACAGCTGGTAAGACCGAGGTCTGCAGAAGCCCCATCTGGCCATAGATGTGTCTGGAAGGCGGGTCAGGAGTGCGGAGGAGGGTGTCACAGTTCTGTGAAGGACAGTGGGAGAAGAAAGGAGAAGGTGTCGTGGTAGAACTGACAAGGATGGAAAGAAAGGAGTCAGGGACCTTGTCTGAGTTTCTGATTGGCTGGCTGAGTGGCGGTGTTGCCAGCTACACCATGGACCTGGATTGGTCAGTACTGAAAAGACCCAGGAAACCATGCTCTCTCTAACTCAGCGGCCCCCTTTCTACCACTGCCCCAAACCCAGAGGCACCCTGAGGCAAGAGGTGCCCACGCTGTCACTGCCCACTCTCCAGAGCACCCTCCAGCCTGGCAGTGCCAAGGGTGCCTGTAGGCAGGCTGGGGTCTCCCTTTCCAACCTGCAGGGTCTCTTTGCCCACTCCCAGCCTGGCATTCAGTGTTGACTTTTGCTCCCTGGGAGCTCCCTGGTCCCCTCCAGTGGCAGAGCCACACTGATTACATTTCCAGCTGGTTTTTAATGATCTCATATCAGCCCGCATAAATCTGCCTGTGTGGCTCGCCCGCCAGGGGAAGCATTCCAACCGCCTGTCCGTCGCCAGGAAACCTCTTGTGCCCTGGGACAGCCTCCCCTCTGAGGCACTGGGTGGTCTCTCCAAATGAGAAAAACATTGCTTTCCAATCACATTTCTAACATCTTGTTCATATGACTTATTTAATAATATTTTTGCAGAAGCCATCTGGGAATGGCTTGCTTTGGGACTTGGGGAGGGCTTATGGGGTGCTGCAAAGACAGGCCACGGTGACAGATACAGCCCTCATATCTGCCATCAGTGAAGGGCAGCCACATGGAGAAGGATGCAGGGGTCATGGGGGGAGGACCAGAGTCTGAGTCCCACTGCTTCCACCGTCTGTGAGGGTCACCTAGCGAGTAGCTTCATGTCTCTGAGCCTCTCAGCCCCAAGGCTCAGGGACACAGTGGAAGTGAAAGCTCTCTGTAAACTCTGAGAGGCTCTAGGAATGCAGGTGGGGTTATTTGCAGAGCCCGTGCTTACCCCAGGAAAGTAGCTCTGGTCTAATCTTGCTGAGAGCTAGGTAAATAACTCAGAGGTCCCCAGAGGAAGTCGGATCAGCCCTCACCTAAAGGCGGCATTTTGGTGAGGCTCGAAGCAACAGCTTCATCCAGTAAAATCCCAAGATGAAGGGCTGCTGTTCCATTTGGGCCATTACCGCCAGAAGAAGCATCTTGAATTATCAGGGACAAGACCCTGGCTTTTCACCAGGCACAGGAAGGGAGAAGGGTTTTCCCCAGGTCCTGGGGGAGTTCCTGGCAGGAGTTGCTGGTGGAGCCATATGTCCTGACTCTCATCCCAGAGTTAATACCCTCTGAGCCCCATAGCGCTGTATTTTCTTTTCCCGTTTTATCCATAAACATTCTTGATATTTGAGGCAGATTTTAAAAAATTGGATGTCATATAGCTTTTGTCTTTGTTCCCACGGTTCAAATGCTAAAGCTGTAAACATATTTTGCTGTGTGTGTGACACATGGGCACACTGCTCACCTTGGCTGGGGCAGAGACCACGCCAGCGTGTGCAGCGAGCCGCCACCATCCTTCCGGCCACGGGTGCTTCCACCACTTTTTTTTTTTTTTTTTTTTTTTTTGTATTTTTCCGAAGCTGGAAACAGGGAGAGATAGTCAGACAGACTCCCGCATGCGCCCCACCGGGATCCACCCGGCACGCCCACCAGGGGCGAAGCTCTGCCCACCAGGGGTCGAAGCTCTGCCCCTCCAGGGCATCGCTCTGTTGCGACCAGAGCCACTCCAGCGCCTGGGGCAGAGGCCAAGGAGCCATCCCAGCGCGCTGGCTATCTTTGCTCCATTGGAGCCTCGGCTGCAGGAGGGGAAGAGAGAGACAGAGAGGAAGGAGAGGGGGAGGGGTGGAGAAGCAGATGGGCGCTTCTCCTGTGTGCCCTGGCCGGGAATCAAACCCGGGACCTCTGCACGCCAGGCCAACGCTCTACCACTGAGCCAACCGGCCAGGGCCGCTTCCACCACTTTTAACGCCGCTTGTTTTGTTGTTGTTGTTTTAAGATTACTTTGCCCAAGAGGAGTATCAGAAACAATTGGGTTTGGCAAAGCTGGCTTTTAATATTAAAAATGCTTTAATTATTAGAGCCTTTTTTTTCTCTGAAAACCCACATGCTGCTTACAGCTCCAGGCAGCTTGGGGACCAGCCTGCCACGTTCTTAGCTCAGACTCCCAGGGCAGGGCCGACAAGTCAGCGGTGGAGCTGTCACTGTGCGTTCCTTCACACACTAGGCCTTCGACAGAGTGGGGAGATGAAGGCCTGTCAGACAGCCTGGGTCAAGAGGAGTGCCTGTGAATGCTGTGATGGCATTGTGGCACGACTGAGTGAGGGAAGAAACAAGTAAGTCTGACCAGTGGCATCTTGGAAGGCTTCCTGTTGGGGCAGGGCCTTTAAGGATAATAATTTTTTTTTTTGTATTTTTCTGAAGCTGGAAACGGGGAGAGACAGACAGACTCCCGCATGCGCCCGACCGGGATCCACCCGGCACGCCCACCAGGGGTGACGCTCTGCCCATCAGGGGGCGATGCTTTGCCCCTCCGAGGCATCGCTCTGCCGCGACCAGAGCCACTCTAGCGCCTGGGCAGAGGCCAAGGAGCCATCCCCAGCGCCCAGGCCATCCCTGCTCCAATGGAGCCTCGGCTGCAGAAGGGGAAGAGAGAGACAAAGAGGAAGGAGGGGGGGTGGAGAAGCAAATGGGCGCTTCTCCTATGTGCCCTGGCCGGGAATCGAACCCAGGTCCCCCGCATGCCAGGCCAATGCTCCACCGCTGAGCCAACTGGCCAGGGCCGAGGATAATAATTTTGAAGGAAGTAACAGCAAGGTAGGATGGTTAGGTTTGGGATTAGAGAGAGATCTCTCTGCAGTGTCCCCTCTCCCTATGGTCTCAACTTGACTTTTTAATTGTCCCCTCCACATAACCCCTGTTGGCCCCAGGTGACCAATAATATTGCAGACAGAGGCATGCCTTGTAAACTCTGAAGTCCCAGTCAGCTCTCTCTAGCTCCCCACAGCACCCCCACATTATCCTATAAAAAGGGGGCTCAGAGAGAAAGGGGGTGTACCTGTGGTCATGCCTGCACCCTGCAGTCCCAGTCCTTCCTCCTTCCCACAGTTTCCTCCCACCCCAGACTGGCAGAGAACAGGCTGTGTGCCCATGGTTCCCACCCGACACTGAAGGTATGTACCCCACCCAGGCTGAACACAGCCTCCCGAGGAGAAACACATGTGCACGGTGCCAGTGGGCTCTCTGCAATCCCCGGTACCTGGTGTTAGAAATTGATTTGAACAGGCTCCTGCAGTCTGTGTCCTCTGAGGCAGGTAGAAGTATGCCAGTGATAATGATTAAAAACTCAGAGCAGTATCTGAGTTCTGACACAAATGATGGTAAAATCCACCAAGGCGCAAATGCTTGCAATAGTGTGATCTGGGCACACCCAGATTTCCGGTTCCCAGTCTCCAATTATTAGCATCATCCCATTCAGAGTTCAGATTTTCAGGCTAGAAAAACACTTTATCTGTCCTGAACTGTTCCCATCTTAACCAAAGAAAAGTCCTCCATGAAGAATCTAGGCAGACTATGGGACTTTAGTGGGAGTTGGGCTTTTAAAAAGCAATCAGTTCTGATAGGAACTTTTTGGAACTCAATTACTTGCAACCATGCTGAAAAAATATGATAATTAATGTGGTCAAACCCTAGCCAAATAATAAAGTGAAAGCTTGCTTGTGTATCAAGGCAGAAATCAATTTCATTAGAGAGCGAAGAGCTAGAGATTTAATTTTGAGAATATTCTCCACCCTGTGGACAGAGGTTGTCAGGAAGCTGCCAGAATGAATGCCCTATATGAGGGGATTCGCCCTCCAGAGCCTAGACTAAGAGTTGACAGTGTCCCTTCAAAATTGCATTTGCAAACCTTCTGAGTATAGCCGAAGCCAGTGGGCTTTTGCTCCTTAATGTTCTTGGACTGGTGACCCTTTTGGTTTTGGTCAAGAAGTGAGTATTGTCCTTAACCCAATGACACTTGCATGTCAGAAAGATCCTGTCTTTGGAACTTGGGAGAAGGTGGAGGCACCAAAAAGGAGTAGTTGAGCAACAATTGGATGTCCACATTGATGGTGGAATCATGTCTAGTGGGTGCTAATGGCTGAGAGGAACAGAACCACTGGGATGCTGTCCTCAGTGGATGAGAGATAGTGAGCAGCACGGGTGACCAGGATGGGAAGGGACAGGAGATTCTACCCTGTGAAGACACCTGAAGAGAAAGAAACAACCCAGGCCTGCTCCCCCTTCGGTCTTCCTGTTTGTAAGGGGCCTTCCCAGGGCAGAAGGAACAAAGGTGGCCTGCAAGAACCAAGGCTCAGAGCTGGGGCTACCATCACTAAGCTGCAAAAGTCCCATTTCAGCTCAGAATGTGGAAGGACTCCCGTGGGCAGAGCCATCCAAGGTTGGAAGGGGTTGTGTGTGTTGGGGAGTAAGTTCCCCATCACTGGAAGTAAGCAACAAAAGCTGGATGCTAAATTTTGTGACTATTACAAGAGTTTCCATCATCAGAATTAGAATGGTGGATACTTCAATGTCCGTAAGAATCTCTTGGAGAGCATATTAAAAGCAAATTCCGGTTCCAAAAAGGCCTAGGAGCCACAGGCTTGACAAGTCCCCAGGATCTCTGATGTGAGCATCTGGGGCACATTTGAAGAGACTGTTTTTGAGTGACCTGCACTCCTTTTCCAGCCCTGGAACGCTGGGGTGTCTGTAATGGTGAGTCCTTCTGTTAAATATCTAAATAGTAAGTGATCCTTCCTCCTCATGTGGTGTGAGCATCCCCCATGTGCCGGGCTTCAAAGGTTTGAGGACTGCGGGACATCGATAGTCATCTACTCTTGTCCCTTCATTGTATAGATGAGGACACTGAGGCCCAAGAGGGCAGGAGCAAGGGCCAGGCTAGGTCCCCAAAGTCCAGTTTGGAGCTCTTTTCCCTGGCTTTCAGTGGACTTTAGGGAACATCGTAAACTGCTCCCTGTTTCACGGATGAAGAAACTGAGGCTTAGATCCCAAGAATTGTTTGGAGTCTTTCCTCTGAGGACACTGTCATTCCTTTACAAAAGACCCTCAGCCGGGGCCTCTGCGCTGCTTACAGTCAGCTGTATGCCTTGGAAATTCCAGGGAGGAGGACACTCCTCGGGTTAGAGGCAGGGCTGCCGAGCAGGTAGAGCTGTTGCTAACTGCAGTTTTTAAAGTGCCCCCTGGATTTCCCTTCTTTACTGTTTTTGTTTGTTTAAGTAAAACTGTAAGTTGGGTCAGGTGCTTTGTGGGTGAGTCCCCTTCCTTGCTGTGCTAATGAATGCCCTGGGCCAGTTGGCAGGGAGGGTCATAAGGGTACATGTGCTTTAAGGCTAAGGATGGTAATTGGGGCATTGCTTCCCTCCCCCTCTCTGCACAGCACCTTCATCCCCACCCTCCACCTGTCCCTCTGTGCCGACTGGAGCATACAGATAATACAGGTGGTGCCTGAGATTCCCTTCCACTGATGACACGAGAGCGTGTGGGGGTGTCTGGCCATGATTCACTGCAGAATGGGAGCAAACCTCCACCTCTCTGGCTCTCAGTGTCATCTGTAAAGTGAGGACAGGGAATCAAATGGTCTCAAAAGCCTCTGCTTACTGTTTTGTTTCCCTCAGAAATGTTGAATATAGAGCAAACACACAGTAGGCCCTTCATAAATGTCATAAAGCACCTATGACCGGTATATTTTAATTAAAAAGAACTCTTTGTTCATCATTTTTGTCTTCACGTGGACCCCCTGTGTAACAGTGTGCTCTCTAGAGTGTCTGCAGTACTGCTTGATGTTAGGGGAACTTGATCACAGGGAAGTAAACACCCTGCCCATTGTCACCCGGCAACAGCACTGGGGCCAGACCCCAGGCTTCCGACTCCAGCCAGGCGGACTGCCCAGCTGGAGGAGCTGGTCCTGCAGCCAAGAGGCTGCCTGGCCGTCTGTGGCTTCTGGGATGCCAGCGTGGCCGTGAAGGACAGACCAGACAGACGGGGAGATAACGCTCAGTGCTCACCCTGGGCAGCAGAGCCGGCAAGACAAACCAGATGGGCAGCAACTTGTATGCAGGCTCCTGCAGAGCGGCAGGGTGGGTGGGGGCGGAGCCACGTCAGAACCCCCAGCCTCAGCACTGGCCATACCTGCTCATGCCTGTTCATCCCAGACCTCCGTCAGCCCTAAGGGCAGGTGCTGAAAGCTCTGTTACACAGGTGAGGAAACAGGCAATGCTCACAGTGGCAAGGGAGAAACTCAGACCCAGACCTAGGTCCCCCAGGTCCACAGGTGGTGGTTCTTTGCCCTCGTGTCTTTCAGAGCTGTGCTGCTGCCGCACCCAGGAGTGCTCCCCTTTTTCTGCTCCCAGCGTCGCTGGGGTTGACCCCAGTTTTCTATCTCCCTTTTGCCTACAAAAGCCATTGTGCCCCTCAGAGTCCTCTCCTCAGCAGCTGGTGCTCGCCGCCAGCATGCCTTTGCCCAGCAGGTGTGGCATGTGGCCCCCATCTGCCGGTTGGGAGGTGGGATGGGGTCGGTCCTTGGGAACAGCCTGGAGCACTTTGCAGCCAAGCTGTTTGGCAAATTCTGTGTTGTGTCGTAAACCCTTAAATAATTAGCCAGATGACCCAGCTATTATCAAGTGTCCACTCTGCCTTCACATGGAAGGTCTCACCTCTCATAGCTACTGTGAGGGCGGACTCTTGGCCTTTCCAGTGCATCGATGAAGGTGAGGCACTGGCAACTTGTGAGGGGTGTGGCTTTCATCTCGGCACTACTGAAATTGGGGCCAGGTTGCACTGGGGGCGGTCCCATGCATAGTTAGCAACATCCCTGGCTGCCTTCTAAATACCAGCAGTACCACGTTTCCAGACACTGCCCCATATCCCCAGGAGAGGTGTAAACTTGCCCTGGTTGAGAGCCAGTGCTCCCAGGAGAGCAGGGCTGGGAAGGGCTCCTGCTATAGAAAGAGGGCCACCCTAGGCCTGAGTGCATTCTGTCCATCCCATCGGCACCGGCCTTAGGAAGCCTGCTTTTGTCATCATGGTGTCCCCAAACCTGGGATCCACTGTGCCCAGGGCTGTCCCACCTTCCTCCCTGCGTAAGGATTAGCCATCCTGCCCTGCCTTGGTCCTCCTGGATGATGCTCGGGTGGCCCCCACCTCTTGGAATGTCCCTCATTGGCTTGAGAACTTCAGTGCTAGAGAGGACCCCTTCACCTTTCCCAGAAGGGCAACACCGAGGGCCCAGGGAGAGGGGACTTGCTCAGCCAGTGACATCAGGGTTTGAACCCAGGTGTCTAACTTCAGTCCAGCTGTCACCACCAGCTCACGTGTCCCAAACATAAAAGGGCCTTTGTTCCTGGAGAAGTCCTCAGTCAGAGGTAAAAAGGGATGGGGGACCACTCCAGAGCCTCTTTCCACTTCCTGAAGCTCTGACATTACCCCCCACCTTTATCTCACCCCTCTCCATATAGTTTCATGTACAGCTGGCTGACCTACAAGCATCAGTATCCTCCCATTTACACACCTCTGGTAATGGGAAGCTCACTCTTTACACTGTCAGCCTTGATCATTAAAATCCTTCTGCTTGACACTTTGTTAGTCTTCTGAAAAGATTGCCCCGAATGGGTTCATCTTGACCGACTGCTGCTTTGTGTGGCACAGAGCAGGCCTTATGCCTCCCCACACTTGTGAGGGTTATCCGCCCACTCTCCTGCCTGGAGACGGCTTTTTGTCATGATTTACTGGAGGCGCTCATCCTGGGCCGCCAACTTGGAGCGTGAGAAATGCCCAGGTGTCTCGGGAAGGCTAATCACTGCCGATGCATTTATTCTAAGTCTAATTATTTGCTTGTACATCAAATCATTTGGCTCAGTGGCATTTACATTTAGACCTTTGTTTGCAATAACCTAGCTTATGTGTCTTTGGCTTGTCACTACGACCAGGCGGTTTCAGAAGGGGGGGAGGTGCTGTTATTTGCTGTGTGACCACATAAGCTCCCTTGACTCCTAGAACCTCTCGGCTAGAAGGGGCCTCCGTGCCCCCACCCCACACACTGCACAGTTGGAGAGAACCCGGTCACATCACTAGAACTGCTCCCGTGCTGGTCCCCTGACCCCAGTGTCCTCTCACTGTGACCTGGGCACATTGCTTCTCCCTCTGGCCCTTAGTCTTCTCATCTGTGCAGTGGGCATCTTGCAGATAATGCCAACGCTGCCTGTTTCTTTGTGAAGCCCCAGGTGGGTCCAGGTGTGGACCGAAGGCAGCAGTGGCTGTCATTGTCCACCTTTGTGTTTCAGGCTTCCAGGCCCTGTGCCGGAAGTTCACAGCACTCAGCAAGCCCTCGGGAGATGTCCATCGGGTATCTGTCCCCTGCTGGCGCCCCTCACTTGAGATCTGGGCGTTTCTCTCGGGCGTGGGGCACTCCTCAGAGCAGGCTTCTCTGCAGGCGCGGAGTGGCTCCGGACTGGCTGCCCCTTGCTCACAGGTATGGCAAGGAGAGCTTCTCTACAGACCCAGCAAAATATCCCGTCTCCTTGGACGTCAAGGAGATGGGAGGGCAGTAGGCTGTCTGCTTCCCAGAGCCATCTGCCTGCAGAGGCAGCATTGCCAGCCGTGGGGTGGGGTTATGGCAGGAACTACCTGTTTTTTAGGCCTCTGTGTGGCCACAGAGGTAAGAGGTATCTTACCATGGTCACCCTCCAGACCATCTTCCTCCGGAAGCTCCTTCACCCGTCACAGCAGATCAGTGTCAGAGCCAGGCCCAGAACATATCCCTCTCCCCACCTATTCATTTCGTGTCAGCAGGACTTGAGTGCAGGCCCAGGGGGACAGAAGGGCCCGGTGGGCTGGCCTTGTGCCCTCTCCATGCTGAGCGCAGGGCGGTGTTCCCAGGGCGCTGAGGGTGAGCACCAGTGGCTCCTGTAGTGTGCATGGGTGTCAGGAGACCGGTGACAGCTCTCTCCTCTGAGAAGCATTCTGCAGCCATTGTTGAGTGCATTTCAAATGTACAGTTTCCTTCAGTCTGCGCTCATGATCCGGCCCCAGGAATCTTTGAGCAATGTAAGATTCATAAGTTTAATTAAAATGACTCCACAAGAGGAGGTTCATTTAGACCCCAAAGTGCATCCATTTAGAGAGCTGCCGGGCCGCAGAGTGGGCCGGGCCGGGGCCAGGCCCGCAGGAAGAGCCTGGCTTTGGGAGGAACCTGTCTCACGTCCATGTTCTGTGTGTTTAGGCCTGGGCAGAGGGCATCAGCCAGCTCCCTGGCCCATGAATGAATTCTTTTAGAATCCCAAGGAAAGAGAGAGGTTTGACTCATTCTCCCCAGTGGCCCCCTTCAGGCAAGACCTCTGTGATTGGAGAGGTACTGCCTCTGGACCCCTTGCAGGTGTGACCATGGCTGTCCCTCACTAAGCTTGCGCTGCAGAACCTTGGTGAGTCGCCCTGGGACCAGTGCTGACCAGACAAAGCAGGACTGTGTCTGGCCTCAGAGGTGGCAGCTTCTACCCTGGCTAGGCCACACTAGGGGACAGGGTGGAGTGGTCACCAGCCTGCCCTTGGGAGCTCACAACCCAGAGTGGAACCTCCCTCAGCCTCAGTGTCCCTATCTATAAAGAGTGATAGCTACACCAACTTCACGACGTCGCTGGGCTTAAATCAGGTACCACGTGGCAACAGCTCAGCTTGATGCCAGTGGCTGTCATTCCTCCTGCAGTGGTGGGGAGCCTGGGGACAACGTTCTGGTGCCTCTGGGTCAACAGGGCATCTCCCCAGATGCCTTTCAACAGAGGTGACCAGAGCGTGCCTCTGTGTGGATTCCTGTCACTGGGTCCGACACGCTAGTCCCAGAGGGCAATTTCCTCCCCTTCTCCCACATAAATATTATATGCAAGTATTTTTAAGTCATTTCATCATAAAAAGAAGCAATTTAACATAACTATTACCCAGGATTTTTCATGAAATATGCATCAAGCAATTAGGTCTAAAAGCAAGAGGTGAGGCCTCGCACCCTGCTCAGGCCGGCAGCTGCGGGCTGAGTGATGTTTTATTAAAGCCCGTGATTATGAGACGAGGTGGGGCCTGTTATTAGGCCTGGCGCACCAGGCATGTTTGATAATCCTGGTGATGAGGAGGTGCTTTTTATGATGATAATGAGAGATCTGAACACAGTGACAGCCCCAGCACCCCCAGCCTCCGCGAGCCTTACAAGACTCATTAGACAGGTCACCCATTGGAGACATCCCTAATTGTGACTTTGCTCTCACAAGATGTCCTATCAAAGGAGACAGGGCTGATGCAGGAGCTTGGCAGGCAGCAGCAGCCTGTCTGAACTCCCCAGGGACCGACACCCTACCAGAAGCAGTGACAGGGAGGTGGGGTGGCTAGGTTCTGACTGTAGCGAAGCCCACCTTGCTCGTGTGTTGGACCACAGTGTTGTTCTCTCTGAACTCGGCGTCCAGGAGGGTGAGAGGAGAGGCTCCCCAGGCTGCTTCTGGTGCCAGAAGCACTCTGTCCAGAGCACCCCTGTGCATGCTGGTTATCTGGTACACCTTCTGTTCTCCCCATTTTGGTTTTTTCTCTTCTCATGCTTGAGCTCTTCTGTGTAGACTTGGGAGTCATTAAAGCCATCCCTGGCAGCTGTTTTTAAATATCCAACTGTTGTTAGGTGGCATCTCATGGTGACCTTATGACTGATCAGGATATGTTATTACAACACATTTCTTGGGTGTGTTTTGACAAGACTTTACCTGACCTTTGCATGAGTCCGGGTTAACAGATTGTCTCATAAAGACAGGCTGCTCACCTCTCGGAAGCTGCCAACCCCGTGTGATAGGTCACCACCCTGCCTCCGTGGCTGGGGCTCTGCTGGTCAGGACATGCCATCCCCAATCCCTGGGGTGGCCTCTCACTGCCAGCCCGTGCTGCCTCTGACCACCATCAGCTCTGCAGCGTCGGCGCATCGGGGACTGAGGCTCAGGGTTGAGCAGTCAGTTGGTCAGGATCTAATGCCTCTGGCTTACCCTGCTGCCTGGCCTCATGCGGAGACTGAGGACTGGGTAGGGTCCTGTCCTGGAGCGGGACGATGCTAAGGGCAGGAGCGTGGGCTCTGGGACAGGCTGTCCAGCGAGGGAAGCCGCAGCAGCACTGCTGATCGCTGTGTGGCCTTTGGTCAGCCACCTCCCCGCTGAGCCTCTGGGCTCAGCACACAGCCTGGCTCACAGGAAGTGGCCAGGAAACGTCGGCCCTGAGGCTGTCTGGGCAGGTGCCCGGGGAGAGCAGCAGTGGAGGAGGTGCGAGTCTGCCTCCAGGCCCCTTCCTGCAGGGAGCCCTCACAGAGTAGGCAGCAGACTGTGCTTATACACATGGAATCCAGGACTCTAGGCCCAGAAGTACCCTCAGAGGCCATCCAGTTAGCCTCCCCGGGGATCCAGTGGGGACAGGGACAGAGCCCAGCCCTGTCCAGCGGCCAGAGGACCGCAGGGTGCAGTGCTGGCGCCCAGGAGGAGCGTTCCTGCAGCGGGTCTCCACTGTGAGGGCTAGCTCTTCAGCTTTCTACCTCTGCCAGGGAATGCCAGGCCCTGGGGTCAGACTGAGGGCTCAGACGGCCTGAGTTCTCTGCCTTGGTCTCTGAACTTCATGACTGACCTGCCCCTTGGTACGGCCTGGCCCGGTTACAGGTCAGCATGTCCTGAAGTACGAGTGTCAGAGGAAGAAACAGTAAGGCCTGGAGAGTCAGGAGGGACGCACGGCTGCCCGCCTCGCACACCTGTGTCTGTTGAGGTGGGACATCAGTGAGGCATTTCTAATTCCTGGCGGCCGTTTGGAGCCTGTGCCTGGGAACGGGGGGCTGCTGCTTCTACCACTGCCTCTGTCTGCCATTGCCACCTTCCTGGCCCTCTTCCCTTGATGGATGTTTTAATAACAACATGTGTGAAAATGTCCTGTTAACCCATCTGAGTTACTTTCCTGAATCTCCTTAAAAATTAAATCACCTCTCCCTGCAACTTCATCCCTGGAGTCAGCAGAGCTTTGGCTTCAGACTGCTCATGGCCAGCTGCTGTGATCTTGTCTGACACACCCCACACCTTGCACCCCCAGCTGGAGAGCTGTGAGAGTCATGGTCTGGCCCCCAAAGCGTGGGTCCACTCAACTCAGAAAGGGCGGGATGTGCTCAAGGCCGCGCCCCTCCCTGCCTGAGTCTGCACTCACCTGTGGCTTCAGCCCCTGCTCTCCCCACACCCACTCCGAGTGACCTCTGAGAGCACAAAGCTTTGTTAACTATTCCCAGTTTCCTTACCTTCATTCAAGCAAGTACAGCCCTTCCCAGGCCGGCAGAGGTCTGCGATCTCTCCCGTGTGGTGGGTGGCCGAGGCTTCGCTCAGACGGGGCTATACATTTTTCATTTCACGCACACACCAGTTCCGTTCTAACAGCCTAAGCAAGTGCGCCTCTGCTTCTCAGATTTGTCGAGGCAATTCTCCAATGAAATGACCCTTCACTGAGGAGCAGAACTTGCCACAGGCTCTGTAATTAGAACATTGTCAGCCTTAAAAAATCTTGATTTAAATTTCAGTTCTTTACAGGAATTATTCTCTCTTGAAACATAATTGCTCTCCAAATGATTTCCTTTAAGCCGAGGGTGACATCTCTAAATACATTATTACGAGCAGATGTATTGCTCAGTGCCTGCACTTCATTAAGCATTTGCTCTGCCCATTTGAAAACGGTCCTGGAGTCCACATTGATGTGTTAATAGAACAGGGGCGGTAAGTGAGGGAGCCCAGGCTGGACTAGAAGAGATGTGTGTAAGCCCCCAGTGCTCCCAGGGGAGCAGCCAAAGCTAGAAGAGCCGGGGCTTAGACGGGAAATCTGTGTCCACACGGAGCCCTCAGCTAGGGTTGGCCTCGGTCCCCTGGAAGCCAGGCCTTTCGGGGCCTGCTCACAAGGTATCGTGTCCAGGGACAATAACTTTGGAGAAGACAACAGCAGGTCAGAGCCCCAGCTTTTTCACTAAGTAACAAACACTCAGTATATTGGACTGTGCTTTGAAAACCACACCATCCATAGTGTGGCAGCCAAATCATAGGGCCAGGCTTGGAACTGAGTGGGCAGGAAAAGGGCACCCCAGGCAAAGGCAGGTTGATAGGAGGGTGAGTGATTCGATGTGGCCAGAGCCCTGGGTGGGAGGTGGGAGAGGTCCCCCAGGGCCAGGCGGGAAGCAGCATGGCCCTTGCTGTCCTGAGCTGCACCCCACCCAGCATGCTGGTGCAGCTGGCATGCTGCAGGGATCATGGGGCACAGGGCTCTGTTCTGATCTCCAAGGAACCAGCCCACTGCCCTTTCAGCAGACGGTGGGCATGGTGGACACAGACCCTGCTCTATGGAGCTCTTGGGAATTGGGAAGATTGATAAGTGATTATAATATAAGAAGGCAAGTACTAATGGAGGCATGCTCCCCATCTTGTGCTGATCCTCCAAGCAGTCAGAGGAAGGAAGGGGTCTGCCTGTGGGAGCCTGGAAGACTTCCTGGCAGAGGAAATACTCAGGCTGGGCCTTGGAGAAAGAGGCAGGGTTTACTGAGCAGAGGGAGGAAGAGAGGAGAGTTCCCACCCAGGGGCAGCCCTGAGAGAGAGCACACATCCTCCCCTTATTGCATTGGCTAAAATTAATCACATGGGTTCAGGCGCTACAAGGGAGGCTGGGAAATGCAGTCCCTGCTCCGCAGCCCCTTCCCAGTAACAGTTCCATACTCTACTGCTCACAAAAATTAGGGGATATTCTATTGCTTCATATTTGTTTTGAAATATCCTCTAATTTTTGCCAGCAGTATATATTGAAGGGCAAGCGTCAGTCTTTAGGAAATGGCTTGCCTGTGATCCCTGACACATTGTGTCCTCTCCTGTAAACTGGGGGTAATGACCCCTGCCCTGCTCACTTGTCAGGGCATCAGGGACTTACACTTTGCACTTCCAGGCAAGGCTTAAACACTTGACTGCAGGAGTACCAGGAAGAGGGACCGAGGTCTGGAGGGCAGAGACACCTGCAGCAGTGTTTGCTGCTGGTCTGGTCTGATGTGGGGCTGGGGGGCCCCTAAATGCAGCCGCATTTTGGCTGGGCCTGAGTTTTGGTCCTGGCGGCTGCTTCACGGCTGGGCTCTCTTCTCCCGGGCAGCCAGGAATCCTTGCACCTTAGCAGGAATTTGGCTAGAGGGCTAGTTCTCCGGGGTAATGAGCATGAGTACATGACATGTCCTTGTTCAGAGCAGAACTGAGTGGCTCTTTAGAGATTCTTTCCTGTTCCTCAGCACCTGTCCCCTCCTGAGCACATGGCTGCCTTGGCCTTTGTCATCCTGCAGATCCGAATAATCTCTTTGTTTTGTTCACAGGAGCAACCAGGGTTTTATGCACATGAAACTGGCCAAAACCAAAGAGAAATACATTCTGGGTCAGAACAGCCCCCCATTCGACAGCGTCCCGGAAGTCATCCACTACTACACCACCAGAAAGCTGCCCATCAAAGGGGCTGAGCACCTGTCCCTCCTCTACCCGGTGGCTGTGCGGACCCTGTGAGCGGACCGGCCTCGCCCTGCTCTGTGACAGGGCCCAGACTCGGAGGAGCCGGAGCCCCCGCCCACCTGCCTGGCCGCTGTGGCCAGCGGAGTCCAGTTCACGTCGTGTGTATGGTACTAGCACACCACTGCATGTCTCAAGAATGCTGTCGCCACCATGGGGGCTGGAAAAGTCCTGGATAAAGACAGAGGGATGGCCAGCAAGCCACCCCAGCCCCCACCCCCACCCCCTCCTTGAGTTTCTGTGAATTAAAATATTTGCAAATCCAAAGAGATGCCTTCCAGAATGAACAAAGGAGAGCAGCTCAGGGGCGAGGGCGGGTGGGAGCTCCCCATTGCCGCTCTTTGTTCTCTGGCTGTCAGGAATTCACACCTGTGCGTGGGGCACAGTTTTCCCACCAGCGCCCCAGTGGCGCTGGGAGCCAAATGCTGGTGCTCTGAGAGCCCAGAGAGCCCCTGGCGTTCTGCCTCCCCTCTGGTGTATGTGTGAGTGTGAGCCCAGGACGCTGGCACACACAGATGTGAGTAAGCCCACTAATCCACTTTTAGTCACTCAGTAATCATTAGATCTTTAAGGAATCGTTGTGCGGTCAAAAAGAGGATTCAATTATTTATGAATAGGGTGTGTAAATAAAATAGTCATTTAATATATATTCTTTTCCCTTTTTCTTGTATGTGGTGGGAAGGAGGGAGGGAGGCAGAGCCCAGCGCAGGGCCCAGGCGGGTGGTGGGGCAGGGAAGGTGTCCTGAGAGTCAGCTCCAGCAAATGACCCACCAACCAGGCTCTCCCTTCGGCCACAGCAGCACAGTGATGGCAAGTCTGTGTCCACCCCTCAGATGCACAGCGCCCAGCAGTCTACAAAGGACTCTCCCCACTATTTGGGTCATTCCTGCCTCTGAGGCTTTAACACGTGGGGAGAGGGAGGCTGAGAGAGGGAAAGTAACTTGCCCAAGATCACACAGTTCATAGGGGCCTCTGGAGCCCAGAATGGCAGACTCTGGCCAGTGCTTTGGCTCTACATGGCCTCGCTGTCGTCCTGCTCCTGGGGGAAGGCTAATCCTGACCTCATGGGATGGGGAGTCCCATTGGTCACCCACAGTGCTTTACACAGATAACACCCACCCCACACAGACTCCCCTCCGCCTTGTCCCGTCCTTGACGGCAGCAGGACTGCCCACACGTTCAGGGCAGACCCTCAGAGGGCTGTGAGCCGCTGCGGTTCAGTTCCCCGCCACACTGACTGCATGTGGATGGAAGAAACAGGAGGATCCCACCCAGCAGCCTGAAAGGTTTGGCTTCCATCCACTAAAGGAGGCCCACGGGATCCAGCTATGATTTGACTTTCTAGCTTCAGTGCCCTCAGCAAGCACACGTCGTCCTGCCTGCCCAGCGGGTCCGCGTGGAGTGGGAGTTTGGTGGCTTGTCCCAGCATGAGGGGCCGAGTTTGAAGATCACCGGCCGGTCTAGACATTCAGCACTGCCAGGGCTTCAGAGATATTTTAAGCTTACTCTTCAGATGTGGAAACAGGTCCAGTGAAGGACAAGGACTTGCCGTGGTCACTGGTCAAGCCGGGGCAGAGTGGGACTAAAAGCTGTTTCTTTAGATGGCTACCATGGATTTCAGTGATGTGTGGCCAAAGCTGGGTCCTTGGCTACCAGTCTTTCTGCCCAGTATGCCTCTTGGGTCATCCTCCCAGGCCTTTGTCCATCAGCCTAGGTAGCCTCCAGCCCTTCCACCTGTGGATCCCACAGACTCATTCACATAGTGAAGACCGCATGGGCTGTGGCCTGTGGCCTGTGAGTCTAGTCTCCAAAGACTCGACCTTGACCTTTCACCTGTTTTGCATTTTCTAAAACATCCTTTGAGGCAAGAAAGTACTTGGAGTGGTCCATGCTTTTCTCCTATTGTGTGTGTGTGTGTGTGTGTGTGTGTGAATAAGAAATTGAGTGAGGAGTTGGCACTTCAGCAAACAGAAGCTGCCAAAGGAGCGTGGATCCCCGAGATCCAGTTCGAGGTTGGGGACACCAGAGGCGGCCCCTGGAGCCGGGCTGGGTGAGGTGTGTGTTAGCTCCCATCTCACCTGCAACACCAGAGTTCTGCAGGTACTTCCCGGGCTGCGGGGTCGGGCAGTGCAAAGGGCCCCGTGAATCTTCTCAGGAGACGGGTCCTTCCAGAACTAGCTCTCCTCAGAGGCTCTGGGCCTGTGGTTGGGACAGGGAGGCTGCTTTACCCTCTGGGCTTGCCTCTCCTCCTGCCTCCACTTCTTCATGTTGCCCTGGGACGCCCAACCTCTGGCCCAACCTCCAGCCTGCCTCAGGGACTGAGGCCGCAGGAGCCAGCTTACAGGATGGGAGCTGCTAAAAGGAATTTTTGTCCTTAATTTTATGAACCTCTCCCTCTTCTTCCTCTAATTGTGGCCATTTCCTCTGTCAGCGTGTATTCATGTTTTCTTGGACATCTAACAATTGAAACCGCTTTTCCCTTTCAGAAACACTCATATTCAGGTTACTGGCGTTAGTTTGGTTTTTGTTTTGGCTTTTTTCTTTTTTCATCTGCTGCCAATTAATAGAGGAAAAAATGAGCTGGATTTCTTTGAGGGAAAAAGAAAAAAAACTCCCTGCCACACAATGTCTCGCCCTCAGCATTGTGTCTCGGAACACAGCCTCCGACCACTGACAGGCCTCGTTGCTCAGAGCCGCGGCTTTCCCGCCCGCCTCTCTTTCCCTTCTTCGCTGGCTTCATTGTTGACCATAATGACCAAGCCACTTCAACGGCTGTGTCCTTGAGCGCTGGGGAGTCAAGGGCCTTCTCGGCACCCACACACACACACAAGATGGCGTCCACAGAGAGAAAGGAGGCTTTGTGAGGAGATAGGGCCCACCTGCCTGTCATGAGAGGGTCCTGTCAGAATAGTCACAAATGCTAACAAACTCTCCTGGGGAGAGGCTCATGCAACAGCCCTCCGGGGAAGCCGGGCAACCAGAGCTGAGCTGTGCATCTCCTCCCTGGCACCTCTGGGGCGTCTCCAGGGCGGTTCCCTTCCGCGGGCAGAGTGTGAGCAAATGGCCTCAGCAACAGGTCGGGCTCTTGACCTGCTGCTGGGCTCTACAGCCATCACAGGACCCAGAGCTTCTCATTTTAAAATTTTGAACACCAAGTTCTGGCAGGCTCTCCGAGACACTCTCTAGGACAGGGGTCCCCAAACTTTTTACACAGGGGCCAGTTCACTGTCCCTCAGACCGTTGGAGGGCCAGACTATAAAAAAAACTGAACAAATCCTTATGTACACTGCACAAATCTTATTTTAAAGTAAAAAAACAAAACGGGAACAAATACAATATTTAAAATAAAGAACAAGTAAATTTAAATCAACAAACTGACCAGTATTTCAATGGGAACTATGCTCCTCTCACTGACCACCAGTGGAAGAGGTGCCACTTCCAGAAGTGCGGTGGGGGGGGGGGTCGCATAAATGGCCTCAGGGGGCTGCATGTGTAGTTTGGGGACCCCTGCTCTAGGAAGTGGTTGATGTCACTTGACCAAGGGCATCGCAGGGGCAGCTGGCCAGGCTCAGACCCTAGGGACAGTACACACAGAAACCAGGTAGAAGGGGCCGGCTGACATCTGGAATTGGCCCGTGAAAAAGTCCTGGCTGACCTAGTAAACCGCCACATCTATCTCCTCACCCTTCCAGAATCTGTGACCAGCAAAGAGCAAATAGTTGTTTAGATGGAACCAGCATGGCCCAGAACCTTAGGTGTTAGAGCATCTTCCAGAACCCCACAGAGACCCCTCACGTACCCTCTGACAGGGTGGCAACCTGAGGCTGTAGTGTCCCTGCCAGGAGGCTTGTGCCAGCCACCTACAGCTGAAAAGGTGGCCCGTGAAGCTCTAATTCTGTATGATAAACTGAGTAATGGTGTATAGTTAATGTGAAGCTCTTAATATGCCAATGTCCCGTTTAAATGCATCTCATTGAGCACATTGTTTTATTTCTTTAAAATGCAGTCGCGGGCCCCAGGGATCTGGTGTGATTGCAGTCTGCTTGCAGAGAGGCAATCATCCCCCAGAGTAGAGGGTTACACAGGAAAAAAGGAAGCTTCCTGCTTCCTGAGTAGGAGAAAAGCCCTAATGAGCCCGTTGAATAAAAATGAATTCAGCTGTTCAGCAAAAATTTGTTGAGTCCCCACTGGTCCTCAGCCTTGGAGGATAGAGAGGAGATTGGGACCAAGTCCCCACCCTCAGGAAGTGTCCGGTGTGGGGGAAATAAACAGACAACCCCTAGTGACATGGAGGAAGCCCCAGGGTGCTGGAGCCCAGAACGAGGGAACTTAATCCGCTTGCAGCCCTCAGGAAAAGTCAGGCCTCGAGCCAGGAAGCAATTCCTGGTCTTCCTGAAGATCTTGGGAGACGCAAGACTGGCACACACCCTCCCATTGTTTGCCCTCACACCATCACGGTGACATCTTAACACCACAGCCAGAGGCCAGAGAGTCTGCAGCCCAAGCCTCCTCACACAGTCGAGCACCTGAGCATGCGCTGGGCCCCTGGCCAGCCAGGAAGCCTGTTCTGCAGTCAGTCTCCCAATCCCGTCTTCACCCTGGAGGAACTCACTGGTCTCCTGTGAGGATGAATGGCCCTGCGTCCCCCACAACCCTCAGGGCTCAGGCTTAGGTTCTCCTCTCCCTTCTCTCCCTAATCCCATGACCCAGAATCCACACCTCGACTCCCTAGCCCCTCGGCGCATGCCCCCACCCCATACAAGCACAGGGCTTGCTGTAGGATGCCTGTGTTCAAGGGAGGGCAAAGCTCCGGCACGTTCCCGGGCAATGCCGGTGCTCTGACCAGGAATTCCTGAAGGAGGAGAAAATGTCTCTGGTGGTCACCTCTGAACTCCTATTTTATGCTCTGAGGAGTTCTTTATTTCTGTTTCAGTTCATTAACAATCATTGAGCGTGAAACAAGGGCCTGGGATGAGCTGGTGACATGGAGCAGGAAGTTGTGCATGGGAAACGTCTTCCTCAACCAGAGTGGGCAGGCAGTTGTGAGCGGCCCGATGCCTGCCTCACTGCATCTCTGCATCTCTGCATCTCTGCATCTCTGCATCTCTGCTCGGAGACTCAGGGGCCCGAGACTGAGAGGTTCAGAGCCTGGCTCAGGGCCACTTAGCAAATCCCTCCCCACACGCCTCAGGTGTTGGAGGGTGGTTGGGGTAGTGGTGGGGATTCTTCTCAGTGTTTAGAAGCCAATTATTTATTGCTGGCTCCCTCGTGAATGGGAGCTTCCCAGGGCTGCAGTGACCAGTGTCATCTCTGGTTTGACAGACAATTTTGAAGAAACCATGGTCTGACTGGGCAGCAGGGCATCACCAGTGTGGTTCTGGCGCCCTCGTGTGGTTTTTCTCTGTATGGCATCCACTCCCAGGGGTAGGGGAAAGCAGCTTCAAGTCACTTGAGGCCAAGAAAGGGAAGAGGCAGACAGATCAACAGATTCATGGCAGGGCCCTGCTGGGTGTCTCAGTTGGTTGGAACATCGTCCTGAAGCACAGAGGTTGTCGGTCCGATCCCCGCACATACAGGAGCAGATCGATGTTTCTCTCTCTCTCTCTCAAATAAATTTTTTTTAAAAGATTCATGGCAGGCCCTGGCCGGTTGGCTCAGTGGTAGAGCGTCGGCCTGGCGTGCGGGGGACCCGGGTTCGATTCCCAGCCAGGGCACATTGGAGAAGCGTCCATTTGCTTCTCCACCCCCTCCCCCTCCTTCCTCTCTGTCTCTCTCTTCCCCTCCCGCAGCCAAGGCTCCATTGGAGCAAAGATGGCCCGGGCGCTGGGGATGGCTCCTTGGCCTCTGCCCCAGGCGCTAGAGTGGCTCTGGTCGTGGCAGAGCGACGCCCCGGAGGGGCAGAGCATCGCCCTCTGGTGGGCAGAGCCTCGCCCCTGGTGGGCGTGCCGGGTGGATCCTGGTCGGGCGCATGCGGGAATCTGTCTGACTGTCTCTCCCCGTTTCCAGCTTCAGAAAAATTAAAAAAAAAAAAAAAAAAGATTCATGGCAGACCATGTGGAGTGGTGGATGCTCCATGCTGAGCAGAGGTACGGATAGTGGAGAAACGGACAGAAGTGACATCTGAGCTGTGTATTATGTGCAGGGAGTAGGGGCATCCCACAGAGAGGAACCCGTGTAAGCCAAGAGCGGGAAGCTCCCCCTGGCTCCCCGTCCAGTGCTCTCAACTGTTCTACTCTAAGGCCCCTAATTCATGCTGACTGAGAAAGAAATGTGAGGCCAAATTAGAGCAGTTCAGTTCTATTCAAACTGAAAAATGATTACCACACCCATTAGCACATTCATTAGCTCACATAATTACAATTTCTTTTTGTGATAAGAACATTTAAGATCTACTCTGTTGGCAACTTTCAAGTATATACTACAGTATTGTAACTATAGTCACCACGATGAATATTAGATCCTCAGAACTCATTCATCTTATAACAGTAAGTTTAAACCCTTTGACCAAGTCTCCCCATTTCTTCCACCCCTGGCAACCACCATTCTACACTGTTTCTATGAGTTTGCCTTTTTGAGATTCCACTTGTAAGTGAGATCTTACAGTACTTGTCTTCCTCTGCCTGACATTTCATTTCGCATGATGTTCTCAGGGTCCATCCATGTTGTCACAAATGGCAGAATTTCCTTTTTACGGCGAAATACTGTTCCATTATATATTTTTTTTTTCTTTATTCTTTTATCCATGCATGGACAGGTATTATATCTTAGTTTGTATATTTTAAACAAAATTGGGCATTCTGTATTTATATACATAGTTATATACCTTCCATTTTCCACTTAACATAGTGCCACCTGCTTTTCCTTAATATTATTAAATCTTCTATGATATCTTTTTATTCTTAGCAGAATAATATTCTACTTTAGTCAACTTCTTCAAGTTTTTGTATAACCAGCTTTGCAGGGAATATCTTTGTTCAGAGATCATTAGCTCTATTTCGGGAGGGGGGTGTCTTTTTTCTTTTGTTTTTGCTTTTGGGGGGTTTTTTTTTGTTTGTTTTTTGTTTTGTATTTTTCTGAAGTGAGAAGCAGGGAGGCAGAAAGACAGACTCCCACATGCACTCAACTGGGTTCCACCCAGCATGCCCACCAGGGGGCGATGCTCTGCCCATCTGGGCAGTAGCTTCCCTGTAACCAGAGCCATTCTAGCACCTGAGGCAGAGGCCACAGAGCCATCCTCAGCGCCTGGACCAACTTTGCTCCAATGGAGCCTTCGCTGCAGGAGGGGAAGAGACAGAGAGAAAGGAGAGGGGAAAAAGTGGAGAAGCAGATGGGCGCTTCTCCTGTGTGCCCTGGCCAGGAATCAAACCCAGGACTTCCACATGCCGGGCTGACATTCTACCGCTGAGTCAACTGGCCAGGGCTGGGTTTTTCTTTTTTTTCTTAAGCAGAAATTGATAGAAGTGGCATTACTGGGTCAGAGGCTAGGTACATGAGGCTCTCATCTTCTGGAGAGGCTAGTTTATCTTCCACTTCCATGTCTGGGAGTCCCTCAAAGAAAAGCAACTTAGACTTTGCTTAAAACGTGAGGCATGACTAATCAGTTTCTTTTCAGCAAAGATAGCCCAAGTTCAGGCACGAGAGCTATGGGGGCAGGACCGGAGGCCAACGGTTGTGCTGAAGTGTATCCAGAGCTGAGGGGCTTTCCAGGATGCAGGACTCTCAGCACTAAGACTGAGATGGCCCTGGGCAGACTGAAACAGTTGGTCATCTTAGCTACCAGCTCCTGGCATGACCCTGAGCAATCCTCTTACCCTCTGCCCCGTGAGGGTGACATCCTGGGCTGGGAGCCAGGGATGAGGGACCAAGTGAGGGGCAGAAGGAGCCCTGCCCCCCTGCAGTGTTGTAGGCAGGAGAGAAGAGGAACAGCTGTCACCCTGGGAGTGCAGGAGGCCCAGGCTCACATTCTAACTCCATCCTCTCCAGCTATGTGACCTGGGCAAGGTGCAGAAAGCTTCTGTTTCCTCCACTATAAAATGGCCTGAGATCTCACAGGGTTATTGCAAAGACTGCGTGCAGTGTTGGGCGAATGCCCTTAGCACACCTTAGCTTTGTCAAGCTTCAGAGAATGTCAGTTAAGGTGAGAACAAGGTGAATTTTCACAGGAAAGTCAGGGGTCATTAAGGCTGTAGAATTTCAAAGGAAAGAGGGTCTGGGATTCCCAGAGGCTTCCTGTGAGAGGTGAAAGTGGAGCTTACAAATAAAAAATACCCTGGTCCTACTGAACATCTACAAAGTGAAGGATCATAGATTAAGACCCTTTTCCTTTCTGAACCAAACTCTAGAGCAGGAGTCCCCAAACTACAGCCCGCGGGCCACATGCGGCCCCCTGAGGCCATTTATCCGGCCCCCGCCACACTTCCGGAAAGGGCACCTCTTTCATTGGTGGTCAGTGAGAGGAGCATAGTTCCCATTGAAATACTGGTCAGTTTGTTGATTTAAATTTACTTGTTCTTTATTTTAAATATTGTATTTGTTCCCATTTTGTTTTTTTACTTTAAAATAAGATATGTGCAGTGTGCATAGTGATTTGTTCATAGTTTTTTTTTTAGTCCGGCCCTCCAATGGTCTGAGGGACAGTGAACTGGCCCCCTGTGTAAAAAGTTTGGGGACCCCTGCTGTCTCTCCATTCTCTCCATTCCCCTACCTAGGCATCTTCTGAGAGCCCATCTTTATTGTTATGTAAATTAATGCTAACATAACTGCAGATATTTAAATAATTAGCACCTGTTGTGTTTACTATTTAAATAATTACCTTGGTTGTTTGTTTCAATATTAAACCTATTTATTGTCCTTATTGATTAAATATCTATGCAGTGTCTTCTTTGTTTAACTTTTTTTTTTTTTTAATTGAGAGGCGAGCAAGCAGAGACAGACTCCTGAATATGCCCCAGACCAGGATCCACCAGGCAAGCCCACTACCAGGCCATGCTCCGCTTAGCTGGGCTGCAGCTCCATTGCTTGGCAATTTAGCTATTTTAGCACCTGAATCAGAGGCCATGGAGCCATCCTCAGCGCCTGAGGCCAACTTTGCTAGAACCGTTAGAGCCATGACTTCAGGAGAGGGAGAGAGAAAGAGAGAAAGAGAGATGGGGGGAGGGGTGAAGAAGCAGATAGTTGCCTCTCCTGTGTGCCCTGACTGGAAATCAAACTCGGGACTTCCACACACCAGGCTGATGCTCTACCACTGAGCCAAATGGCCAGGGCCTTTTCTGTTTAAATATTAAACATGTATTCATTAGTTATTTATTATCAGTCTCCATCCACTATAATGTCACCAGAATGTAGATTCCACACACAAATAGGGATCCAGCAGAGCTCCTGGAACATAGCAGGTGCTCAATAAGGGTGTGTTAAATAATGCAACAATGATAAAAGTTCTCACTTATGGCCAGCTCACTGTGTGCACGTCACCTCGTGCATGCACTGGTCTCCGTGTTGAAAGACCTGCTGTGCCGATGAGCAACTGAGGCTCTGAGGCTCAAAAGGTGAAGTGACTACTAGGAAAAGCAAAAGTTAGATTCAGGTGTGTGGGGGTGGGGGTGGGGTCAGAGCTCATGATCTTGTACCTCACACCCCAGAGGAGGGTCACAGCCCCCAGCGAGCAAGATCTAGAGAGAACTGCATGGTCTCTTCTTCCCCAAAAACAAGAGGAAAGGGTGACATTTAGAGCTTCAGGGAACCCCGTCCCTGAGCTGTTGCCCCCTCCACACCAACCAGGAGAATGCGCCTCCATCATGCGGGATCTGCCATCTCGGGGGGCCTCCCTCAGGGACTTGGAAGGTGGGAAGATGGATGTTGAGGCCCAGAGGGAGGGAGGGCTTTGACACTGCGCACAAGCAGGAGTGGTGTGTCTAGGGCTCAAATCCAGGTCCACTAACCTTGCAAGAGGCTGCAACTAACTATTTCAGCGTTTCCCACCCTGCTCCATCATAAGGTTCATATGTGCCTCTTGGAAAATGCAAACTCCTAAGCCCCACAGTCGGTATGTTGTGGGTGGGTGCCAGGAACCTGTTTTTATAACAAGCTCCTCAGAGTGCCTTATAAGCAGAGTCTTGGTAAAGGGCTAGTCTGCCTGCTGCCCTACAGCCTGATCTTTTCCCCAAGTTCAAGGCACCAACTACTCAATTATGCTTCTGTGCTAGAAAACAGTGTAGGTGGTGGGATCCCAGCCTCACCTCTCATTAGATCCAAACTTTAGCAAGTCACGGGACTTCCCTGCGTGCACAAATTATGTGAAAATCTGAGGAATTAACTATCATGCAACTGCTTGGAAAACCCAGAGTATTGTGCAAATGTTTGATGTTGTTTTATTGACTTGGCCCTTGCTAGATAAAAATATTTGTATTTCACAAGTATATGTCACTTAGATACCAACTAAGGTGTCCCTTGATCCTACCCAGTGGTCAATGTAAGGTCGGTGGATAGAGGGATGGTCATGTGGGGAACCTAGGCCCGCGAACTTTGGCTAGGACCGCCCACAGACAAGTGCACCAAAAGAAACTTCCTAGGAGTCCCTGGAAAAAAAGCGACTGACTGTCAGCCAGTGAGATTTCTCTACGTCATATTAGCCCGACTTCCCTAGAGGGACCCCCTTTTAAATTTACCCACGCGGTCTCTCCGTGCGTGATTTTCCTGACCTCCATCTTCCAGGCCAGTGAGTCTCGTCCGAGGAACACTGTGTACTGAATAAAGCCTTTTGAACTTACCACACTTGGTGGCTCCGAGACCTGTTCCTTCCTTCTCGGCGGGGAAAAATACCTTACAGTCAGCAACTATTCTGAGCCCTGAGTACACCAGAGGCACAGGCTCTCTGCATAGTTGTGCCAGGGACAAAGGCAAAGTCAGAGAACAGGAATAAGGTCAGGAAGAATGAGAAGCCTAGTTTTCCTTCCTTACACACTCCTTCCTGACCCATACATTTCCTAGAGCCCACTTTACTTAAGTCCTAGTAATGTTTTGTAGGTCCTCTTCCAGGCAGCCTTCCCTGATTGCAGCTAATGCATTTTCCCTCTTCTATAGACACTCATTATACTTGGTATGTGCCCATCTCAAGCACTGATGGTTTCTCTATAGGACTGAACCCATTTCTCCATGGGCTGCAGGCTAACTCACACATTCCTGGGCCCTGCAGGCACTGTGTTTAAAACTTTAGGTCACTGTTACAGGTCAGGATATCAATATAGAACTGTTATTTTTCAAAATTGTCTAAGAATTGCCTGAGGTTTGTGTTAAATATAGACTGGCCAACTGGCTTCTCTCCTGGAAATTCTGATTTCATAGTACATCTGATTTGGGACTGACGATCTTTCATTTTTTTAATTTATTGATTGGTTTTATAAAGGAAGGGAGAGAAAGAAAACACTTCAATTTGTTGTTCCATTTATTTGTGCATTCATTGGTTGTCTTTTGTATGTGCCCTCACTAGGGATTGAACCCACAACCTTGCCGTATTGGGACAATGCTCCAACCAAGCCAGGGCTGGACATATATTTTTTTAACCAAACCTACAGGATCTAGAATCCAGCTTTTCAACCTATAAAGCCATAAAACTCACCCAGTGACCTTGTGAAATACAGATACTAATTCACTACGTCTGAGGCAGGCCTGGAAGAATCATTTCTAACAAGCTTCCAGGTGATATCTACGTTGCAGGTCTAGGACCACAAGCTGCTTGGACAAGTTCAGGTGATTATTTTAGGAACATTGGGGAAGCAAGGATTTAGTGCTCTTTTCAATGTCAGCACACCTGGGAGCTTTTAAAACATACTAAGTTCTGGGTCCCACCACAGACTAATTAAATCAGAATTTCTCAGGTTTCGTTTGGTTGGCTGGTTTAATTTTTAAAGGTTCCAAGATAATTCTGATGTAAAACAAGGTTAACCCTCACTCCCCATCAGTATGAAAGTAATGAGCAAGGGAATAGACCATCTCACAGGCTTGAGAAATAAAACCTTTGACTCAGTTAAACGGGTTATATGTGTAACACACGCAGATCATGTGAGTTACTAGATCAATGTGATTTTGAAAATAAGCGAAGTAGGCCCTTTCTGGGTTGCTCAGTTGGTAGCTCAGTTGCTTAGAGCATCATCCTAATACTCCAAGGTTGTGGGTTTGATCCCCAGTCTGGGCACATACAAGAATCAACCAATGAATGCATAAATAAGTGAAACAACAAATCGAGGTTTCTCTCTCTTGCTTTCTCTCTATCTCTAAAATCAATAAATAAAAATTTAAAAAGAAAGAAAAATGCCTGACCTGTGGTGGTGCAATGGATAAAGCATTGACCTGGAAAGCTGAGGCTGCTGGTTTGAAACCCCAGGCCTGCCTGGTCAAGGCACATATGTGAGTTGATGCTTTCTGCTCCTCCCCTCCCCCTTCTCTCTCTCTCTCTCTCTCTCTCTCTCTCTCTCTCTCTCTCTCTTCTCTCTAAAAAATGAATAAATAAAATAAAAATAAATAAATAAAAATAAAAAGAGAGAAAATGAGTGAAGTAGAAAGGGAGCATGTCCTGGAGTTCACCCACCAGCCCCAGGAACAGAAGGCACTCCCGGACACCCTGGGGCGGGGGAGGGCTGGCAGTCCAGTGGGGAAGCTCTGCAGTGCAGGGCCCTGATGTCAGGGTCAGTGAAAGCAGCAAGAAGCTCTGTGTGTGAAGGGTGAACAGCAGACAGGGCCTTCCAGGCCCAGAGGACAAAATGTACACAGTCTGTGGGTGTGTAAAAGAATGCAGCAACTTCACGGAAGGGAACCAGCGGTGCTGGCCTCATGGCCGGAGCCTGGGCATGGGAAGGGGAGTGGCAGGGATAGGCCTGGATATTGCAGGGGCCTGGGAAATGTGAGCTGGAGAGAAAGGAAGGCCATTGACCTCCTGCTAGGGAATGACCTAAGGTGACCGTATCTGGGCAGAGCCACTCACAGTAGCAATACTCCAACAATAGCTTGCATGGAGCTGTTTTTGTGGACATATGGGCCCATGGAGCCTGAGGACGCTGGACAACTATTTAGAAAGCAGTTGCAGTGAGCAGAGTGGAGAGTGCTTAAGCAAAGATCCATTGGCTACATTCCCACGTCCGGTTCCCCAAGAATCCAGACCCTCTCCACCCGGATTCTATTTGGGCGAGCACCTTTTTTGCCAAGCACTCAGTTGGAAGGCCAGAAACAAGTCTAACAGCTCTGACCTAGTGAGCTGGGTAAGAGAAGGCTTTCCAGAGGAGGAAGCAAAGGGCCATGAAGGTTTAAGATGTTTGGTGAACAGCGGTGAAAGGGGAAAAAGGATTAAAGAACACAAGGATTTGCAAAACATTGAGAGATTGTGTATGGCTGAAGCACAGAATGCAGTTGGGAATGAGGTGGATTGGTAGGCAGGGGGGCCAGGACAGACAGCCCTCGTGCCAAGTTACGGAATTTTGATTCATTGGAGAGGCAAGAGGGAACCATCGGAAGTTTTCAGGCTGAGGAGTAAGATGATCAAAACTGGGTTACAGGCTATAGTCTGACAGCTGATATGAAGGCTAGAAGTATAGAGAAGTTTAAGAGACTGAAGAATGAATGAATGTGTGGATGTGCATAAAGATGACACATAATTAAAATGCCAAAGCTTAAAGATAGAGAATCTTTTTTTATAGATAACTATTTATTTTAATTTCCATTTATTGATTTGAGAGAGAGAGAGAGAAAGAGAAAGAGAGAGAAACATCATTTGTTGCTACACTTATTTATGCATTCATTGGCTGATTCTTGTATGTGCCCTGACCAGGGATCGAACCCATAACTTTGGTGTATCAGGACAGCAGTCTAACAACTGAGCTACCAGGTCAGGGCTAAAGACAGAATCTTAAAGCAGCAAGAGAAAAGCAGTTATATACAAAGGAGCTACTGTAAGACTGTCAGCTGACTTCTTTTTTTTAAAAAAATTTTTTTTAATTATTTCATTTTAGAGGGGGGGGAGATAGAGATAGAGATAGAGATAGAGAGAGAGAGAGAGAGAGAAGGGGGAGGAGCTGGAAGAATCAACTCCCATATGTGCCTTGACCAGGCAAGCCAGGGTTTTGAACTGGCAACCTCAGTGTTTCCAGGTTAATGCTTTATCCACTGCACCACCACAGGTCAGGCCCTGTCAGCTGACTTCTCAACAGAAACTTTGCAGGCCAGAGGGACTTCATCAAAGTGATGAAAAGCAAGGACCTTCAACCAAGACTACTCAGCAAGGCTATCATTTAGAATTGAAGAGAAGATAAAGAGCTTCTCATACAAGAATAAATTAAGGGAGTTCATCACCATGAAAGCAGTATTATAAGTAATTTATTTAAGAAGAAAAAAAGATAAACAATATTAATAAAATGGCAATAACTACATATCTATTAATAATTATTTTAAATGTGAATGGATTAAATGCTATAATCGAAAGACATAGGGTTAATGGATGAGAAAACAGGACCCATACATATGCTGTCTACAAGAGAGCCACTTCAAATGGAAAGATACACAGACTGAAAGTAAAGGAACGGAAAGAGATATTTCATTCAAATGGAAATGGAAAAATAATGCTGGGGTAGCAATACTTACATCAAACAAAATAGGCTTGAAAACAAAGACCATTAACAAGAGCCAAAGAAGGACCCAGCAACTCCACTTCCTGTATTTAACTGAAGAAACCCAAAATACTAATTCAAGAAGACATATGCACCCCTATGTTCACTGCATTATTTACAGTAGCCAAGATATGGAAGCAACCTAAGTGCCCATCAATAGACAAATGGATAAAGAAGTGGTATACACACACATACACACACACAATGAAATACTAAGCCAGAAAAAAAGAGTAAACTTTTGCCATTTGTGACAACATGGATGGAGCTAGAGGGTGTTATGCTAAGTGAAGTAAGTCAGAGAAAGACAAATACCATATGATTTCACATATATGTGGAATCTAAAAATAATACTAAATGAACAAACCAACTCAGAGATACAGAACTGATGGTTGCCAAGTGAAAAGGGGTGTTGGGAGCTGAGGAAAAAAGGGAAAGGGATTAATTAGTATAAATGGGCAGTTACAAAAGAGTCATAACAATGTAAAGTACAGCACAGAAAATATAGTCAACAATATTGTAATAACTATGTATGGTGTCGGTAGTACTGGACTTATTGGGGGTGATCACTTCGGAAGTTGTATGTCTAACTACTAGGCCGTAAACCTGAAACTAATGTCAACTGAAATTAAAAAAAAAAAATTTATCGCTTCTCGGCCTTTTGGCTAAGATCAAGTGTAAAAAAAATTTTTTTTCCCCCTGAATTGAGAAGCAGGGAGGTAGAGAGACAGACTCCCATTTGCACCAGACTGGGATCCACCCGGCACGCCCACCAGGGGGCGATGCTCTGCCCATCTGGGGCGTTGTTACCTTGCAACAGGAGCCATTCTAGCACCTGAGGCAGAGGCCATGTAACCATCCTCAGTGCGGGAGCCAAGTTTGCTCCAATGGAGCCTCAGCTGTGGGAGGGGAAGAGAGAGATAGAAAGGAAAGAGGGAAGGGTGGAGAAGCAGATGGACACTTCTCCTGTGTGCCCTGGTTGGGGATCGAACCTGGGACTTCCACATACTGGGCTGAGGTTCTACCGCTGAGCCAGCCAGCCAGCCAGGGCCTTAAATTTTTTTTTTTTTAAAGAATGGGTGGATGGGAACGAAGAAATGACAGGCTAACTTTATGATAAATCCTGAATCAGAAAATAGGTTTTAATTTCCAACATCCATATGCCCAAGAAGAGCCAATTAAGGGTCTGGGGTTTTTTGACAGGCAGTTAGCTGGAGAGGCAGAGGACCACACTGTGGCTTGCAGCATAAACGAGACAGACTGGCTCAGCTCCAGACAGGAGTGTTCCTGCTGGCCTGGGATCTCCCCAGCTGTGTGTTTAATTTCAATCTTTTCCTCCTTTTCATGTTTTACCACAGGAGAATAACCTATTCTAATTTAAAATGAATTATTTATGCTGATGAACATCCTGGATGCCTGCCTGATTTATTTGTTTTTCTAATAATACATCTGAATAGGAGTTCTCACAAGACAGGGCAAACATAATTTTGAGAAAAATGTCCTTCCCCTGTTGCCTGATTAATCATTCCAAACCACAGTGTGGCCTTGTCATTATTCTGTGGAGTCCAAAATTTATCTCTCTGCACAAATTACACGCCAGGTGCCTATGTCTGACAGTCAAGATTTGAACTATCAGACCCCACCACCTGACCTTCAGTCTTATCTCTTGCACTATGACCTTCTCTCCATGAGTCCAAATTCCATTCATTTATCCTCCAAAGCCCAATTCAAACACCTCCTGCCCTATGATGCCATTCCCAGTCCTCTCTGGAGGGGAAAGGCCCTTCATGCTTCTGATTTTCCAGTCTTTTGTTTTTATATCCCTCATTCCACTCTAAGCTCCCCCTGACTAATGCTTCTCTCCAGTGAAGTTGCCATTGGCCTATCTCCAAGTAAAGTGCATACACTTCACATATTTGACAAGCCTCCTGAAGAACCCCTCCTCTCAAACTGTCCTTTCCGTTTCCTTCAATTCCTCACATTTGCTGCATGTCGTCCAGTTCACACGTTAGAAACAGACTATTCTTCTCAGTAATTCTTACAAGGGCCAGGGGATGCCTACAAGGCAGGCTTTACTTTTCCGAGAGGGATTTGGGGCTCAGGGACCAGTCCCTTGTCTAAAGTCACTCCCAGGAAGTGTGTCAGGACTATTACCTGACCTCGGTTTCCTAACTGCCAGTGAAGTGGAGTCCAAGACCCGCAAGTTGTCTGAGGTCGGGTTTAAAGGTGATTTATATGTCCTAAAGCACACACAGGTGTTCTGTAAATTGTGGTATTGGTAGCTGACAAAAAGGCCACTCCGAAGGTTTGATGCAACTAACGGAGGCTAGAAAGGGGCTGGGTGGGGCACTTCCAAATCTTCCTGTCACCAGCTTGTCAATTACAACTATCAGTTCCCACCGGCCCTACCCGTAGACTGCACACTAGAGAAAGCGTTGGCTGTTTGTGGCATGGCTAGGCCACCGTAAGCTGCCAAGGGTACGGTGTGCCAGCTAATGAAGCCCCAAAACCTTACAGCAGGTTTGGTGGGTGATCCTCTACCTGCCCTGAGCCAAACGTATTCCACCAGAAGGTCGGCGTCACCTGACTCCCGCTATTTTAAAGCTGTGTAGCGGCAGCGGCGTTTCCCTCACGTGATTGGGTTGGGACAGCGCAAGCGCGTCACGCTGCGCCCCGCGAACCCGGGTCGGTCCAAGTCTGCGCCTGCGCGAGCTCGCTTGCTCGCGGTTCCGCCGCCGGCGGCTACCGGGCGTGGATCCGGGCGCCCGCGGCGATGGGTGAGTGGGAGAAGCCTGCGAAAGGTAAGCGGGCTTTCCCCCGGTTTCTGTTTGGAGAGCGTAGTAGCACGAAGGAGGGTCTGAGGAAGCCACCCTGCCCCGGCCCTCCGCGCGCTCGCGCTGCGCGCTGCGGCGTGGGTTCGATTCTTCCCTCCTGAGGTTCGCGGCTCCCAGCTTGCCCGCCTGCAGCGGGGCTTCTTGGGCTAGAGACGGCCTCTGGCCGCCGAAGCTTGCTTTTCCCGCGAAGGAGGCTGCACGTTCGTTCGGGCGCGCCCCGAGCGGGTAGGTGCTGGGAGCGCTCTCGGACTGCAGGGCGGGGACGGGCCGGCTCTGCCATTGCCTCGGGAGAAGGGCGGTGCTGGCGCGGCGCAAGGGCCCCCGCCCCCCGGCGTCTGGGATTCCGGGACCCCCGACTCTGCGGAGTGTCGGAGAAGGAAGGGCAACCCGCTCGCCTCCCCTGCCCTTCCCCTTCTCACTGATTGGCCAAATGGACGCCTGGGAGAGGTAAGTTTAGCTGCACAGCCAGACAATGCTTATTCTGCGACACCATGTTGCTTGGCGTTGTGCGAAACTCAATACAGGGCATATTTTTTCTGGGAATGTGGGGAAGGGAGACGGTGGTGTTAATGGTAAATCTCTGTACCGATTATTTGGTGTGAAGCTTAGCTAGATGGAGCATGTCGATGCTTCGGCTGTAGTTACCCTTTCGGCATAATTATTTTGCCCTTTACAGCTATACACAGCTGGTCTTGATTCACACCTGTTTCTCTGTCAGTACGCTGTGAAGCCCTCAGGGACCTTGCCACTTTGAGCCTCCCCTGCCCTTGCTTTGAAAGCATTCCATAAAATTAAAAGATGTTAGGGCTGGTCAGGTCCCCTAGTGGTTCCAGAGCACAGGGTTAGACAAGGTTAGACACTTTGGACTCACCCTTAGTGTGCATCTCAGGGAAAAATCACAGGCTGTCACCTCTAAGGAGTGGAGTTAATCAGGTCTCTCTTTTGGTAGATGAAAGTAAGCCCAGAGATGTGGATTTTTAAATTACAGAAATTGCTTTGTATCTATGGTAGGTAGCACAATAGTGTTATAACTAGGACTAGAACCCAGGTTGATCTTGTTATGAATGCTGAGTCAGACCTGTGGACTTGGAGTCCTTTGAGTTCACATCCTTTGAGAATTACTATGGCCTTCTCCCCAGTTTTGCACAAAGACCTTTGTGCTGGGATCACATCTGGATCTTGTTTATCGTAAATTACAGTGAGTATTTAGACTTTACACTGTTTTCTTATGCAACAAAAGTTTGACACTTGGAGTTGCTTGAAAGTCAACTTCAGTAGCTTTGCTTCCTAATGTTGAGATAGGTTGAGTGTTTTAGGGAGTGTAAAACTATGATAAATAAATTTTGCAATAAATTAAAAAAAAACAATTATCCATGTTAAAGAATTTAAAATGGGGAAAATTTAGCAAAGAAATATAGCCATGTACATAGTATAGATAAACATAAAAAACTTTAAGCTTCATTTTGCCAGAATACCGAGCACACTATCCTTGCTTCTGTTGCTAAATTAAGAACCTTTTCACACCATCCTGGTGTGTAGGATGAATGAGAGGGAAAGCTTTAAATCTGTGAAGTCTGGGTTCGTTACATTGCTTTTCCTTGTGTTAAGGCCTTTTTTTTTCTTTTTAAATCAAACTCTAAATGTACAGTAATGTTCTTAAAATAGTTCAATACAGTGGTCAATAAATGGCTAGCTTCTGTTTGCCACTGTTACTAAGAGTAATTACAAACTGGACGAAGTAACTTTAATTTGCAAAAACTTGGAAAGTCGTGCTAGTACCATTCCAATAAAAATTAAAAATGAATGTGGACGAAATATTGTTCAAGTGTGCAGGTAACTTTGTATTATCAAGGAACATATTCTTAAATAGCTTGTAGCTAACAACTTTAGAATTTAAAATACTGTATGTTGTGTTCCCTGTGTACAAATGAAAATATTTTTGTTCATAAATTGCCACAGTGTATCATTGTGTGATCAGATGTACATTAATCCAGTGGTCCCCAACCTTTTCTGGCCATGGACCAGTTTAATGTCAGAAAAGATTTTCACGGAGCAGCCTTTAGGGTGGGACGGATAAATGCACAAAGTAAAATTATGCGACCTGCGTAAAAACTGTGGTATTTTTAAATATAATTGTCGAACTTACGAGACAAGCGTCAAGAATGAGTCTTAGACGGATGTAACAGAGGGAATCTGGTCATTTTTTAAAAATAAAACACCGTTCAGACTTAAATATAAATAAAACGGAAATAATGTAAGTTATTTATTTATTCTTTCTCTGCATACCAGTGCCAAATGGCCCACGGACAAGTACGGGTCCACGGCTCGGGGGGTTTGGGGACCACTGCCTTAATCTGAATGTTTTTGTTAATCATAATGTTTAGTTCTGAAACTGAAGGAAACCATTACATTGCTACAAAGCATCTTTGTGCTAAGTAGTAGTATTGTAGTAATGAGTTTTTAAACTCATGTTGGTCAGCTGAAACAGAAGTAAGAATATAAAAGATTAAATGTGTGCAGTTCAAGTGCTATAGAGATGTTTACCTGAAACCTATGTGTTCTATGGACCAATGTCACCCCATTACGTTTAATTTCTAAATGAAATGATTAATGATTATGAAACTCTATACTCTGGCAAACTACTTCTTGAACATCTATAGAAAAAAATTTTAAACTAAAAATACCATTGGTTTCTTTAATTGGTTAAGAGCATAAATGTAACAGGCAGAAGGTCTATTCAGAAAAAAAAATTATAAAGCTTTTTCCCCCCAGTTCTTTCAAGTCAGATATATGCACACAAAAATGGTGTTAAGGGAAACTGTCACACATAAGAAGTTGTCTCCTGAGTTAAGGGAAACAGCTGTTGGAACAGGATTAACACAAAGTCAGCAACACATTAAGTTCTTAAAGAGTCTTGAAATGCTTAATGGCACAACACTATATTATAGAAAGTACTGCTAGATATGAAGGAGGATGTCTGTAGCTTCTAGCAAAAATGCTTTTTCAAAAAAACAAGTTGAAACAACACAATCAACAGACCAAGGAGGGTATCAGAATTTCAGCTTCTCATATCAGTGCTAGAAAATTCTTTTTATTCAGAATGGACCAAAATTTCAGGCCAGAATGGCCATTTTTAACATTCATCCATTTTTAAATTTTTTTATTTTTTAGTAAGCAGAAGGCAGGGAGGCAGAGAGAGACTCCTGCATGTGCCCTGACTGGGATTCACCCTGCCAGCCCCCTACAGGGGGTGCTCTGCCCATCTGGGTCCACTGCTCCTCTGCAGCAGAGCTGTTTCAGCTCCTGAGGTGAGGTCATGGAGCCCTCAGCACCCTGGGCCAAACCATTCAAGCAGTGTCTGCCAGAGGGGAGGAGGCAGAAAAAGAGGAGGGGGAGGGGTGGGGAAGCAGATGGTCACTTCTCCTGTGTGTCCTGACTGGGAATTGAACCTGGGACTTCCACACGCTGGGCCAATGTTCTAAACCACTGAGTCAACCAGCCAGGGCAGCATTTAAAGTTATCTGTTTCTTTCCCCCTCACCCTGTAACTCAACATGATCCAGCAGAAAGATGGCTGCTTTTAGAATTGGCTATTTAGTTTTTTTTGTGGTGACAAAGTCATAAAACCGGTACTTTATGCTCATATGTGTTCATGACTGGCATCCCACTGTTCGTAAAAAAACTTACAATAACAGTGGACTTGGTAAACTTGGCTTCACCCCTTTGCTTTGTTCTCCTGTTGATGAAGGTCAGCTTGAGAAGGATGTATTTGTCACTGGACCTTTGAAACTGGTGAACGGTTGCCAAATATTAGTTCCATTCCTGTAGGATCTTTTCTGTGGGCCATGAGAAAGATGCTCTTCTCCTAAGTATAAAGAAAGTATAAAGAAAGAATAGGATGTGACACACAAAGCTAAAACAGGTTCAGACTCTGGAAAAGGGGCACTTACAGCCATCCCAAATCAAAGCCGGGTGGCAAAAGAAAAAAACAGGAGATAATACAGATGGTAAGGCGACCATCAGACCAAAGTTATCCACAGAATATCTTAAAAAGTAATAAAAGTGTTGCTGAAAGTAAAATGCATAACCTTAAATACTAAGATTATGAAACAAAAAATAAGTAAAAGTTAGCATGTAACTTAAAAAAATTAGAATAAAATAAACAGACAAAGCAGGAGAAAAATGATAATAAAAAGGAAGAACATTTAAAAAGTGTAAGATAGTAAAATTGGAAAATTCAAATGCTGGTTCTTTGCAAGGTGGGAAGATTGTAAACTAGATGTATTCGCTGCCCTGCTTACCAAAAAAGGGGATGTAAGTAACACGTGGTTAGAAATAGTTTTTAAAATAGCAAGTACTTTATAAGACTATATAAATAAACCAGAATTTTTTTTAAAGGAAATCCAGTTATCAAAATTGACTCCAGAAGAGGGAACCTAACAAACCATTAACAATGGAAGAAATTGAGAACGTTATCAGAAAGCTACCATTCCTCAAAACACCAGGCCCAGATGGTGTTACAGGTGAATTTGTTTTGTTTTTATTTAAGTATAGTTGGTATATGATTTTATATTAGTTTGAGGTGTACAATATTCAACATTTCTATACTTTACAGTACAGTCATCACCTCACTGAGTCTAGTGATCATCTGTTACCATGCATACTTCTCACAATATTATTGGCTATATTCCCCTCTGCTGGGGAATTATTTAAAATTTTGACAAAGGGTAATTTTGGTAAGACTTAAATTGTTCACCGTCATAAGGAAGGAAAAATAAGATTCTTTCTACAAAGCCAATGGGACATTGATGCTGAACTTGATATGATGATAGTAATAAATTGAAAACTCTATAGTTATGAAGTTGTAAAGTTTTAAAAAGAAATATTAGACAATGGTATTTCATAAACATTAATATTTCACCATAGCCAAGAAGGACTCATAACCATATTACAAGGGAGAGTAATTACCAAAAAAGCATGCTATTGTGTACACCAAATAAATACACCAGAAGAGAACAATAATAATAGTTATCTCTATTGAGCACTGTTAGTTTCTAGCTCCTCTCCTTGGTACTTTACATGTATTAACCCAGTTAATTAACCAGTCTATGAGGTAGGTAACATCCTGATTTTATAAACAAGGAAACAAAGCCATAGAGACTTGAGTAACGTGCTGAAGGTCAAACAGTAGCCAGGATTTGAGCCCCGGCAATTAGCTCTAACTCTTAAATGTTACACTGGCTCTGCCCCCAGTATGTATATGATCTTTTCAGTTGCTTCCTAAAGACATGTGACCAGGTAGATTCCTGATTGTGGAAAGGGGTGGAGATGGTTGAACTTTAGTAAAACAGGAGTAATGTGTATTCCTTTCCCATGTTTGAAGACTCTCTAAAAGGCCCTATTCTTTGTCAATTAATAGTACTAGAAAAATGGAATACATTTTTAATGGGAAACATAATTTCCTAGTAAATAGTGGTGGGCAGGGGCTTCAAGTATAATTGTGGATATACTAGTTCTCAGAATGAATGCAGAATGAAGTTTTAGTTTTTAGCTTAATATGTCAGATGGAAGTAGATAGCTCTGGGAAGATGTGATGTGCTCCACGTCATGCTTGCAGCATAGTCCAAAAGGTGGGTGGGCTAGACCATAAGCGGGGAGGGTCACTTGAGTGGAACGTTTTGTGTCATGAAAACTAGTTTCTCTGTGTAAATTTGAAACTGCTAGGACTTGAATTTTGAACACTCAGATGACAAGAACTCCCTGTTTCTCAAACAAAAGCCAGCATCATACTTAACAGTAATCCCCAGCAAAGTTCCCACAGATGTCACAAAAAATATCAGGATATTCACTATTGTTATAATTTAA
This sequence comes from Saccopteryx bilineata, assembly GCF_036850765.1. Taxonomy (NCBI): domain Eukaryota; kingdom Metazoa; phylum Chordata; class Mammalia; order Chiroptera; family Emballonuridae; genus Saccopteryx; species Saccopteryx bilineata. Next base: position 35,833,541 of record NC_089491.1, read on the forward strand.
TTTTATTCAGGAAGTATTTGCCAATACAGTAAGGTAGAAGAAACAAAGATCCGTGTTACAAAGGAGAAGGCAAAATTATTCATGATGTTTTATGTATGGAAGCTAAAGCAAATCCACCAAAAAAAATTGAAAATTGAAGATTTGGTAAATTGGCTGATTCTAACTTTAATACAAGAATTGGCAGCTTTTTCATAAAAAATTTGCAGATAAAAAGCAGTGAGAAAATTAATTGGAAAAAAACAGCCCGTTCATAATAGCTACCGAAAAGGTAACATACCTAAATATTCAAGATCTATATGAAGAAATGTAAATGCTACTAAGGTTTGCTAATTGGCTGGTGACACAGTGGATAGATGGAGCATTGTGGAGCGTTGAGGTCTCTAGCTAGATCTCTAGGTCTAGCTGGTTTGAGCCCTGGTCAGGGCACATATGAGAAGCAATCATTGGCACAACTAAGTGCAACTAGTTGTTGCATCTCTCTCCACCTCTCCCTCCCTCCTGCTCTCTTCCCTCCCTCCACTCTCCCTCCCTATCTCCCCCTTCCTTCCCCTTTTCCCTCCTCCCTTCCTCCTTCCCTCCCTCCTTCTGTCTTTTCTTCCCCCATCCCTCTCCTCTACCTCCTCCTTTTCCTCTTTCAAAGAAAAGAGAGAGAGAGAGAAAGAACACAAAAGAGAGCCCTTTAAATGCTACTAAGGTGCCTGCCCTGTGGCAGTGCAGTGGATAGGGAGGCAGCCTGGAATGCTGAGGTCACCAGTTCGAGGCCCAGGGCTTGCCTGGTCAAGGCACATACCAAAAGCAACTACTATAAGTTGATGCTTCCTGCTCCTACCGGCCCTTTCTCCCTCTCTCTCCTCTCTAAAATCAATAAATGAAGGTTTTTAAAAAAATGCTACTAAGGTTTGTAAAAAGATACAAGTAAATAGGAAGTCCTCGCCTGACCTGTGGTGGCGCAGTGGATAAAGCGTCAACCTGGAAATGCTGAGGTCGCTGGTTCAAAACCCTGGGCTTACCTAGTCAAGGCACATATGGGAGTTGATGCTTCCAGCTCCTCCCTCCCTTCTCTTTCTCTCTCTCTCTCTCTCCTCTCTCTCTCTCTCTCTCTCTCTCTCTCTCTCTCTCTCCCCCCCTCCTCTCTAAAATGAATTAAAAAAAAAAAAGCACCTCTTACCTAAGAGTGTGCCTTATAAAATTAAAAAAAAGGAAGTCCTCATGTCCTTGTAAAGTTCAATATTGAAACAGTTCTTCAAATTTGTAAAGTTTCTTTTGCTATAAAATACTAGGATTTTTGAGGAAAAATGTGACAAAAATACACTAACATATAAGAGCCCAGAAAACTGGTAATTCTGACAGGAAGAATAGAAAAGGAAGACCTACTAGATAATCTGTTCTGATGCTACAGCACATTAAAACAGCTTGGTATAAGGGAAGAGATACTAGGCTATTGGTTGAGCAGAATAGAGTGCAGAAATACATAAAAGTGCCTATCGGTGTTTAGGTTATACTAACCCAACTCTCTGCCTCACTCTTTATACTGAATTTCAGAGAATACAGAACAGATAATAAATGAAGCCATAAAAGTTAGGGAAGAAAGCATGGATTATTAATTTATAATTTTAGAGTAATGAAGTCCTAAGGAGGACACAAAACCTAGAAACTAAGATTGATAAATTTAATATTCAAATTAAGAACTTCAGTATCATAAAAATGATACAAAGTGGGGAAAGTGTTTGCCACAATTTGATTAATATAAGATTGATTTTCTTCATATGCAAATTTTACAAATCAATAAAAAGTGCTTACAGAAAAATGGGTGACATGAAAATTTATAATAAAAGAAATTTAAATAGTCAGTTAAAATGAAAAGCTGAATTTTATTCAAAAATTTTAAATGAAATAAATGAGTTTTTTTTTTCACCCATCCCATTGGTGTAAATTATAGTTTAATACCTGATGCTGGAAATAGTAGGAAAACTGATACTGGCATACACCTAATGGAAATGGAAATCATAAATTTTCTGGGGGCAGTTTGTAGTAATTATTAAATTAAAATGCATTACTCTTTGAGCCAACAGGCCCATTGTAAAGATTTACCTGACCAATAAACTTGTGAGAGTTGCCCAAGCAAGGTATAGGTACAAAGCTGATTATTGCAGCAATTTTTAGAAGCAAAAAAAAAAAAAAAGTAACCATAAATAAGAGAGAGACTAGATTAGAATATAATTACATAATACAGTTGATAGAATACTGTGTAGCCATTTAAAACATTAGGGTATCTCTGTGCTATTATTAGAAGATACCGAAATGCATTGTTGAATACCTTGAGTTTTTTCACTTAGTAGCATGTTCTTTTGGTGTATTTTTTTAAACGATGGGTAGTTAGTGGGGTGGGGAGCAGTGGAGTGACTGTGACTAGTCAGGCTGATGAGGATAGAGGAGGCTTTCTCCTAGTCAGGCAAGAGAGTCAGGACATTGAGCCAGGTGGAGAGGAGGTCTGTATATTTGATTTACAACCCTATTTTTCTCCCTCAAGAAAAATTAACACAGCTTTTTTAAATATGTGGGGGTATTTTTTGTTTATTTGTTTTTGAGAGAGAGAGGCAGGAAGAGAGAGACAGGTACATCAAGCTGCTCCTGTATGTGCTCTGACCGGGAGATCGTTAAATGTGTATTTTAATGTGTAAATTTAATGTGTAAGTTTCTAAAAAAAGTAATATACATTATTTTATGAAGTTATTTAAATGATCTATTGTTGCATTGGATGTACAAGCAGCCCGACTTCGAAGGAATATGGCCTCTTGGGTGAGCAATCGAACTGCATTAATACCTGCCAAAATTAGAAATAGTTCTTTTTCTGAGCCAGGGCTTATTTTGATTATTTAAATTGCAGTGAAACAAATTTTCAGAACACCAGGGGACAGCTTTTATTGTCCTTTTATTCCCCATTCATGATCTTGGTAAGCAGCGTTTACTGTATTTCCCCGTGTATAAAACGCACCTTAATTTTGGGCCCAAAATTTGGGGGGGAGATGTATTACATGAAGTTGTTGAACTCAAGTTTTATTTATAAAATTAATACAACTCCTCATCACTGTCAAAACTCCCATCCATTAGCTTGTCCTCATCTGTGTCTGATGACGAATCACTGTCTTCATATATGCTTCGTACTCAGTTCTATCTATGGCATTTGAAATGCCACACTTCTTAAAATGACTTATCAACTCTCTCAATCTTGATATTATCCTAGGATCTTTCCACCCAGGTATATACTTCTCCTATAGTTGGTTTCTTCACTCTTCCTGCTGGTGTCAAATTGTTCCCAGAAGACTTCATCCATTGGTTCCATTCGTCTCTCATGGCAGCTTTGAAGGGTTTGTTAATTCTGACATCAAGTGGTTGGAGCTGGGATGTCCAGCCTCCAGGTATAACGGCAAGTTTTTTGTTTTGTTTTTTTGATCTTCAGCAGTATTTGCGTTTTTTGTTATGTGTGCCCTGAACTGATCAAACACCAATGGGACAGGTTTGTGTTAAGAGCCCACCTGGTCTCCTCCTCCAAACTTTCTCAAACCAGATCTTCATCCCATCCTGATCCATCCAGCCCTTGTTATGAACATGGACAGTCAGTCCTCAAGGAATGTCTTCTTTTGGCATTGTTTTGCATTTGAAAATCAGCATAGGAGGCAGCTTGGTTCAGTCAGCACAACAACCCAGAACAACTGTATAATGGCTCTTTTCATGTCCGCTTGTCTTCACAGTTACAGTTTTCACCCCCTTATTATCAACAGTTCTGTTACTTGGGACATCAAATTGAAGGGGGACTCCCATCCATCTTTGCAGTCTGTCCCAACTCAAACTGATGTGTCTTCTAACATTGCATGACAAAACAGAGAAATTCAAGGACCTTCTCATAGCTTTCAGGCATCTTTTGGGCAAGTCTGGTGCATGTACGCATGCTTAGTGCATTCCGTTTTATGAACCTGAAGCATCAATTTGTCCTCCTTTGAAATCAGTAACTTCCTTTTCATCAGCAATTCTTCTTGCCTCATGCTGAACCATCTTTGTGGACACAGGGATTCCCATTGCCCTTTACTCTTCAACCCATATCTTCAGTTCCCTCTCTAAATCAGGCCATTTTGCTGACTTGCCTCTCATGGCCTTCTTCTGCCGTGGCGTTTTTAGTGGGGTTTCTTTATCCTGTAGCCAGTCTCGGATTGATTTCTCCGTTGGAGGAGGATCAAACTTAACATTCAGCAGCACAATTTCCATTCATTTTTGCAAACTGGATCACTTTTAACTTCAATTCAGCACTGTATGAAAATCTTTTCTGAGCCATTTCTGGGCAGAATGTGGCAAAACATAACCTACTGTAATATACTGGTAACAAATGCGAAACAATGAACGCAAAGACAAGTGCAAAAAAGCAGGAAATGCAAGCAAAAAAATCTACAACGAGCACAAAAACAAGCACGAAAAAGCAGAAAATGCCAGTAAAAAAATCTACAACCACTGTATAAGACACACCCAGTTTGTAGACCCCAAACTTTTTGAAAGTGGGGTGCGTGTTATACATGGGGAGATACAGTAGATACAAGTCCCACTGCTTCTAGCCCTCTGCCATAAGTGTGGTTTCTACAGTGAACAAAGTTTTCTGGTGCTCGTGGGGGTGGACAGTGGAAGGCTGGACCCCTGGCACTGTTGAGTTCTGTAGGTGTGACCAGGGACTCACTGAAGAGAAAAGTTCCTGACCCCTCTTATTACTTTCCTTAGGGCAGACTTTGAGCCTGCAATGGTATCCAGTAAGAATTCTTCACAACTGAGGGTAAGTTTATCTCTCCTAGGACAAGCCAGCTCAGCTCGAACCCCAAAGAGGCTTTGGGCCAAAGTGCGCACGTGTTACATTTTCGTGGCATAGTTTATCTTCAGGGAAAAGGGCACATACATAGATCTTGGTGTGACATACTTGAGGAAAATAGTTTGTTTCCGTTAGCTTCACATGAGAAAGGAAAAAGAAGTACATAGTGTCAGAGGGTCTTGGGGTCTTCCTGCAGGTCTCCTAACAGGCCCTGACCTGACTCTGTCCTCGTGCCGCCGGTCCGTTTCTCCCGCGTGTTACACTCCAGCAGGACGTGACTCAAGCATGCTGTCCCTTCTTATTCCCAGTTTCAGTTACCATAGTCAGCCAAAATCTGAAAATATTAAATAGAGAATTCTAGAAGTAAACATAAGTTTTACATTGTATGCCGTTCCGAGTAGTATGAAGACATTTCCTGCCGTCTCCCAGGATGCGGGTCATCCTTTGTCCAGAGCGTCCATGCTGTGTATTCTACCTACCCATTCGTCTCTCAGTAGCTCTCAGTTATCAGCATCACAGTGTCATAGGGCTTGTGTTCAGGTACCTTATGGTAGCCTAACTGTCTCACAGTGCCTGCGAGGTTCACCCCACTTTGTCTCATCAGGCAGGTGTTGTAGTATCTCACATCAGCGTGGGTCTTGGAATTTATCCCCCGCAGCTAAAGGGAGACTACTGTAATTCCTCAAGAATGTGACACTGCTGCTGTTTGACACAGGACCCACACCTTAGCCTGTACCTCCTTTGGCTAAAATGTGCTTTATTTGTAAGTAGTAGGGAGTCTTCTTCAGCCTTCAGAGCCCTGCCCGAGGGTTCTAGACTGCCCTGTCATTCCCTGCAGACATCCAGTTAATGATCCCCTTTCTCTCTGGGGCCTGTATACAGTGTATTATTTAACTTCTTTGATTGCACTTAGCACACTGTACTGTAATTGTTCGCATGTTTTATCTCCCCTGAGGCCAGGGGCCTTAGTCACCTCTCATCTCTGACACCCAGGGGAATGCCTGGAACATTACAGGAGTTGAGTAAGTTGGTTGATTTAATTCTCTTAGTAGTGTATTGAGAGGCCAGTATAAAAGCAAGCAAAGAAGAAATTCCCAATAGAAGTAAATGAGTCTTGACAGTTTTACCCAAAGTCTGTACAAACCAAGTACAAGAAACATTTTTATTAGAAAGAATTTAGGGAGGAAGGAAACAAATGGAAAGGCTGATGTTTGTTGATTGGCTCTGATTTCATTGCTTATAACGTGTCCCCAATATGGCAGGAGGACCTGACATAATGGTACCCTTCACCTGACTTTCTCTCCAGTCATGCAGCGTGGCTGGCATTGGCCTTGGTTATCATTGTGGAAACTTGAGTCTCAGAGAGAGACTGCAATTTGCCTTTTGTCACTTTGGAACTTTTTCTCATTGCTCTAACACTATAGTCCTTTTGTAGTCTGATTAGACCTCATTATTGTCACTGTAACTTTTTCTTTTTTCAGAGACAGAGTGTCAGAGAGAGGGATAGATAGGGACAGACAGATAGGAATGGAGAGAGATTAGAAGCATCAATCATCAGTTTTTCTTTTTTTTTTTTTAATTTTATTTTTAATGGGGCGACGTCAATAAATCAGGATACATATATTCAAAGATAACAACTCCAGGTTATCTTGTCGTTCACTTATGTTGCATACCCATCACCCAAAGTCAGATTGTCCTCTGTCACCTATCTAGTTTTCTTTGTGCCCCTCCCCCTCCCCCTTTCCCTCTCCAAACTGATAACAAAATAAACAGACAGCCAACTAAATGGGAAATGATATTTTCAAACAACAGCTCAGATAAGGGCCTAATATCCAAAATATACAAAGAACTCATAAAACTCAACAATCATCAGTTTTTCGTTGTGACACCTTAGTTGTTCACTGATTGCTTTCTCATATGTGCCTTGACCGTGGACCTTCAGCAGACCGAGTAACCTCTTGCTTGATCCAGCAACCTTGGGTCCAAGCTGGTGAGCTTTGCTCAAACCAGATGAGCCCGCACTCAAGCTGGCGACCTCGGGGTCTGGAACCTGGGTCCTCCGCATCCCAGTCCAACCCTATCCACTGCGCCACCACCCGGTCAGGCTGTAACATTTTTTATTGATCAATAAAAGGACTCACTGCTATTTGAAATTTTCTTAACATCATTAAACATTCAAAATTACTATACTAAATTTTAAATACTCCTTTATGTTTAATATCTGTATGATATCCCATCTTGTCAATAATTTTTATTTATGTGGCATGCCTCTTACTGTCGAGAATTATTTTTGAGGGGGAGAGAAGGGAGAGAGATGAAAAGCATCAACTCATACTTGTGTCACTTTAGTTGTTTGTTGATTGCTGCTTATATATGCCTTGAGAGTGAGGGTGGGGAGTGCTCCAGCTGAGCCAGTGGCCCCTTGCTCAAGCCAGCGACCTTGGACTCAAGCCAGCAACCTTTACTCAGCATCCCAGGTCAACACTCTTATCCACTGTACCACCATGGTCAGATGACCATTTAATTTTTATTCAGTATTCCTGTTCAGAGCATTCTGTGACTGTCCTGTAGTTGAAGCTTTGTGTTTGTCTTATGTTAACAACTGTTTCCCTCGGCTCTGTTCCTAGAGGGGAAGCTATGATTGAGTATGCATGTGTTCTGTAGTTTCTGTTACGCATCTGTGGCTCCCGCAGATGGAAGAACGGATGCTTCCTTCTTCTGTGCCTCAACTCTGCACTTCACCTTCACAGCGAGCACATTTCTCTGTGACATATGTTGTCCAGAATGCTTAGTGGTTTATAGCAGCATGTGGTATGGGGAGGAAGGGAACAATGAACTTGGTTTGTTTTTCTGTCATAGGTCAAAGACCTAGATGGATTATCTGATCTATTTTTTAAAAATTTATATACCATTGAAACTCTTACATACAGTGTGTGTGTATTATGAAAAAAATCATAAAAGTTACCATCTTAACCCGTTTTAAGTGTACAGTTCAATAATATGAAGTATATTCCCATTGTTATAAGACAGATCTCCACAACTTTTTCATCTTTAACCATTAAACAATAACTCCCTGTTCCCCTTTCTTCCAGTCCCTGGTAACTACCATTCTACTTTCTGACTGAATTAGACTAGGTGGATTCATAAGTTATTTTATCACTGGCTTATTTGACTTAGCATAATGTCCTCAGGGTTCCCTCTGTATGTGACAGGATTCCCTTCCTTTTTGGATATATACACAGAATTGGGATTGCTGGTAGTTCTATTTTAAATTTTTTTCAGAGTGACCAGACTGTTTTTCACAGTGGTTATACCAGTTTACGTTCCTACCAACAGTGCAGAAGAGTTCTGACTTCTCTACATCCCACCGGTATTTGTTATTTTCTTTCTTTTTTTCTTTTTTAGTGGTAGCCATTCTGATGGGTATGTGCTGATATTTCATTGTGGTTTTAATTAGCATTTCCCTGATAAGTGATGTCAGGCATCTTTTCATATGCTTGTTGACCATTTGTATAATGTCTGTTCAAGTCCTTTGCTCATTTTTAATTGGGTTATTTAATTTTTTGTTAAGTTGTAGTTAAATGTGGTGTCTTACTATTGAGGAATTAAAATCAACTTTGAAATATTGAGTCTGATACATCTAAAATATAAAACTACCATGTCCCTGACTAAACGTAATTTCTGTGACTATTTCTGAGATACAGGAAATGTTCTGGTTGATCTATTTGGACCCTTTCTTGAGGAAAGTCAGATTTTAATGACTAGTGAGGAACAATCTTGAGATTTTAAGGAGACAGAAATAGGATAGGGGTAGGGTTTTTCATTAGTTCTGCTCAGTGGGCTGAGTCTTATATATTTAGGCTCAAATCTTTTTCAGCATAGTCTGTCTCAACCACTTTTGTCTCAGGACAGCCTCCCAAAGTCATTGCCATCTGTGGTGTAATAGCAGGAACATGAACCCTGGAGTCCGACTTCTTTCCAGATGACAGCTCTCCCAGTCACTAACTATACCTTGGGCAAAGGGGAAGGTTGGTCATTTTCCTGGAAAAGCTAGGAAAATAATGTTTACTTTATGGAGTTGTTTTGAGGTTAAATACGTGAAAATGCAGTGTATAGTATATACCTGCAGGCCTTCTTCGACCCTGTCCTTCCAGTTCCTCCTCTCAACATGCATGCTTGGTGCCCCTTACCTGTGTTCCCACAGCACATTTATCATAGAAGGTATTACACGGTGGTGTGATTGTTCACCTGGCAGAGTCTCCTATTAGATTGTGAGTTCCTTGTCTTTAAACACTAGTACTTAGCAGAGGGCCTACTTCAGAGTAGGCACTATGTAAACATTAGTGAACAGAATGATTGACTTGTTATTTTATTTCTCATGGGAGGACTTTGAATCTGTTTCAGAAGGTTAATGGTGTCTATCATTAGGTAGTGTAGACCAGTGGTTTTTAACCAGCAGAAGGCTGTGGACCGGTGCTGGTCTGCCAGAAGGTTCATGAAGATAGACCCAATGATTATAGACTATAGTTTTCATATAGCGTCAGGTGGTTAACTTTTACGAACCAGCACAAAATCTCTCATGGACTGGCATTGGCCCACAGACAGGCAGTTGAAAAACACTGGTGTAGACAAAGTGTATGAATGGACCAGGGGTTCTCAAATGTTTTGGTCTCAGTACCCTTTTACACTTAAAAATTATTGTGGATGCCAAAGAGCCTTTATTTACTTATGTAGATTAATATTTGTGGTCTTAGAAATTAAAACAAAATTTAAAAACATTTACTAATTCACTTTAAAATAAAGATGGTAAACGATTACATATTTCATGAAAAATAACTTTAAAAAATTATTGAGAAGAGTGTTTTTACAATGTTACAAGTTTTTTAATGGCTGGCTTAAAAAATAGGCAGGGTGTCCTATCTGCTTCCACATTCAACCTGAGTTGTTTGGTTGAAGTGTGTGCAGAAAGTCGAGCCTCACATAGCATGTAGTTGGAAAAGAGAGGAGGACCTCCTGGGCAACAGAGAGGGCCTCAGGGACCTCCAGGGGTTTTCTGAAAATACTTGCAGAGCTACTGATCTATCTAAAAGGGAAAATGCAGTAGTGTTCAGAAAGTGGATGAAGGATTAGGGAAAGGAAAGATGCATGTGTGCTTAACACTATGTTTAAAGGTTTACCTGTTGTCATTTCATTATTTATAGGTTAAAAAAGCCTTCATGAAGAAGAAAGATCTTAAGCCCCATGATGGATTCAGAAGCTCATGAAAAGAGGTCGGCAATCATAACATCTTCAAAACAAGATATAGGTGAAATGAAACATTACCTGTGTGGCTGCTGTGCAGCTTTCAACAATGTAGCCATCACGTTTCCCATTCAGAAGGTCCTCTTTCGGCAACAGCTATATGGAATCAAAACCCGGGATGCAGTGCTTCAGTTGAGGAGGGATGGGTTCCGAAACTTATATCGTGGAATCCTTCCCCCGTTAATGCAGAAGACAACCACACTGGCTCTTATGTTTGGTCTCTATGAGGATTTATCTTGCCTTCTCCGTAAGCACATTAGTGCCCCAGAGTTTGCAACCCGTAGCATGGCAGCGTTACTTGCAGGGACAACAGAAGCGATTTTCACTCCATTGGAAAGAGTTCAAACATTGCTTCAAGACCACAAGCATCATGACAAATTTACAAACACTTATCAGGCTTTCAAGGCACTGAAATGCCATGGGATTGGAGAGTATTATCGAGGCTTGATACCTGTTCTTTTCCGTAATGGCGTCAGCAATGTCCTGTTCTTTGGCCTGCGGGGCCCCATCAAGGAGCACCTGCCCACCGCCACCACTCACAGTGCTCATCTGGTCAATGATTTTATCTGTGGAGGTCTATTGGGTGCCATGTTGGGAATCTTGTTTTTTCCAGTTAATGTTGTAAAAACTCGCATGCAGTCTCAGATTGGTGGGGAATTTCAGTCTTTTCCCAAGGTTTTCAGGAAAATCTGGTTAGAACGGGACAGGAAACTGACAAATCTTTTCAGAGGTGCCCATCTGAATTACCACAGGTCCCTCATCTCTTGGGGCATAATCAACGCGACTTACGAGTTCTTGTTAAAGATTACATGAAAGAAATCACCCATTAAGTGCCATTTATCAACTGACCAGACCTTTAAAGAATAATGCAGTTTGGCCTTGTTCCTAATTGGCCAAATATAAATTGTCATAAGTTTAGGGCACAGTGAATTGTGGGCAAAGCTGCTTTCCTTAAGCACCAACAAATTCAGAATAAAAGGGTTCAGTAGGAAAATTTGAGGGTTTTTGTTCTTTTTTTTGTTCTAATATCTTGAGAAGTTTAGGTTAATTGCCTTGTTAATAGCTGTCTCTATGATAGATGGCTTTTGAGAGGAAACTAACAGCCAAAATGGTCTTTTTCCCCAAAGTCTAAACCTTCTGTATTGAAATGTAAGTGGCCATGAGCAGCGGGAGGGAAGGCTCTGAAGGCCCCTTGAGTTCTCAGGCTTACTTTTATTGCTCCATTTCTTGCTCATTTGCTCTTAGGAGGAGTTGCAAAGGGTAGTCTTTGCTAAACTTAAGCATGTACACCAAAGGACAAAGGAGCAGGACATGGAAGAAAGAGCTTAGTAGACGTAAACTTTTTGTGGTAAGTTGTATTAGTTTTGAAACAAAGCTTCTGTTGGCATGGTCATTTTCCAAACTATTTCTGCTTGGACGTAGTAGGTCAAGCAGCCAATGAAAGCTCCTATTTTGGTTTCTAGGCTTGAAATTTTCTGTTTAGTTCTGAATGTGACCTTAAATCTGTTCAAAATGTCCTTATGTTAATTTCACTTATTTCATTGCCAAAAGATGGGGAGACTTATATTTTGTCCTAGGCATTTCATCCTGTGAAGTTTAATATAAACTGCATAAAGATCAAATTCTTGAGCTCAAGTTTTTTGAATTGTTGCCAGCCTAACAAACAGCTTTGGGTTTTTTCCCCTTCTGGATTGTAGGGTTTTTTTCCCCCTTTTATTGAGTTTATTGGGGTGACACTGGTTAACAAAATTATACGGGTTTCAGGTGCATCATTCTACAACACATCTCTGTATACTGTGCTGTGTGTTCACCACCCCAAGTCAAGCTCTGTCCATGTAATTTCTTATTCAAATATTCTGTTCTCTTGAATCTCTTTCAAAAAACACTTCCATAAAATTGTATTTTGGAAGTCTAGCAGGGTCTCAGAAATTGTTTTTTCTGGTTTCTAAATGTTTTGGGGAGGGAGGAAAAAACTCAGGATTGCCCCCCCTTTTATCTTCCTCTTAGAAATAGAGACTTCTATTAGGATATTTACATTTTGGGAACCCAGTTTTACCATTTTATCATTACAACAGACAGTTTGAGAGGATAACATCTAAATAAAGATATTTGAAGGGATTCGTTTTTAATTTCTAGAAATTGACAATAGCTGGATAGACTACTCATCCTTTACCTAACAAAAACATATTTGTCAAAGGAATCAGATCTTAAAATATTTTTTCCAGATAAATAAGGCAAAATGACACATACACCAGTTGAGTAATTAATACACATATGAAACACCCCAGAAAGGCAGTTTATCTTTTAAAACTCTGCATCTGTGAATATGTAGTTAGGATTGCTCCCCAGCATCTGACATGATAGAGTAGTTAGGTTTCTTATTACCAGTATCTCATTCTGGGTAATTGCATATGAAAATGTGTACAAACCAACCAAAGTAAAATCAGGGTCTTAATTGGTAGTTTACTCAGTTTCTGGGTGGATAATCCAAAAAAGATGTTTACCTCTACATGCAGTATGGCTGGTCAGATAAAATGAACATCTGTCCTCCAACCAAAAGGATTCAGAAGCACAGTCAAGCATATTTGTTAGGAAGTAATTAAGCTCAGGAGATTTACTACAACTCTGACGGTGTTGTGCTCAAAATGGCAGTTTACTTTAGCCACCACGGTGCAGATGTAAGGACTTCAGAAAACATTGTCACCAAATAAATATGAGCAGCTTCCTTTGGCCTATCAAAGTTAAGCATCAGGATCTGAAGCGACTCTCAGAAATGAATGACAATGATATTGTGGTGCCTGATCCCCTCATTCATGTCTATGCCCCGAGTACTCCTGGGCATGCTAGGTGCTCAGCCTGTGGCAGGTGTGGCAGCCTGGTGTCATGCCCTCGCCCTGGGAACGGACTCCACGGGCCTTTGGTTCCGTGGGGCTTCCTTTCGTCTCTACACTCCACACAGGTGGTAGAAATCTGAGTTCTAAAACACTTCTGTGAAACATGGGTGAGAATTTGAAGGAGAATGCTTTGGTTTCTGCTATCTCAAATACTTGGCATTTACAAACAATAAATATTTTTAATGGTTTTAACTCATATTTTTGGATTTCTTTGTCACTTTTTACAGCTTTTGAAGACCAAACTGCAGTTACATTACCAGGGATGGTTTTGTGTTGTCCTGTAGACTTCTTAAATTTGACAAAAAAGTTAACTATTCGTAGCCCACAGCTTTGTCTGAATTTTAAAGTAAGTCACAATGTGTGAATAAGTAAGACTAACTATTTACTTTCAGTGTGAACTAGTACAGTAATCTTGAAAAGGCAAGTAATGATCGAATAACTTGGAAAAGCTTTAAAAGTGGCCCTTTCTGTTACATACACAACCCAGACTGCTCATGAGCACAGGGCACTTCTGGCTTGCCTGTGAGACTTCATGTCTGATGTTACAGATTCCATATTTAACATAAGTAGAGTGGCATGAGCCCTCAGGACTGCACCACAGAGGAAATACAGCCTCTATACGTTGGCAAGTTTGTGTATCTTTCATTTCTGTTGCGGACAGAGTTGATGTTTTTGTCTCAATAGTCAATATTTATCTTACCTTACAGTTATATATAATCACCTGCTATATATTGTGAACTGTGCAGTAAAACAGAATTGTGCATATATAATCGTCTTTGGAGACCTGAAATTCCCTGGCTCCATTACAGTGGTGATACTTTGAAGGCTTTGCAGACATGTAAGGTCTCAGAAGGGGTGTTAGGCAGGATGGGTGAACCGGGCTCGAGAGGCCCCTTGGTGAGCCAGTCGTGCAGACCAGCACTGGGTTGGTGTGAAGTACCAGCGGAAGGGGTGTGCCGTCAAAATGAAGGCGAGACAGGAGAGAACACTTGAAGAAAGACTTGAGTTCTTCTAAATTAAAATAATTCTCTTTGTTTTCTCATACATATCAAAGACTTGAACAGGCATTCATAAATTTGAGACTTTTAGTTTTTAATGCCTTTTTTCCTCAATATGAAATATTTGCCTAAATGGCTCCCAAAATGGGCAGTCTCTACATTTTCATTCTTAAAGTTTCATTCAAAATGGTTAAGTTCACAAAGCTGTTTCTGTTTGATATTTTGAATTTTGTAACTATGTAATTTTAAATGAAACCTGTTAAATGTTTCAGTTAACATGCTTTTGGTAATTCTTTTGGAATAAAGGTTTTTTTCTTTTTAAGTCCACTTGTTCTCTTGTAGTTGGGTTAGTTACTAGTGCCTTCCTTTTTGTGTAGTAAACGGGTCTGTTCATTTTTGTTGATAATACACTTAGCACACTCCTCTCTCAGCAGCTTCACCTGATGACTTTATTGATTGAACAATCCTTCATTTATCCATCTTTGATCAAGAGGAGTTCCACGTAACTTTCCAGAGAGCTAAACAGCATTTCAATTGTTATAGCTTTTTGTCAAGTGCATTTATTTTCTACAGAGTATAAAACTGTCTTGGTAAATTCAGTTTACTAGTAATCTCTGTACAATCCTATACCTTCAGGTCATGGTTACCCCCAGCTAGATGGTCTGGATGTTCATGCTTTTCAAGAATTGTATATGTGTTTTTAACTTCATAGTTGCTCCTTCGTGTTAGAGTGAAGTTAGAGTAGCTGCACTGTTGGTTTGCATGTTAAACTGTAAGATGCTCCCTGTGTCAAGGGGTAGTTGAGGTAGCTTGATGAGGATCACTGGGTAAAGGAGCAGTTGCTGTAAAATGTTTCTGAAACTCCAGTTTGGGGTAGAAATTCATTATAAAAGTGAAGATCCTGTCCTGGCCAGAAGGCTAAGTTGGTTAGAGCCTCATCCCAATATGCAAAGGTTGTGGATTTGATTCCTGGTCAGGGCACATACAGGAACGGATCGGTGTTTCTCTTTTCTTTTTGTAAAAGCAATGAATAAATTGTTTTTAAGATGTGAATATCTTGAACTTCAGAATTGATAAAAGGGGTGTTTTACATGTCATCTGATGCAATGTCATTTTTTTTTAAATAATTTTATTTGGACAATTTTAACGGGGTGACGTTGGTCAACCAGAGTACTTAGATTTAGAGAAAACATCTCCAGATCGTTTTGACATTCGATTATGTTGTATACCCATCATCCAAAATCAAGTCGTCCTCCTTCACCCTTTGGTTTTCTTTATTCCACTCCCACCACCCCGTCCCTCTCTTCCCTTCCCCTCCCTTGATAACCACTGCACTCATATTTATGCCCATGAGTCTCAATTTTGTGTCCACCTATGTATGGAATCATACCGTTCTTAGTTTTTTCTGATTTACTTATTTCGCTCATAATGTTACCAAGATCCATCTACGTTGTCGTAAATGATCCAATGTCATCAGTTCTTATGGCTGAGTAGTATTCCATAGTGTGTGTGTGTGTGTGTGGTATATATATATGTACCACATCTTCTTTATCCAATCATCTATTGAAGGGCTTTTTGGTTGTTTCCATGTCTTGGCCACTGTGTACAATGCTGCAGTGAACATGGGGCTGCATGTGTCTTTATGTACCAGTGTTTTTTAGTTTTGGGGGTATATACCCAGTAGAGGGATTACTGGGTCATATGGTAGTTCTATTCTTAATTTTTTGAGTAACCACCATACTTTCTTCCATAATGGCTGTACTACTTTACATTCCCACCAACAGTGAATGAGGGTTCCTTTTTCTCCACAGCCTCTCCAGCACTTTTTATTACCTGTCTTGTTGATAATAGCTAATCTAACAGGTGTGAGGTAGCATCTCATTTCAGTTTTGATTTTGATGCAATGTCATTTTAACCCACCCGCAGCAGCCTTGATAGAGCAGAGAGAGAGTGGAGTAGACATTTCTTCAGGTGGGGCCAGCAAGGGCCCCAAGGGGCGCTCACACAGCTGCAGAGCAACCCTAGTCTCCTGGGAGGCTGCTTCCCAACTTAGTCCATTTAGTAACTGAAGATTCCAATTGGGAACTTGTTATTTTCCTAATGAGCATATCTGATTTTGAAGCAGAAATGGAGAACAGTATTATCTAAATTCTCCTTTCTAATCCATTTTTCATTTTGCTAATTTTTTTTAGATGAAATTGAAAAGGGGAGAAACCAGAAGAATGCAGGAGAGGGGACTGCAGTGTCTTATGCTCAAGCCAGTGACCTCAGGGTTTCAGACTGAGGGAGGAAGGGCTGACTGAGAAAGTTTGAAAAGTTACAAACCACAGCTGTAGCCCCTTTATCAGTTCCCTGAAATAAACTCGCAGCACCAGCAAGAAAAATGGGATATGTGAATAGTCAAGGACAGACAGTCCAAACCTCCCCTCTTACCCCCTCCCCTCCTGGAGACTCGAAAGTCATGTAGGTCAGCAGACAAAGAAGTCAAAGAAATCAGGCACTTGTCACATGAAAACTAAAGCTGTAAAGGTATATAAGATTCAGAAAAACTAACTGGGGAGCTTGTGCTTTGGTGCTACTAACTTTACGTGCTCTGCCGGCTACTAATAAATTCTTCCATCAAGTTGTCTAGATGTCTATTATACTCCCTTCCTGGGCCATTTCCTGCTGCAAAATGATCCCACTAAAACTGCCTTGCCTAGTCACTCCCCTCAGCACAAGCACTTCTGTACTCTTCGTCTCCTGGCATTGACCCATGCCGAGCTCCTTTGCCCTGAGCCCTGTACCCAGCTCTGATTCCATATCTCCTGCTGAAGATCTGAGATTGAGATCATAGGTCAGGGAAGATGGCTCACACTTTCAGGACTAAGTCTAGTTTCCCCTCTTAAAAATGTTCTTACATCACCACATCTCTGTTTTAACTTATCCTGTGATCGTTTGGTGCTTCTTGCCCCTTTCAAATGCCAGTTCCATAAGTGGGGAATCTGCTGTAGTCGGCAGTGTTTTATGTGCCTGGCACAGTGGCTGACAGCCGGTTGATAGCTGATAAATATTTCTTTAAGAATCAAGAGTACCCTGGCTGGTGGTGCAGTGGATAGAACGTTGGTCCGGCATGAGCCCAAGGTTGCTTGTTCAAACCCCATCAGGGCTGAACCCCAAGGGCGTTGTTGGCTCGACCCCTGAGGTTGGTGGTTCGAGCCCTAGTCAGGGTACATAAATAATGACACAACTAAGTGGAACGAGTTGGTGCTTCTCTCTCCTCCCTTCTTTCTCCCCCCTCCCCACCCTGTCCCTCTCTCCTTTCCTCTCAAAAAAAAAAAGGTTTTTTTGAGAGTAAAAGGACATGGGAAATTCGGGATCACAGCATTCTGGAATATTCTGTCTGACCACTCCTTGATGGGTCATGGAGGTTAAGGAGAATGTTTACACTGCTCAGGCTGCCAAGATAAAATACCATAGAGTGGATGGCGTGAGGCTGGTAAGTCCAAGATCAAGGTGCCAGCAGATTTGGTTCCCAGAGAGAGGCCTGTTCTTGGTGTGCAGACTTCTCACTGTGTCTTCTCATGAGAGAGAGAACCTCATGACCTCATCTAACTTCATTACCTCCAAAAGGCCCCACTTCTAAATACCATCACATAGCAGGGTATAAAGACTTCATCCTACCAGCTTTGGGGGACACAAACATAAGTCTGAGACATACATGAGCTAAATGACTGATGAGTGTTCTTGATTTTCCTGGCCAATTTGAGACAAAAAAGTTTGTACGTGAGTCAGGACTGGATGTATGTACAGGCACTCCATTTTCTCATCCCTCCTTGCACTGTCTGTAAGCGAATGAAGCTGACCAACCAGGACAGGAAGAAAACGTCTTTTAAAATAGTCATTGACTGCTACTTTGTTACAGTAGAAGTGTCACGAAGATGTTAATTTGTTTTGTTTAGAGCAAACTACCTCCTCTAATCATTGACAAAAACCAGTCGTGATGAGTCAGCAGTTCCTTGCTCCTGAGAACAAAGTACACCACGAAAGGGGAATGCATTTAGTTACAAGATGCTACCCTTTTGTTTCAGATACTAGACAAAAGGAACTAATTCCTCTTTCAAAGTTCATCGTAACTACAGTACTAGGAGCCTCCTGGTATAAAGCTTTCTCCTTTCCCTTGGGTAAAAAGAGGCTTCAGAACTTTCCTTAACCCCTCTCTTAGTTTTTGGGAAAAGAATGATTTTAAAAAGAAATTTCCAGAGTTTTGGGGACTCCCCACTAGGAAGCAGCCATAGAATTTCAAGAAAGACATAATAGTAGGGAAAATTGGGTATGTATGGAAACCAAGTACTTTTAATTTGTAAAATATGAAAGTAAAAAGTTAGGCCTGAACGTGGAGATGTAATAGGTGTGACGGCAGTGCTGTTGGGGTATAGAGCGCTTCAAAGCTTCCGCTACTTCCACCCAGGAACAGGGCAGCATGTTGTTTTTGTGTCTGGGGGCATTATTGAGTATATTTGCATTTATATGAACTCAAACTAGAGAAAAACAGAATCCTTAATTTCAGTTTTTGCCTTTGGTAGTGTTGGGCAAATAAGTTTGTAAAATCTGTATTTTCTAGTTTTGCTCACTTTTATTGTTAAAAATGGCACTGCCCACGTGAGTGGCCATCACCCAGGTGATATGGTTAATTGCCTTTCTGCTTGGGAAGGGGCTTGGTTATGCTAGTATGTGCTGGAGGAGGGCTTTCCCACTGAAAAGTTTTAAAAGGAGGAGCCAGGAGACCGTTTTGGTAGAGAGGAGACCATGGTGTTGCAGAGGAGAGAGGTCACGTGGTTGTAGAGGAGGCAGGGAGCAAGATGGCCGGGAGCTGAAAGGGAACAGAGGTGAATAAGGCTGGTGAGGCCTTTGATTCTAGGGAAAACTGGAGAAAGTCAGTGGCTTTGGGAGCTCTGAATGGAAAGGGAAGTGTTTTCCCCACTGTGTGTATTTTCTCACCTGCTGGTTGTGAGCTAAAATAAAGGATGGCCCACCAGTTCTTGGCTCCGTTGTTTCATTACGATCTGTCTGAATCAAATGTGAACCTGCATGAGCCAGGCGGTTGTGATGGTGGCCGCGGCTACTGGCTTCAGAGATAGTTTCTTGTTTGTTTAGCACATTTGCCTTGCATCTGCTCAGTACTATGAAACTGCCCTTATTTAAAGACAAATAATTTTGAGATATAAGATTCTAGACTTGTAGAAATACGGAGCATTGAATGCCTGAGACAAGTTCCAAAGTGAAAATTTAAACCTCCTTGATGCCCCAGTGACACCCAGGCTAGACCAGGTGGATCTCCTGTAGCACGTGATGGCTGTCTAGACCCTGCTCTCTGCATGGTGTTTATGCTGTATCCTGTCACTCACTGTGACTCCATTGAGGGCAAGGACTGCCTTCTGATCTTTCTGTCTATAGACTAGAGATCTCATATTGGTTCAATGAGTGAATCATCTGATCTCAGAAGTTGTCTTTCTTACTATTACTCTCCCTGTTTCAGAGACACTTTTTCTTAGGAATTTCTCTTTTAAAAATTATGGGGAATGCATAAAGTAGAATTCCACTCATCTGAAATTCAGGCAGATCCATGGTGGAAAAGAAAACACAGTGGTTGCCTCTGGGAGGAGTGGGGAAGGGAATTAACTGGGAAGGGGCAGCAGGGAACTTTCTGGGGTGATGGTAGTAATCTTTATCATGATACCGGTTTGGGTTACACGTGTGTGTACATTTGTGTAAACTTAGAAGACATGCCATTAATATTTGTGGGCTTCAATCGTGGAAAATTTTTAACAAAAAATAATTGAACTTAAGTTACTTTTATGTACTGCTGAAGATTTTTAGAAGGATGGGTACAGATATCTGCAGTTTATTCAAAATACATAAGAAATTAAGATGGACTGATAGAGTATTAGATAAGGGACAAAACAAGCATAGTAAAATGTCAATGGTAGAATCTTGGTGAACAGATGTTCTCTGTAAAATTCTTTAAACTTTGCTGTATGTTTGAATCTTTTTATAATAAAATTGTGAAAAATCATTAGGGTCTTATCACAATATTTGATGTTAGCGATATGTTAAGAGATGCAGTTTCATTCTTTTAGTATGTTCTTCTTAGAGTGCCATGAAGTCATGGGCAGGTACTATACAAAAGCACTTGCTGGAGGGGAATTCAACTGTATGGATAGTAATTCCCTCTCTTTCCCTCTAATGATATGGTAGCCACCCTCCTCACTCCCCTCAGGCCCAGAATACTGCAATTCCCCCCTCCCACATTGTGACAGGGCTGGTAGGTAAAATAGAGCTTAATCAACTTATTTTTTCTTGAGACTACCCGAAGTGAGAAATCTACCTACCCCTTGAAGGGACCAGGGTAGGGATCATAATTTCCCTGTCAATACACTGCAACTTTCAATAAATACCAGGAAATACTTCTTTTAATTATGTACGTTTATTAAGTACACACACAAAAATACTATTTAGTTAATAACTGCTTAATAAATACAGTGTATTCAGAATAGGTCTGAATTTAACTTTTAAAAATTAATCTTTTAACAATGAAATTTGGATCCTTCATTTTACCCAAACACTAACCTTTGTGAGTGAAGGGCTTTTGCAAGTTAACGTCAATGCAGTAGTCTCGTGTACACATAATTTAAATGGCTTTCAATAGAAACAGCTATTTCCCAAAGAAAGGTGAAAAACTGTTTTGAGCTGTCTCTGCCCTGTTAGTTCCCGTTGTTATTTTTCTGGCAGCTGCAGCTCATAGAACTCACACCAGAGATGTATTTCTATAGCAGTGCTCCTCTTTTTGAGTTAGAAGATACGCCACATGGCACCAGTCTGTTCCTGAGAAGGTAAGATGATCTTAGCGTAATTGGCTGCTCGGTCACTTAAATATTATGTTCAATTAGGAAAGACTCAGCTCTCCCTGGAGGATGGCCAACCAGACAACGTACTGACTGGTGTAGCTGATGAGATGGATGCACATGGTCCATCTGCAGTATCAACTTCTAAAGTCAGGATCTTCGCTAAACTGGCTTCCTGTGTCTACGTCAAGATGCCGGGATGTGTCATCCCAGAGAAATCTAAACTCATAACTGCATTTTTAATAGCCACAGTTTTCAAACTGTGGGCTCCAGACCCACAGCAGCAACAGGGTTCTGGTTAGAGAGGCAAACCGGAGGCTCTCACGCCAGCCCTGTGAATCAGAAACTCTGGATGTGGACCCAGCGGTCTGTGTTGTAATAAGCCCTCCAGGTGACAGCAACACGTGCTCGAGTTTGAGCACCACTTTCGTGTCCTCTGCCAGAAGGAAGGGCCTGGAAGAAAACTCAGTGGACATAAATTTGTGTTGTTTTAACCACTAAGTCTGTGGTCATGTTTTATCAGTAATAGAAAACTAATATAAATTGTTAGCTCATTGGTGTAAATGCATACCAAATAACCATTTTCTTTTTAAATAAAAATACCTATTTTTAAATAGCCAATAGTATGTCAGGCACAGGAATAACTGAAATAGTGATAATTAGTGCTATGATTAAATGGGTTTATCTAAATGGTTCACCTTATAGAATAATTGAAAGGGATTCATTCTGTTTTCTCTTCATTGACTTATGAGAAAAGTGAGTATCACAAATGTGATTGTCATTTTTCTAGTGAATTGAAATGGTATGACAAAACGAACCACCAATCACACTGTTACAGAAAAAGTCATTCTGGGGAACAGTGAAGAAAACAGCATGTTCTACATTGTCTACATGAGAACCAGTCACTGGATGCAGCTTGACAAACGTAAACATTTGTCAACTATGCTTTCTATTTATAGTTACTGAATAGTTACTGAATAAAGAACTAATTTATAAAACTCTACAAAACATAACTCATATCGAATAAACTTGTAAGTGGCCAGAACATGAACAAACAGATCAGATCTCAGTAGTGTTTTCAGTGAAATGCCAATTCTACATTTTTGAACAGTGGCCTTCAGAACAAGAAACGTGCCCGTGGAAGCATATGGTCTGTGGAAGGAATGGATTTCTTTCAACTCTATCTCTGTACATAGTTTATAATCTGCATATAGATCAGTACAGTAGTATATGTGTATACATAATTTATAAACTATCAACATTTGGAATGTATTCTCTAATGTTTTCTGATAGGGTTGCATGACTGGAAACGTTTGGACTAACAAGAACCCCCAAACCGCCGCCTCTGCCAAAACTTTATGCCCAATTCTGGTCTAAAGATGAACATCTAAGAGATTTCAACAAAAATATTCAAATTACTGCTAAATGTAAGTTTGCCATCAACCTTTTAAACAGGTTAACCGCACACACAAAAGTGTGTCAGGGTTTCAGAGTAGCTTTTATTATTGAAAGTACATTAGGAGGTAGACTTAGACCAAAATACTCAGTGCATATATTAATGAAAGGTTTATTAAAACCTTAAAGTTGTATGTAGGTATGGATGTAGATAATACATTCACCTATAACTCTACAGTAATCCATCTGAAAAACTCAAAAGCAATTCAATTAAAAAGGTAAAAAGTCCATTACATTTTTAGAAAGCTTTTCTACTTCTGAAATGAACATTTCATCTGTTAAAAAGTTTGTTGGGAGGGAGGTACTTCTGTTTCAGTTTTAGGTTTTGTAAGTTATTTTACTAAATCATTCATTTTGTGGCTAGTTTGCAGTGAATGTGAAAAGATAAAGTAATTCTTATTCTTTTGTTTCTACCATGTCAAAATGATAATATCTAAGCCAGGGCAGCCACATAACTTATGAGTCTAGTGCAAAATAAAAATATGGGTTCCTTGTTCAAAAAATTAAGCATTTCAAGATGGCACCAGTACAGCATGAACCCTAGCATGAGACCTTTCCCAACGCAGGCCGCACACCCAGGAAGCCAGCCCTGCATCTAGTCCATTTCAGCTGCAGCTGTGCAATCCCAGCACCTTACTTATCTTTGTTCCTCGAGTCCCTGGTACTGGACTAAGCATATAGTTAGTAGGGATTCAAATGTTGATTGAATGAAAAACTGAGTTTTACCCTGTTTTCTAGATCAATGAGAAATGCTTCATTTTTCTGACCTATGGTCAGAAGAAATATGTGTTCTTTGTAGTAAGTGACAGATTCCTTCAGAACTGAATAATCTGCACATCCATTCTGGCTTCATGAGAACTTTGAGGCCACATACGGTGGAGGTTCACTTGACTCGTTCAACAGATATTTATGGAGCTACTGCTCTGTCAGACCCTCCGCTGACTGATCACTGGGGATGCAGGAGTAGGTGCGGCAGTCTTGCCCTTGGGGAGCTTCCAGTCTAGCGTAAGAGCTTATAGCACCTCAGAGCCCAGTAAGAAAACTTCCTGTGTATATTGTCTGGAACATTCCAAATTTCCTGAAAATGTGAATCTAAAATTTACCAGAAAGCAGTCTGGAAACAGAAGATGCAATGAAATTTAAAAGAAAATTCAAATATTCAATTTCTTAATGTAAAATCTATGAAATCTAAATGGGGAAGAAACTTAAGAAAGCTGAAAATTCTATTTTAAATACTTTGGACCAGATTTAAATTTCAACAATTATTTTATTATCTCCGGGTGACATTTTCATTTTCATTTATAGTGACATTTATATATACACACATAGAGGAGGTATGTGTGAGATGGGTCCTTTGGAACATTTGATAAAACCCATTTTCTACGGCTACTTCATTTGCAACTAAAGAGAGCAGAATACAGGTAAATTTGAGACTTTTCCTTTGATAATAATTTCCATTATCATTTGAATGGGAGAAATTTTTAAGAATCATCTTTAGGGTATAAATTTTGGCACAATCTTATTGTGCAATGAGACTAAACTATATTTGTAACAACATGTGATAATTTAAGCATATATTTTAATGGTTATTGACAACATTTAATGGCACCAAAAATACTCTTAAATCTATCAGGATTTGATTTCCATTGTCCCCCCCTCCACCCCCTGCATTTTTTTTTCTTAAAAGCATGAAAAACCCTGTGCAAACACAGAGCCTTTGTTGGTGCTTTGCTTTCTTTGGTACACTGCTGTTAATTCCTTAATATAGCAACATCCTTAGTTTGTAGTATTTTGCCTAGTGGCAACGAAAAAAACCCCACTAGGCTAGGTTTTAACTGGAAACTTCTATCATCCAGAGGCTATTGTGAACCTGTCAGAAAGGTGGCAAGCAACCAAAAGAGCTGTCTCAAAGGCTGTGCACCCAGAGCTTGTCCAGCACTGGAGACACAAAGCAGGCTGGTTACCTCATGTCCCAGCTTGTGGCAGACGAACACAACACACTAGACAGAAGTGGGGGGCTTGTCAAAGGCAGGCATGCCAATAAATAGTGTGGAAGGAGACAGAACAAACTGCTGAGCAGATATAAACCATTTTTAAATTAAAAAAACAAAACACCAGCAATCTGAGGCAAATGATTGTATATACCTCAGGGCTGTGGGGATCACTTTATAATGACTGATATTAACTCATACTGTGATAGCCCTTTACATTTTATGAGTTATTTTATATACACCAGAGCTCCCTGGATATTTGTAATGATACATGAATATAACTTTTACTTTTCATCATGAAGAAGTGAATTATAATGAGCATGCTGTTTAAGAAGGCAGGGAGGTATACTAACATATCTGAATGACTCACATCAAAAATAATTACAACTTTTAAACTTTGGCACTTAAGAGATATGCATTAGTTGTCCAACATATACCAGCTTTCCTTCATGACCAACACAGGTTATTATGTAGTGAAATTTCATAGCTTTCAGTGACTGCAGGTCACTGAGTGGGGCTGATTGTCATCAGTAAGTTATCAGAATATTTCTCTTGCTAAACACAAGCTTAACAGATACTAAAGGGTGCCAATAACGTATCTTCTCACTAATTGGGAAACACTGGACCTCTAAAAGATTCTCAGAATATTTTTTCTATATTGCACTTTCTAGCAAACAAAACTTTAATACTAATGGTATAATGTGATTTTAGTAGTAGACATGGGAGTGGGGAGCATGTGATTTACGTTTTCCTTGCTTGTTTTTCTAAAATTTTTGGTATAACTTCTTCTCAAGGATGTAACAATGAGAAATAACAAAATATACATGTTCTTTGGGCTTCTGAGAAAAAAGACCACACACATTTTCAAAAGATTAAAATAGAGATCTTTTCTGCTTTCGCCATTTGTTTTCACAATTGAAAATAAGGAACTATTATATATTTGATGTTCCTAAACTCATCCAACATAGCATTGCCATAAATATACTGTTCTACAGAAAGCTTTTGAAAACAGAAATATAACTTATACTACACTTACCAACAATTATATTACTATTACCAATTATAATACATTTATTATCATGAATAAAAATGACTAAATATAATTTAATAAAAGCACACGGATTAGATTTTATATTCTAAGAAATAGGACCTTGAAATTTAAGGTGTAATATCTTCCGATAGTATGTATGCCATTGCTGATGACTAAATTCCTTGATTAATACCCATGAAGACTTCATGATCATGATCATACCACAAAGAGGACAAAGGTTGTTTTGTTGAGTTTGCTGGCTGTTGATTTCTAAATCTCATCTGTGTGGCTATATTTTTATACATGGCTATTTATCTTCTATTGTTCTTTATTTTATAACTATGTATCCTGCTTGAGGTTTTTTAGTTAGGCATAGACTGTATGTATGTTCTTCAGTTTATGGTATTAATTCTAATGGAAATTGTCAATCTTGTAAATGTTCTTTGACATGGTGCAGAAGGTAAGCCAGCTCTGTAATAACTTCCAGAGGATCCTAAACAAGTAAATTAACAGGCCAGTTTACCGTCCTTTACAAACTAAAGGGCAGAATGGTAGGTAGTAAGCACAGGCTTTGGATGAAAACAAATGGGCCTGGTTTTGAATCCCAGTGATGCTGCCCAGCTCTGTGACTTAAGGCAAATCACTTAAACTTTCTGACCCTTCATTTCCGTCAAAGAAAAGTGGTGCTTCTGCCACCTACTTTGCAAGGTTTCTGTGAGGATCAGTAAAGTATGCACACTATTGACACGAGACAGGTGCTCTATAGTGGCTGAACAATCATGGACTGAAGTTCAGAGCTGGACACCATGTGCACCCAGCGTCTGACATGGAACTCCCTCCAAAGGGGGTGCAAGCCTTTTGATTATCAATACAATTGTTGTACTTAGTAGCTTACTTCTAATGTTAACAATTGTTTTTGCTTCCAAACCTCTTTCTTCTAAAGAATTTTTTTTTTTAAAGTTTATGGCAAACCTGTGTTTTCACTGTATTTTGTCAGAATTTTTTTGATGACTAAAAAATTTGCAAATTTTAAACATTCATGGTAAATTGATCTAATTTTTAAAATTTGTTCTAGAGCCAACATTGTTCCAACTAAGATGTAAACTCTACACATGTGTGTGAATGGCTGTCTGGTAGGCCCTACCAGAAAAAGTGTCATTTTTATTCACCTATTTGGGTTGCTTAAACATTTCCACAAGATTTAAAATACTTTTCTTTTTATGGCTGGAATTCCCAGCATCTGCTCCCATGCCTACCTGCTTCCATCTACTGGCCAGTTTATGGGTAGGGTATTCACAATAATACAACTTAAAGACAAAATAAAGTGTTCATTCATAGTCACTGTTTGAACAGACACCATAGTATAGTAGAAATTGCCCTGAGCAAGGAATTAGGAGACTTTAACTCGAGACCTGGCTCTGCCATTAATTTTTCAGGATGACCTCAGGCAAGTCACTTCTCTCATTCTTTAAATAATGAGATTGATTACATGTTATTTTCTACCTCTAAAATGCTTTCACTTACTTATTATTTTTTAAAAAATAATCAAAATGTCTTCTGGGAGTTGTTGAAGCGCCTGATGGGTACAAAAGCAGTTACTGATGTTTAAGTACTGTTTTACAAACAGTGATGCAGGGGCCATCTGAAAAAAGATCACTTGATGCTCCTGTTAAAAATAAGTTCCCTGTCCCCTCCCTCGCAGAGTCAGAACCCCCTAAGGTGAGGGCATTTTCTCTATTTTTCACAAGCTCTTCAATGACCATAACATGCTCTAAT
This sequence comes from Saccopteryx bilineata, assembly GCF_036850765.1. Lineage (NCBI taxonomy): Eukaryota > Metazoa > Chordata > Mammalia > Chiroptera > Emballonuridae > Saccopteryx > Saccopteryx bilineata. Next base: position 35,860,719 of record NC_089491.1, read on the forward strand.
GTCTGAGGACCAGTGGCCTAAGAGAATGTGATCTAAGAGGGAAAAAGCCAGCACCGGACTTGAATGATTCCAACCTCCGGCAAATCCCTCTCAACACCAACCCAGCAAAGTGGAGGAGGCTAGAGGACAGCCCTACGTCAGCAGGGCGGGAGGCCTGGGGCCTGAGCCCTGCTCCGTGCTTCTTACTTGCTGTGCTCCCTGACAAAGCACAGCACACAGTTTTCATGTCAGCTCTCAGTCTTGCCATCCAAGTCACTGATGGCCAGTTATGCCAACAGCTTGAAGCGGACTGCAGTTCTCCTCTTGCTAATGCTAACAAAGAGGACCTTTTGCCCCCTGGCTCATGGGAGAAAGAGGAGTAGAACACCTCTTCAGTCACAATTCCCGCTCCACCCCAATACTCAGTCTATACCATGTCATCCTGTGTGATTCAAATAACCCGGCAGAGAAACCCGAGCCACACTGTTCTCATCACTCTGTGGTCACATAGAGTGTTACTCCAATAAATAAATTCTCTGCTATACAACAGAAAGGACCAGAGCCCATTCCTTCTTCCCTTTTCCTCCGTAATGCTGTTGACAGGAACAAAATTCCAAGGACACATGCTAGAGATTTTAAAAGTCATACAAGTAAATTACAAAGACAGCTGATAATACTTTTTTCTAGAATTTCACAATGAAACCCTCTCAATGGTGAAAAAATAGGTATAATTTTGACAGGAAGCTTAAAAGACATTTTGCAGCAAGACTAACAGTTATGAGAATAATGCCATTATCTGTGCTCATTATAAAGAAACATAAGAGCAACTTTAAAAGGCGAAGTATACTGATAAGTGAAGATGAAATTTCTTTTTTAACAACCAGTATGCCAACATCAAACTTTTGGGTTTTATTCTAGTGTCCCGGGTTCTCCTAACCCAACCAAAATTCCTGCCAAGTGTTCACAAAATCCACACCAAAATAAAAATAACAAAAGAGAAATAAAAGGGAAGAAACTTGACAAGTGCTACCATGCAATACAGCCAGAGGGGAGCTCGGTGGCACAGGCAGCAGGAGCGCGGAATGCTGCAGACGCTGCTCCACAGTCTCACTTGGTGGCGCCTGATTACGCTGGACGGCCCAGTACTCAGGTCACAGGTGTGTTCACGGACCCATAAGAATCAGGATCTTGACCCAAACTTTTAAGATCTTCTAAAAAGGAAATACTTCACCTAAATTGAAGTAATTTTTATGTCAAATACCAGACAAGTTGCTTATTTGATGTAAGTTGTGCCTAAAACTTTGGCTGATACAAAGAAACCCGTCCACTAAGGCACCCTGAGGCAATCTGACAGTGCGTTGGAGAGAACTTTGTTGTCAGTACCACATCATTATGAGAGTACAGAGACCGGATCACCCGCAGGGGACTGGCTTCTTTGGGCAAACAATCAATAAGTTCACTGCACTGTTTGTCAAATCCCAATAAGCGAATCCCATAGCCATGTGGGGAAGAAATCATTCGCCCATCAGGGCTGAAGCAAAGTTCTTTGATATAACCCCTGCCTACATTGGCTTCTTCAATGTAATGAGTCAGACGTAAAGAACAGCGAGGTGAGACAGGTCGCACAGGAGCTCCTTCTTGGAATTCATAAACACAAGTCCACTAGGGAGAAAGGAGAAAGACAAACCAAAGTTATAGAGCCCCAAATAGTGCTACAGATAATCCAGATCCACCCAGCAAGCCCCCTATGGGGTGATGCTCTGCCCATCTAGGGCCATTGCTCCATTTTTAAAAAACCTCAACAGAATGCCAAAGCCACAGAATTGTTGCAAAAAATCACTTAGATGAATGCTATCCCTCTTCCAACTAACATATAGGCTTTATTGAACCTTATCTTCATAAACTAGGGTCTGTACTATGATGCTTTAAGCCTTTTATTCATGAGGCCACTGTGACTTCTGTAGAAATAATCCTTTTTCTGAGAGTAACAATTTTTTTTTTTGAGAGAGAGAAGAGAGAGAGGAAGGGAGAAAGGGAGAGAAGCATCAACTCATTGCTTCACTTAGTTATGCATTGATTGCTTCTCATATGTGCCTAGACTAGGGACTGAACCAGTGACCTCAGGCTCAAGCTGGTGACCTCACAGTCGAGCCAGCAACACCATGATCAAGCTGACAAACATGAACTCAAGCCAGCAACCTTGGCTTTTGAACCGAAGACCTCAACATTCCAGGTTGACACACTATCTACTATGCCACCATAGATCAGGCAACAATTTTTTTTTTAATTTTTCTTAAGTGAAAAGGAGGGAGGAAGAGAGACAGAGTCCCGCATGCACCCTGACCAGATCCACCCAGCAAGCCCTCTATGGGGTGATGCTCTGTCCATCTAGGGCCATTGCTCCATTCCTTGGCAACTAAAGCTATTTTAGTGCCTGAGGTGAAAGCCATGGAAGAAATCATTCGCCCATCAGGGCTGAAGCAAAGTTCTTTGATATAACCCCTGCCTACATTGGCTTCTTCGATGTAATGAGTCAGTCGTAAAGAACAGTGAGGCAAGACAGGTCACACAGGAGCTCCTTCTTGGAATTCATAAACACAAGTCCACTAGGGAGACTTGTGTCCTCAGCACCTGGGGCCAACTTGCAACTGAGCCATGGCTATGGGAGGGGAAGGAGAAATAGAGAAAGAGAAGGGAGAGAGAGAGGAATGGAGAAGCAGATGATCGCTTTTCCTGTATGCCCTGACTAGGAATCGAAACCGGGACTTCCACATGCCAGGCCGACACTCGACCGCTAAGCCAACTGGCCAAGACCACATTTTTTTTTTAATTGACTTGAGAGACAGAGAGAGAAAGGGAGAGTGAAAGAGAGAGAAACACTGATCTGTTGTTCCACTTATTTATGCATTCATTGGTTCTTTTATTTATTTATTTATTAATAATTTTACTATTTTATTTATTTATTTATTTATTTATTTATTTATTTATTTATTTTTACAGAGACACAGAGAGAGTCAGAGAGAGGGATAGACAGGGACAAACAGACAGGAACAGAGAGACGAGAAGCATCAATCATTAGTTTTTTGTTGCGACACCTTAGTTGTTCATCGATTGCCCCCCTATATGTGCCTCAACCGCAGGCCTTCAGCAGACCAAGCAACCCTTTGCTCTTTGCTCGAGCCAGCGACCTTGGGTCCAAGCTGGCGAGCCCTTGCTCAAACCAGATGAGCCCGCGCTCAAGCTGGCGACCTCGGGGTCTCGAACCTGGGTCCTCTGCATCCCAGTCCGATGCTCTATCCACTGCGCCACCGCCTGGTAAGGCGATTGGTTCTTTTATTTTATTAATTTTAATTTGTGTTTACATGGATTCAAATATCCCACTGAATATAACACCTTCACCCTCTACCCCTCATTGGTTGATTCTTGTATGTGCTCTGACCTGGGTCCGAACCCACAATTTTGGCCTATTGAGACAACACTCTAACCAGCTGAACTACCAGGCTAGGGACCAACAATCTTGATATTTAAAAAATTCTTGGGTTAAGACGTTCAAGCCCTAAAATACCGATCCTACACACTTCAAAGGCTCTTCTCTCCTTTTTTCAGTGGTGGATCTTAGAGCTAGTGAGATTCTTGGAGGATTGCTCTTCAAAGTGGTAAAGTCATATGGTCATATAATGCCTTTTCCCCTAGTCTCAGTTCAGTTCTTTCCCTTTCCCAGAGTTTCCCCCAGTTTTTAAAAAGAGGAAATTATAATACTCAATTGGCTTAACAAAACCTCACATTAAGCTAACCTAGCTGAAACAACCCAGTTTCATGTTTACTATATATATAGGCTTTTTTTTTTTACAAGAAGAAGGAAAAAAGCTGATCACTGTTTTAAAGTACACTGCTCATAAAAATTAGGGGATCTGGGAACCTGCAGATACTCCTGTACTTTCAGCCTTTTTATTTTTTTGGATTTTTCCAAAGTGAGAAGTGGGGGGTGGCAGGCAGACAGACTCCCACATGCGCCTGATCGGTATCCACCCAGCATGCCCACCAGGGGGCGATGCTCGCCCATCTGGGGCCATTCTAGTGCCTGAGGCAGAGGCCATGGAGCCATCCTCAGCGCTGGGGCCAACTTTTCTCCCATGGAGTCTTAACTGTAGGAGGGGAAGAGAAAGAGAGAGAGAGAAAGAAGAGGGCGAGGGGTGGAGAAGCAGATGGGCGCTTCTGCTGTGTGCCCTGGCCAGAAATCGAACCCAGGACTTCCACACGCCAGGTCAACATTCTACCACTGAGCCAACTGGCCAGGGCCCTTTCAGCCTTTTTTTTTTTTTTTCCTTAAGTTGGAAACGGGGAGGCAGTCAGACAGACTCCCACATGCGCCCAACCGGGATCCACCCAGCATGCCCACCAAGGGGCGATGCTCAGCCCATCTGGGGCATCGCTCTGCTGCAACCAGCGCCATTCTAGCACCTGAGGCAGAGGACACAGAGCCATCCTCAGCGCCCGGGCAAACTTTGCTCCAATGGAGCCTCGGCTGTGGGAGGGGAAGAGAGAGACAGAGAGGAAGGAGAGGGGGAGGAGTGGAGAAGCAGATGGGCGCTTCTCCTGTGTGCCCTGGCCGAGAATCGAACCTGGGACTCCCGCACGCCAGGCCGACGCTCTACCACTGAGCCAACCGGCCAGGGCCCCTTTCAGCCTTTTTATAATGCAGTTTCACCAATGAAATAAAAGTTGGCCTGACCTGTGGTGGCGTAGTGGATAAAGCATCGACCTGGAAATGCTGAGGTCGCTGGTTCGAAACCCTGGGCTTGCCTGGTCAAGGCACATATGGGAGTTGATGCTTCCAGCTCCTCCCCCCTGTCTCTCTCTCTGTCTCTCTCTCTCCTCTCTAAAATGAATAAATTAAAAATAAATAAATAAATAAAAGTTGGTTTTGCATCTCATTTGCATAATCAAACAACTTTCTTTGACTTGTTGTTTGCTTTTCTGATGTTCTTGTTTAATAAAAAAAAATCAAATGCATCTTTTCTTTAATCACTTCATATTCATTTTGAAATATCCTCTAATTTTTGTGAGCAGTATACTTCCCAGCTGCCACAGCCAGGATGGAGAGAAGGACGGGTGTTAAGGCACATGGCAATGGCAATTTGTTCAGTCAGTCCTGTTGAGGGTGGAGTGCTGCTGCCCATACCTCCTGATCATCAGTGTTGCTCGAGCACCGAAGAAGAGTGGCCCAGCCTTTTGGGTGCAGCTGTAAGGATGTGATGCAGTTTCCACGGTCTCTCTCACCAGGAACTTCAGGGGTTAAGACTTCAAGGCTATTACGTGGTGAAACTCCTGAGATACAAGAAAAGTAGAATGTGGGATTTGTATTATCAAATGACTAAGGCAGCTTATTAAAGCTTTGATTTATTTATTTTTATTTTTATTTAGAGAGAGAGAATCACCAATCTGTTCCTGTATGTGCCCTGACCAGGGATTGAACCAGCAATCTCTGCATATCAGTACAATGCTTCAATGAACTAAGCTATCTGGCCAGGGCAAAGTTTTGATTTCTTGGGTGGTGAACACACAATATAATATTCAGATGGTGTATTATAAAATTGCATACCTGAAATCTATACAATATTATTAACCAATGTCACCTCAATAAACTCAATAAAAAAAGTTTAAGAAATTTTTAAAAAATTTAAAAAGCTGCCCTGGCCGGTTGGCTCAGCGGTAGAGCGTCGGCCTAGCGTGCGGAGGACCCGGGTTCGATTCCCGGCCAGGGCACACAGGAGAAGCGCCCATTTGCTTCTCCACCCCTCGGCCGCGCTTTCCTCTCTGTCTCTCTCGTCCCCTCCCGCAGCCAAGGCTCCATTGGAGCAAAGATGGCCCGGGTGCTGGGGATGGCTCTGTGGCCTCTGCCCCAGGCGCTAGAGTGGCTCTGGTCGCAACATGGCGACGCCCAGGATGGGCAGAGCATCGCCCCCTGGTGGGCAGAGCGTCGCCCCTGGTGGGCGTGCCGGGTGGATCCCGGTGGGGCGCATGCGGGAGTCTGTCTGACTGTCTCTCCCTGTTTCCAGCTTCAGAAAAATGGAAAAAAAAAAAAATTTAAAAAGCTTTGATTTTTGTAGCCAGCCACCATACCTTCATTCCTTTGTCTGCCTTATGCTAACACTTATTTAAAACACACACACACACACATGTGTATGGAGTGTGTGTCTTTGGAGTGATGGTATGGGGAAAGGTATGACTAGAACTAAAGAATCCAAGTTCCTACAGCAGGAATAATCACCAATGACCTAAAGCTAAGGCATTAAAACTAACTAGGGGTCCTTTTGATTTGGATTATATCTCAGAAAGCTCTTCCTTTAAGTAAAATCAAAGTTATGTGACAGGAAAGGAATCTGGGAAAGTAAAAGATAACAAGTCTCATCTCAGAGAACGTGGTGTTTTTTAGTACACAGAAGGAAAGAACAAAAGCCAGGAATACTGCCATTACATAAATTAAAGACTATTCTGTACACAAAGAGCAGGACTTATGGCTGCCAAGGACAGTACTGTATACAACAAACAGACCTATAATTTTGGAGGTGAGAGAGGACACTTCACATAGAGGCATGTCAAAACAAGGGGTGGGAGACATGCCAATCATACATATTCGCGGTCCTCTGCTGTGACCCATCATTTCCTTCCAGCTGAGCCCCCAATGAAAGTGACTGCTGCATTAAGCCACTGTTGCTTCTGGGAGTATGGCATATCCCTCAGGTGTGCGGAGAACCACTTTTACAGACATTGAGAAAACAGCTTAAAAATATAGTTTCAAGAGAAATACTTCAACATTCCTTTGAAGATAATGAGCTTCCTCTGTCAGAACCTTTGTGAATTGTTTCTCAAAAAGATGTATCTTCTTTTAAAAGATTCCCATTAGATTCCTACAGCATTGGTGGAAACTGGTGAAGCTCTAAGTTACACTGTTACAACCAAAGTATATCTAAATAATGATTTCACATGTGATAAAACTTTAATAATTTTTGAGAAAAACTCCTGTTTCAAGAATTAATTTTGAAAATCTCTAACAAAAGCAGGAAAGAAACCCATTCTAAATAGCTAGGTAGTGGTGTCTAAGCTGTGCTCCTTGGAGTTCCTCAAGAGCTGGCAAAAGGGGGGACCACCTGGGGACCAGAGCAGACAGGGTGGGGGAAGACCACAGGGTCAAGGGCTTCCCTAACTTCACCTGAACCAGAGTCACTCCACTTTCATTTGTGCTACATCCCTAAGAATCCACAGTAAATTTCATGTCAAAAATAGAGTTTTAATCCTGAAATGAGTTTGGAAGCCTCTCCTCTTTGCAGCTATTGCATCTGCCAAAGTATGGTGTTAACCTATTCTGACACCTAAAGATCCAGGATTTCCCACAAAAAAGAGCAACCTTACCGCCCTGCCTTCTTTTCCCTTACCATTCCTTTATTTGCTTGTCCTGTCTGCCCAGGCTCCCAACACATCATCTCTTCTCCCAGACACAGCTCTGCTATACAGTTTTGTTTTGGGGTTTACCAAGGTAACAAGCAAGCATGTGAACTATTGTTCTTAAATTAAGTTTCCTATTTTCTCATGGATGGTTAGGTTAATCAATAAAGATTTTTCTCTATTTAGAGCCTTGACTTGTTTCCCTTAGCCAAGGAACAAGGAGAACAGGTAGAATCTGAAAAAAAGTTTCTGCTACAAACTGAAGGAGAAATGTTACACATCTGGGCATAAATCTCTCAGAGGAGTTTTTAACCTTAAAGTGAAATGTTACAGTCTCAACAACCAGAAGAAAGAGGATAAACTGTAAGTTAGGTTAGGAAGGGCTCTCAAACCATTCTACTAACATAAGTAGTCATGTATGCATTTATTAAGCACTTAAAAGGTCATGACATGCAGGGAAAACATGCAGTACTAATCTAATTATAATACTTCCCATAAATATCTAGGTAGGAAACATGCTTATCAGCAAAAGATGATCCCATACACAAGAAAACATATCTAGCCATCAGTCTACAAAGAAAACAAACGAGATGTGGTGTGGGAGTTTAGATGTGGATTAGACGGGGGTGGCACGAGATGTGAAATCTGCATGGGTAGAAAGCATTTCAATTAGAAGGTTGAAGGAACAGACTAAGCAGCCAGCTCTGCCAGAGTGGCTGGGGAACAAACGGCCAAAGCAGAGCGGAGTCAGATTGTAGCTCACTTTATCCCACCAGCGCCTCTGTGTCCGTCAGGATGGCTCGGATAAGGAAATGGCAGAGTAAATCCTGCTGGGCTGGGCCCACGTGCCGTTCACAAGCACCTGATAAACTCATCCCCTTACATTTATACAGCACTCTCACATTTATGATTTCATTTAATTTCCAAAATAACCTTGACTGGAATCTAAATTTCCCAACTCCTTCCTCTCCATACTACACTAAGCTACGTCCAGGAAATTAAACCAAAGCTTAAATTCCAACAAAGGTTTAAGCCCAAGATACACTGTTTAGCTTTTTGAAAAAGATAACTGAGGGGCAAGGAACAGCCTCATCTCTACTAGCTAACTTTATGGATTAAAACCAAACCAAAGAAAGCTATTTCGTAGAATCTGTTGTTGCAGGATTATAAAATCCAACTTTTAACCTACCTTCTCTTTGCGAGGCTCGTGACATGTGTTTCTCAGAGGATGAGTTAGAATCATTATGATGACAAGGTGAACCAGAAACTCTAGGACCAGATGAACTCGATGAAGTGCTCAGATCTTAAAAATACAAAAAGTTCTGACAATACACCGAGCAAAATTCTGGTAATGTCTCTCAACTTCTTAATCATCTACCTGAACCATACTGTTAAAATCCATCTGAAACATGGCAAGTACATGTCCACTTAAAACTGGCTTATAACTAAGGCTGAGGTAGGACAGTAATTTGAAGTGTTCTATCTAAGGCTTAGTCCCTTTCTAAAATCTTTTATCCCAATGCCTAGCATAAGTAAATAAAAATGATAAACCAAATAAACATAGGAGCATCCAATTTGATAGGAATGAGAACTGAGCTGTTCAGCCCATTATTTAATGTTAGAATAGGGTACAAACAACAGGCTCATTTCTGAGAACATGGACAGATCCTTCTTAAAGCATACCAAAAACATCTATTATCATTCCTGACATTATGTATTATCTTTGAAACGCAATACAAACTTCACAATGAAATCTGTGGAAAAATAAAAATGAATACCAGATAGCTGAATTTAATGTAGTACTCCAAAAATCAATCTCTATTTCTAGTGGCCCACAGTTCTGTGGAGGCTTTTTATTAATTTAATTCACTTTGATGTTATTAAATATCAGAATTACCCTTAGAAGTCAGAAAACCTTCTTGGTTTTTTAATAAAAAAATTCCAACTAGGGCTTTAAATCACTACTTCTCAGAAAGCTAAAGTTGGTTATTAATGTTTGACTGAAAAAAAAAACTGAATCCAAAAGGATTATATCCCTTGCTTGCAAATAAATAAGTTCATAAAACTTAAATTTTTACTTTTAGCAGTGAAATTGGGCTACTGCAGTAAAATGAGGCCTGCACATTCACAGAGGAGTCCTCACAAATGGCCCTGCGCACACAGGAGAAAGAGTCTAGCATTTGAAGCTAATTTTTAATAGAAATTTATGAACATTATATGTTCTAAATATATTATTTTTCCACTGCCTACCTGTGTCTAGACATTTGGGAGTCTAGGACACAATATAGACTTCAAATTAAAACTCCATACTGAATATAATTACAAAGCTCTGCTGGATTCCAGAGAAAAGACTGATATAACAGTGTTCTCAAACTTTTTTAAGGGTTGGGGTGCATTTAAAATCCTAAAAATAATTGTAGGCACACTATATTCTGAGAAATATGTTATAATAATTAAGTCAAATATTAAAGAAAAAAAAGTCCAAGTGTGTTTTTATGGTAATTAAACAAAATAAATACAACAAAATTAAATTTATTTTGATATTAAAAAACATTTTTGTTACATTTTTTGAGTTATGCTTTTTAGAATTCATAAAAAAGAGGGGTTAAAAAATTTAAAAATGACAAAAAAGTTATCTTTTTATATAGATAGATACATTCTTAGTAAGATTTAGTAAATTCGGCAGGTCCTGGTGTGAATATGTTGTCTTTTCATTCTTGTATTTATGAGAAACATGAACCTGATGTGTCCCAGCGATTTCTTCAATGTTTGGGCATATATTTGAAAGGCAAACTCTCATTTCTTCGTCAATACATTGAAGAATTCCTCTCTTTTTACTCTTAATTGTGTTGAGTACAGAAAACCCCCACCATACATATCATCTTAACTTTACACCAAACAAAGGATAGAAGAAACTTGCCTCCAGTCTTTCCAGGGAACATGGGGGGTAGTGTAAACAATCCAGCACCACAGCTGAACAGCCTTTTGCAACCTAATCAGGCAAGTGAGGTGAGGGGTTGGGCAGACTGTCAGTTTACAGCCAATTCCCCACACTTCTGTCCCCCAAAAATCTAAACTCCAAAAACCCTGTTGGTTTTTTGGTCCCAAACAGGCACATATTTCTCTGGAATACCATAGGCGCATCTGGAAATCTTCTAGGGCACACCAGTGCACCCTGGCACACACTTTGAGAACCACTGTCTTAGGCCATCACTTATTTTTCAGATAGTGATAATTTAGAAACACGATAAAAGACTTTCTGCCTAGCAGAGAGCTAAAGGAAATATTTTTAGAGTTAGCAGTTATTATTCCTAGATCATTTGTGATCAGAGGCACAAATTAATACTGTCAGAGATACATATAGCTCATTATATTTCCTTGAGAAAAAAGTTCTCACTGACTTTTCCAAAGAAATGTCTTAATTTTCTTCCCTTCTTCCTGCTATCATTCTCAGAATGGAAACATATACTATTCCTATGTCTGAGACTCTTTGGAAACTTCTTCAAAAAAGAGAAGCTTACCTGAACTTGATGTAGTTCTTCTTGCTCTCAAAATGGGATAGCTGCCTACTTCTAAAGACTTGGTCAAATCAAGATCATGCAAAATCAAAAGATATCCAGAAGACGTTGAGATCAACATTTTGGAACAATCTGGCGTTAATCTCATTCGCATGAGAAAACGTGTGTGAAAAAATTTCTTATGTGGACACCCATCTTCTGTACACCTATAGAAGAAATCAAACCAACAAAACCTAGAGTTAAGGATTCAGTGGTAGTCATATTTTTTCCTTTCAAACTAGAATTCATAGTCAATGCATACTTAGATTTACATGATTGATTTTTTTTTGGCTCACTATTCACTCTTTCATCTCCAACTTTCCATTTTAGATTATTATTTCTTTCTGAAGTATATATATATATTTTTTTTTTGAGAGGAGAGGAGATAGTGAGACAGACTCCCACATATGCCCCAATCAGGATTCACCCAGCACCCCGTCTGTGGCCAATGCTCGAATCAACTGAGCTATTTTTAGCACCTGAGGCTGATGCACTCAGACCAACCAAGCTTGGTGCCTGGAGCCATACTAGAACCAACTGAGCCACTGGCTGTGGGAAGGGAAGAAGGAGAGAAGGGGGATAGGGAGGAGAGAAGCAGATGGTTGCTTTTCTTATATGCCCTGACCAGGAATTGAACTTGGGACATCCATATGCTGGGCCAACACTCCACCTTTGAGCCAGCTGGCAGGATCTGAAGTTTATTTTTTTAAGGAAGACTTTGTTTAGGTAAACTTACTCTTTATTGTTCTGAAAATCTTTGTTTCACTCTTCTTTTTGATTAAAGGTTTAACTTTAGGTTGATATTTCTTTCTTTCTGAATATCAAGGATATTCCACTGAGTTCTGGCTTCCATTGTTGCTATTTATTTATTTCCTTTTTTTGCTGGCTGCTTGTTGTTTATTTTCCATGTGGTGCAAGGCATACGGTTATGGGTGTTAGGAAGGCTTGTGTGTGGTTTGGGTAGGAAAGAGCTGGGCTCCCTCAATTTCCTTTTTGGTATTTTGCTGTTTTGATTAAAAAAAAGAATCTAACTGCTTCTGCTTGCTACAGCCTGCCTAGTCTATGGGTTGGGGTGAGGAGGGGGAAGAGAGTGGAGGAGGTGGGGGAGGGGCTCTAAAGAGCCTAGCGCCTCTGGAAGTTTGGTGGCTGGTAGTAGCCACTGAGGATGGAGGCCCGGTGCTGGCTTTGCCAGGCTGGCCACCAGGCTGCTTCCTTGTAGCTTCCCAAGCCAGGTCACAGAGGATCATGCTGCTGGAGGCCTGGGGAAATCCCGAGTGTTCTGGGGACTCCAACACGGTGGTCATGAACCGGAGAGTGGACTTCCCTAAAAAAAAGCTTGCCCACCAGTGACCTGGGTCTGCCTTGGGGAGACCAGGATGGTGGGGGATGGCTTCTCCAGGGAACTCAGGACTTCCACAAGAGCTGTTACCAGAAATGGAACCAGGTGGCACTGGTAGTAATCATGGATGGCCACAAGGGAACCGCTGGAGGGGATGGCTGCCATGCTCTTGCTTGTGGATTGGTGGAAACCTCGGTGGCAGCCCCTCGTGGACCTCAGCGCATGATCATGGGTGGCAGGAATGAGGGTGCTAGGCCACAGAGTCTATTTGCAGAGGAGACACGCGGGAATCCATTGTTGCTATTTTTAAGTCTGCTATCAGTCTCACTGTTACTTTGGATAATCCCCCCCCCCCCACCTGCCGCCCCCCGGCTGATCTTCTCTTCGTCTCTGGAGTACTACTGCAGTTTCACTCTGATATGTGTAAATTTGGATTTCTATTTATTGGGATTCATTTGACTTTCTAAGTCTTGATTCATGTTATTTATATATTCTAGAAAATTCTCTATCACTATTTCAATATTGCCTCTCACTTATTTTCTCTATTCTTTTAAAGCACCAAATAGATATCTGAAATAATTAACTTTTGACTCTGTCTCATAACTGCTCTTTATGTTTTCTATTGCCTCGTTGCTTTATGTTGCATTCTGGGTAATTTTTCAATATTTTGCAATCTGGTTTTCTGTGTTTTTTTTGTATTTTTCTGAAGCTGGAAACAGGGAGAAACAGTCAGACAGACTCCCACGTGCGCCCAACCGGGATCCACCCGGCACGCCCACCAGGGGGCGATGCTCTGCCCCTCCAGGGCATTGCTCTGCCACGACCAGAGCCACTCTAGTGCCTGGGGCAGAGGCCAAGGAGCCATCCCCAGCGCCCGCGCCATCCTTGCTCCAATGGAGCCTTGGATGCGGGAGGGGAAGAGAGAGACAGAAAGGAAGGAGGGGGGGTGGAGAAGCAAATGGGTGCTTCTCCTATGTGCCCTGGCCGGGAATCGAACCCCGGTCCCCCGCACGCCAGGCCGACGCTCCACCGCTGAGCCAACCGGCCAGGGCCTGCAATCTGTTTTTTAATGCTGTGTCTGACCGGCTACTTGATCCATCCTATGTGTTTTTAAATTTCCATTTACAGTTCTTTCTTTCTTTTTTTTTTCCTTCTTTAAGTTCTATTTGGCTCTTTTTCAAATCTGCCTGGCTTTCTGGATAGATTTTTATTATTTGCCTATGTTTTCTATTACTCCTTTTATTTTTTCTTGTTATTTTTAAAATTGTGAACTATATCATACCTACAGAAAAGTACATAAATAAAACACATGTAAATTTTGAAAAAAAAAAGAATACTTGTGACTCATCACCCATGTTAAGAAGAAGAACAGCCCCTGGCCAGATGGTTCAGTGGATAAAGCATCACCCTGGCACACTGAGGTCATGGGTTTGATCCTGCGTCAGGGCACATACAGGAAGCACTGAGTGTACAACTAAATGGAAAAACTACGTGGAAACAAGTTGAAGCCTCTCTCTCTAATCCTCTTTCTCTCTCCCTTCCTCTCCTCTTTTTCAAATCAAAGGAAAAAATTTAAAAAAAGAAGTAAAACAATACCAGCTTGTTGAAAGCCCCCTCTATTTCTCTACTCTGTTGTATCCTTTAGTCAACATTCAATGTTTCAAGCATAAGATGTCTCTCCTAATCTCTGAGGAAACTACTAGGTTTTTAAAATTTTAAGTTTTCTTTTCCCTATGTAGTTTCTATTCCCTCCAAAATATCTCCCCATTTGTACAGGTCTTTATATTAGAAACTTTTCTCAAATGTCTGATTATCTTTAGCTGTCTGCTCATAATTGAGTGGGGAACTAAAAAGCTGACTGGAAACTCTGAGTGCTGGGATAGGCTTGAGCGTCACTATGTAGGGTGAAGCCATTTTTTGAGAAACTCCTACTGAGTACCTTTGGTTCACTAACTGGAAGAAACTAAGGGCCTCTGAATTCAATATTCAGTGTGTATATGGAAGATCAATTTCCCTGATTTTGGTAAGGTACTGTAAGGCCAGTAGCCACAGCCACCATCACAGCCGCCTGGCCCGTGCAGGTTCGCATTTGATTCGGACAGACAGTAATGAAATAACGGAGCCAAGAACTGGTGGGCCATTAGCTTTAATCCTAACTTGCACCTGGTGGGCAAGAAATACACACAGTGGGAAAACACTTCCCTTTCCATTCAGGGCTCCCAAAGCCACTGTCTTATCCGAGTTCCCTAGAATCAAAGATTTCTACCTCACCAGCCTTATTCACCTCTGTTCCCCATCTCCTTCTCTCTGTACCTTCAGCACCTTGCCATCTTGGCTGCTTCTCCTCTCCTCCACGTGGCCTTTCTCTGTTCTGCTTTTCAGCATGGGCTCCTCTGCCCCATTTTATAGTGTAGAAAATCAAAACTTTTAATCCAATATACAAACAAGGAAGTCTCTAATACAAAGTCACTTATCTGAGGCATAATGGGATTCCTCATGAGAGTTCACCACCCCCTATCATGCAACAGTCAAGGGTGTGGGGAAAAGCTTAGTCTTAAAACCAAGCCTTAGGCTAGAAGGACCCTACGTGCTTAGAGCTTGTCCCCCACACCCAATGCAAACTATAAGCAAGCAAACATATTATATATATCATATTTACAAACTTATTTGACCAGCAGGTACCCAAGCCTTCAACTGTGTCTGGTATCCTTCACTACAGAGAGTCTCTATTTTACTCTCTTAGTTTAGAGGATAAAATTGGAAACTTCTGAAATGGGAGACAATCAATCACCCAGTAGTATGGATTAAGGAAAGAAATATAAATTCTTAAATATCTTTCACTTGAATCCCTACTTATCTACCCCTTCTACTATAGCAGGGCTCAGGAACCTTTTTGGCTGAGAGAGCCATGAACACCACATATTTTAAAATGTAATTCCATGAGAGCCATACAACGACCCGTGTACGTTATGCATTATCCAATAAAAATTTGGTGTTGTCCCGGAGGACAGCTGTGATTAGCTCCAGCCACCCACAACCATGAACATGAGCAGTAGGAAATGAATGGATTGTAATACATAAGAATGTTTTATATTTTTAACATTATTTTAATTAAATATTTGTCTGTGAGCCAGATGCAGCCATCAAAAGAGCCACATCTGGCTCGCGAACCATAGGTTCCCGACCCCTGTTCTATAGAGTACCCAGTTCCTCTGATTTCTGAGGATTTCATATAAATTGTCTTAAGTTCTTAACTTTCCCACTGCCAGCTTAGAGCCTGGCTTTCTTGCACTTACTAAGTCAAGTCGTTTAAGTAAGTTGCTAAGTCAGTTGCCATTCATCTACTTATTTTCCAGATTTAAATTTTTTATTGTCATTGCTTCCTTTCCTATTCGCCTTTCTTTATGAGTTTACACCCTTTATTATTACATTTTCTTATTGTAGTTTTAGGGGTATCTTCTGATCCATAGACTTTACTTAGGTCTTACAATCACTTAAATATACAAATCCTCTGTTGTAACTTATTCTTGTGTACTAATTTTTTTTGTTTGTTTTTTTGTTGCTAGAGACAGACAGACAGACAGGGACAGACAGGACAGGAGAAAGAAGAAAAGCATCAACTCATAGTTGCAGCACTTTCGTTGTTGATTGATTGTTTTCTCATATGGGCCTTGACTGGGATGGGGGAGGGTGCTCCAGATGAACCAGTGACCCCTTGCTCAAGTCAGTGACCTTGGGCTCAAGCCAGCAGCCCTCAGATCATGTGGATGAATAATCCTCAAGCTGGTGAATAATACTATTATTAGCATTTATGTACAAATCCTTGTATGATTATATGTGTTTATTTCTAGATATCTAGAGATATCTACCTGAGTCATATCATAACACTAAGTTTAACATTTTAAGAAACTGCTGAACTGTTTTCTAAATGGCTGTCCCACATTCCTACAGCAATGTATGAAGTTCCACTTTCTCCAAATCTTTGCCAATACCTGTTACTGTGTTTTTTATTAAAGCCATTTTAGTGGGTGTGAAGTGGTATCTACTTGAGTTTGACTTGCATTTCCATTATGACTAATGACACTGACCATCTTTTCATGTGCTGCTTTATCATTTGCATATCCTCCTTGGTGGAATATGCCTATGCAAATATTTTGCCCATTTTTAAACGGGGTTATTTGTGTACATACATATAAGGGAGTTGTAAGAGTTCTTTAAGGACACAAATTCCTTATCAGATTTGATTTACAAATATTCTCTCCCACTCTGTAGTTTGTCTTTTCACTTTCTTAATGGTGTCATTTGATAAAGCTTTTAATTTTTTAAAAAATTTTATTTATTAATTTTTAGAGAGGAGAAAGACAGAGGAGAGAGAGACAGAGAGAGAGAAGGGGGGAGGGGCTGGAAGCATCAACTCCCATATGTGCCTTGACCAGGTAGGCCTAGCGTTTCAAACCGGCGACCTCAGCATTTCCAGGTCGACGCTTTATCCACTGCGCCACCACAGGTCAGGCCGCTTTTAAATTTTTGTTAGATCCATTTAATCAAATATTTTTGTCACCTCAGCTTTAGTGTTATATGAGGATTTACTCCCATGTTTTCATCTAAGAATTATATAAGGGTCTAAATTAATCTTTTTGCTTGTGGTTATCTAGATGTTCAAATTGTTTGTTAAAAAGACTATCCTTTTGCCTGACCCGGCGGTGGCACAGTGGATAGATCATTGGACTGGGATGCAGAGGACCCAGGTTCGAGACCCTGAGGTTGCCAGCTTGAGCGCGGGCTCACCTGGTTTGAGCAAGACTCACCAGCTTGAGCCCAAGGTCGCTAGCTCGAGCAAAGAGTCACTCAGTCTGCTGTAGCCCTCTGGTCAAGGCACATATGAGAAAGCAATCAATGAACAACTAAAGTGCCGCAATGAAGAATTGATGCTTCTCATCTCTCTCCCTTCCTGTCTGTCCCTCTCTCTGACTCTGTCACACACACACTCATAAAAAAAAAGCCATTAAAAAAAGAATTAAAAAAAAAAAGACTATCCTTTCCATTCTGGCCTGTGGTGGTGCAGTGGATAGAGTCGATCTGGAACGCTGAGGTTACCTTGGGCTTGCCTACTCAAGGCACAAACAAAAGCAAGCAATGAACAACTATGGTGAGGCAACTATGAGTTGATACTTCTCGCTCCCTCTTCCCCCTCTCTCTCCTCTCTGTAAAATCAATAAGTAAATCTTAAAAAAAAAAAAAGACTATCCTTTCCTGAACCACTGAATAACTGCAAGGATTTATTTCTGTACTCTCAATCTATCCTTTGCCAGTATCATGCTGTATTTAATTTTTAATTTTTTTTTCTTTACAGGGACAGAGAGAGAAAGAGGGATAGATAGGGACAGACAGGAACAGAGAGAGATGAGAAGCATCAATCATCAGTTTTTTGTTGCGACACCTTAGTTGTTCATTGATTGCTTTCTCATACGTGCCTTGACCGCGGGCCTTTAGCAGACCGAGTAACCCCTTGCTTGAGCCAGCGACCTTGGGTCTAAGCTGGTGAGCATTGTTTTTTTTTTTTGCTCAAAATTCAGTTGAGCCCGGGGTCTCGAACCTGGGTCCTTGGCATCCCAGTCTGACACTCTATCCACTGTGCCACCGCCTGGTCAGGCCATGCTGTCTTGATTACTATGGATTTATAGTAAGTTCTGAAATTAGAAAAGTAGTATTCCAATTTTGTTTTTATTTTTTAAGACTGTTTTTGCTATTCTAGGTCATTTACATTTCTATATAAATTTTATAATCAGCTTAACAATTTGTCCAAAAAAGGGGGGCAGCTGGAATTTTGATAAAAATTGCATTGAATCTAGACTAATTTGGACAGAACTAGAGTCTGTCAATCCATGAACATGGAAAGTTTCTCCATTCACTTACATCTTGTTACAGTTCTTTTTTTTTTACAGAGACAGAGAGTCAGAGAGAGGGACAGATAGGGACAGATAGGAAGGGAGAGGGACAGATAGGGACAGACAGGAAGGGAGAGAGATGAGAAGCATTAATTCTTCATTGCGGCACCTTAGTTGTTCATTGATTGCTTTCTCATATGTGCCTTGACGGGGGAGGGGGGCACTGGAGTGAGTGATCCCTTGCTCAAGCCAGTGACCAACTTGTTCATATTTTGATTAATATCTTACAGAATCCAATGTTCTTTTATTTAGAATATTTATACCTGCATCCATATTACAGACTGATTTTGCGTTTTTTCTTCTAATACTATCTTTGGTGAATGTAGGTATCAAGGTCATACTAGCTTCATATATGAGGTGATGAGAATTCTCTTTTTCTGAACTCTGAATAGTTTAATAAAATTAAAATGTTCTTTGTTTTTATAATATTTCATAGAAGTCACCAGTGAAACTAGCACATCTGCTGTTTTATTAATAAATCAGTTCGGACTGATTTTTTCCATTTCTTTAATGGCTATGGCAGAGGTGATATTCAGAATATTTAAATCATCAGCACTGCATGAAGACTAGCCAGTCAAAATTGATGTTGATGATAGTGCTGGAACTGGGTCCTAGATTTACTTTACTGTGTAAAGAGAACTTTAGCTACTTGGTCACAGGGAGATTGTGAGGGAGGTATACCCTAGTGAGGGGCCTGGGTAGACAAGGATGCCAGGATATCACACCTGGGGATGATTCACAACAGTGGCTATTTATTAATTATTATCAAAGTCCAATCTTTTAACAACCACTTTAGCTGAACTAGTGCATATTGGTTAAACATCAGTCCTGGTAACAGTTCTATTAGTAGTTGCTTCCTGTATGTGCCTTGACCAGACAAGCCTAGGGTTTTGAACTGTCGACCTCAGCATTCCAGGTTGATACTTTATCCACTGTGCTGCCACAGATCAGGATATTTTAGGTTTTCTACTTCTTTCTTGGTCAGTTTTATTAAGGTCTATTTTTTGAGTAGACTGTCCATGTTAAAGTTTTCAAGTATACTGGCATAGAGCTGATGTTATTCTATATTATATTTTTTATTGTCTCCTTTTATATCCTAAGATTTTTGTTTGTGTCTTCTTTTTTCTCCTGATGAATCTTACCAAAGAACTACATATTCAATTAGGTTTAAAATACTTTTATTTATTTATTTATTCATTTTAGAAAGGAGAGAGAGAGAGAGAGAGAGAGAGAGAGAGAGAGGAGAGAGATAGAGAAGGGGGGGAGGAGCAGGAAGCATCAACTCCCATATGTGCCTTGACCAGGCAAGCCCAGGGTTTTGAACCTGGGACCTTGGCATTTCTAGGTCGACACTTTATCCACTGCGCCACCACAGGTCAAGCTTAGGTTTAATAGTTTTTTTTTCATCAAATTACAGATTTGGGCCCTGGCCGGTTGACTCAGTGGTGGAGTGTCGGCCTGGCGTGCAGGAGTCCCAGGTTCGATTCCCGGCCAGGGCACACAGGAGAAGCACCCATCTGCTTCTCCACCCCTCCCCCTCTCCTTCCTCTCTGTCTCCCTCTCTCTTCCCCTCCCGCAACCGAGGCTCCATTGGAGCAGAGTTGGCCCAGGCACTGAGGATGGCTCTGTGGCCTCTGCCTCAGGCGCTAGAATGGCTCTGGTTGCAATGGAGCAACGCCCCAGATGGGCAGAGCATCATCCCCTGGTGGGCATGCCGGATGGATCCTAGTCGGGCGCATGCAGGAGTCTGTCTGACTGCCTCCCCATTTCCAACTTCAGAAAAATACAAAAATTAAAATTAAAAAAAAAAAACAGATTTGTTGGGGTTAACAAGCATCTTATTTTCAGTATGTACCATCTTTGAAAGGCAGTTCTCTGAGTAGATGCTTAGTGCATTAATTTTCAGTCTGTCTTCTAAATTTAACTATGATTTATTCTTTGATCCATAAACTATTTAGAAAGTGAGCTTATAAGTCTCTAAACATGGGCATTAGTTACCTGTGTTAATTAAACTGTACTGAGCCTGACCTGTGGTGGTGCAGTGGATAAAGTGTCGAGCTGGAATGCTCAGGTCACCAGTTCGAATCCCTGAGCTTGCCTGGTGGTCAAGGCACATACAACAAGCAACCAATGAACAACTAAAGTACAGCAACTATGAGTTGATACTTCTCAGTCCCCCTGCCTCTCTTTCCTCTCTCTGTAAAGTCAATAACAAAATCTTTAAAAATATATATTAAACTGTACTGAGGTCAGGGAAAATGGCCTGTGTAATGACAGTTATTTGATATTAGCTGAGACTTACTTTGTAGATCAGTCTGTACATGCTCATTTTTATACATGTTCTAACATTGCTTCAGAGGATGTATTCACTATGTGTAGGGAGCAGAATTCTAAATATGCCTAATAGATCAAGCATATTAATAACATTAAAATCTTCTTAAGCCTTACTAATTTTTGGTCTATTTTATCTATTACTAAAGAAAAGAATGGTGTTAATGTTTTCTACTAAGACAGGAATTCTAACTTTTTTCTTATAATTCTGACCGTTTTCGCTTTCTATGGTTTGAGGCTATGTTATTAGTTGCATATGAGATAAGAATTCTTTTATATTCTAGTGAAATAAACCTTCTAATATAGTACCTTTTTATCGTTAATAATGCTTTATGGCCTGACCTGTGGTGGCGCAGTGGATAAAGCGTCGACCTGGAAATGCTGAGGTCACCGGTTCGAAACCCTGGGCTTGCCTGGTCAAGGCACATATGGGAGTTGATGCTTCCAGCTCCTCCCCACCTTCTCTCTCTGTCTCTCTCTCCTCTCTCTCTCTCTCTCCCTTTCTCTCTCCTCTCTAAAATGAATAAATAAAATTTTTTAAAAAAGGAGAACTGTTTAAAAAAAATGCTTTATGCCTTAAACTCTATTTTTTCTGCCATTAATGTAGATACAACTTTTTTTCTTTGGTTTGTATTTGCCTGTTATTTCCCCTCAACATTTTACTTTCAAACTTTCTGTTTGTATGTTTTGGGTGTATCCCTTACAAGGAACAGATAGTTGGGACCCTGGCTGGGTAGCTTAGTTGGTTAGAGCATCGTCCTGATACACCAAGGTGGTGGGTTCTATCCCCAGTGAGGGCACATACAAGAATCAACCAGCATGAATAAGTGGAACAACAAATCAATGTTTCTCTTTCTCTCTTTCTCTCTCTTCCTCTCTCTAAAAGTCAATAAATAAATGGATAAAATAAAACTAACAAAGAACATATAGTTGGGTTTATTTTATAATCTAATCTAACACTATCTTTTAATTGACTAGTTTTGTCCATATACATTATGATTATTGATATTTATATTATCTGCCTAGTATATTTTTGTGCTTTCTAATTTACCTGTTATTAAAAAATGACTTTCCCCCCATTTTCTCTTCCTCTATTGGGTTGATTATATTTTATTAACTTTTATCCTTCCAGTAATTTGAAAAGTTACCATTTATATTCCTATTCAAATTTTATTTCTAAATTAAAAAATATATATTTCTAAATTCTAACAGGTATGTTCGTCTTCCTTTAAAGAAAATCAGTAGCTCTATCCTCTGCTCCAACAACATGCATAGCTAGAAATCTTTAAGCATATCCTCTTATCTGACCAGGCGGTGGTACAGTGGATACAGCATCAGCCTGGGATGCTGAAGACCCAGGTTTAAAACCCCAAAGTTTTAAAAGGCTTGAACAAGAGGTCATTGACTCAGCTGGAGCCCCTGGGTCAAGGCACATATGAAAAAGTAATCCATAAACAACTAAGGTGCCTCTACTATGAGTTGATGCTTCACATTTCTCTTCTCTCTCTTCCTGTCTGTCTCTCTCTCAAAAAAAAAAAAAAGAATATCCCCTCACTTTTTACATAGGACCTCTGAAAAGATTATTTCAGAAATGATCTTGTAACAATTCACTGTATTGTTATTTCACCATAGCTAGCAACAGATATATTTTAATTATATATTTCTCAAATTTCAACTCTTTAAATAATCAATTTCTCTACAAGGAGACATTTTATTAAAGTGTTTCACAACAGAGGCACTTCCAGCATTTCAGCAAGACAAATGGTCCACTGTGCAAACCATCCCATGCACTGCAGGGTGTTCAGAAATTCTTATCCCTGCTGACTGAATGCCACTGGAAATCCTCTTCTCTTCTCCCACAGTGACAACTAAAACTGTACCATACATTATTTCTAAACATTGTCCTAGGGATCAGTACTACTCCAATAGAGAGACTAATTACTCTTTTAATGCATGAAAACAAAGTGCAAGACTGACAAAATAAATAGATTTAGAATTGAAAGACCAATCAATGAAAAACACTTCAGTTCCACAAAGAAAATAACAATAATGTTTTTCCTTAAATTCAGGAAACTCATCTTATAAACCATTTTTCATCAGTAACTATGCTACTTGGTCTCCTTTCTCTATCATTTCCTATAATTTTTTTAGTTGCAATGTATGACTAAGTGCAAGTAAAAAAGACAAGTACTTTTTGATTATTTCTCACAAAACCAGCTTCTTCCTCCTAAAGAGATATAAAAGCTAAGACAGAACATTTTAAGAATTTGCCATCTTGAAGAAAATTTTTTGGTTTATACTCCTAACATGATCTCCTATTCACAAACCTGTTGGTGTCCCAAATAATGACATTTCCATCAAATCCTGATGTTACTAAGAGTCTTGTATTAGTATCATATTCGATGTTCTTCACCCAGCTAGTGTGACCATGTAAAGTGCATACTTTGGTGTTCAGTTTTCTCAGATCCCACAGTGCTATTGTAGTGTCATCAGAGCAGGTAGCAAACAGCCGGTTATCAAGAAATCTACAAAGCAGAAAAGAAAAACTGGTTTATTTAACCTCTTATTTAAGAAATCTTGAGAAACAGTTTCTATACTACCTAATCAAGAAAACAAACAAATAAGGACTACAAATTCACTGTATAAACCCAATGATTCTAATATACAATGAAAAGTATAATTCACATATCACATGTGATTACAGGGAAAGAAACTGATTTAATGAGGGCCACACTGCAATTTTGTCCAATGTCTTTACAATATTGCTTTTTATTTGGAACTGAATGAAAATAGGGATGGGTGTTTGGAGTACTGTGCTAAAGAGAAAGGACTTAAAAATCTGTATAGGGTTCAAAACCTTGAGCTTGCCAGTCAAGGCACATACGAGAAGCAACTACCACGAGCTGATGCTTCCCACTCCACCCCTGCCACGTTCTCTCTCTCTCAAATCAATAAATAAAATCTTTTAAAAATAAAATAAAATCTGTATAGGAAACACTACTGATGAGAAACAATTTAACAGGAGACAGAGGAGATTTTTTGAAGACTTAATTACCAAGGAAGACATATTAAGCATAAAGGGGTCAAAAATGATGAGAAATGGTTACTCTGTTACAAGTAATTTCTTTTTAGAACACACTTACATACAAAAATTGCTATTAAAATGCCATAATTTTAATCGATGAATTCAAAAGCATTCTCTAAATAATCTCACCTAGCACCACTTTATTAGGGCCAGTCAAGATTACAAGTAGACAATTAAAATACTCTCTAATTCAAACTTTTAATTATTTTACACTAATTTTTCAATCTTTAAGTGAGAATATCTTTTATACAAATACTTAAAAAATAACAAACCTACCAATCGTACTTGAATTTCTGCTTAATTCAACATTGGGATGATTTTTCTAACATTTGCTGTTTTATATACCTTCCTAAACTCTTACAGAAGAAATGAATTCTGGAGCTTCTTCCAAGATTAAATTATATAAAATTATTTTCTATCGAAAATCAGTATCAATCTCCATGAACACCGTAATGACCTTCCTGAAACTGAACACAGTTTTAAAATTTCAGGGCTTTGTTTAGGCTGTTTTTGCTACCTGAAACCACGTTCCTGTTACCCCTTGACCTGGGTAACACTTGTTTTCTTTTTAATATTCAGCTATCATTCCCTTCAGGAAGCCTTCCTTCTCTATCCAGCCTGGGACAGATTTACGAATCTTCTAATCTTTCAAAGCACTCTACGCTTTTATTACAAAGTTTAATATTGCAATGTACTTCACAAGGCTATAAAATGCACTGAAGGCACGGGAACCTGTCTGCATAGTTCATGGTTAGATCTGCCAATACCCGACACATATAAAGCCCGGCACATATTAAGAACTCACAAATGTTTATTAAATGAGTGAACAAGAAAGGAGTTTATTGTCTGGTAGAAAAGACATAAATACATATTTAAAAAAACCATACAAGATAATTATATGAAATAAGCAAAGAAAAGAAAGTGGTTATGAAAGACTTCATGGTGGTATCATTTGAACTGACTTTAAAGATGAGCACTGGCCCTGGCAGGTTTGCTCAGAGGATAGAGTGCCAGCCCAGTGTACGGATGTCCCAGGTTTGATCCCCGGTGAGGGCACACATGAGAAGCGACCATTTGCCTCTCTTCCCCTCCATCTCCCCCTTCTCTCTCTATTCCCCTCTTGTAGCCAGTGGTTCGACTGGTCTGAGCATCGGCCTCAGGCACTGGGGATAGGTCGGTTAATTCAAGCATTGACTCTAGATGAGGGTTGCTGGGTGGATTCTGGTCCGGCCACATGTGGGAGTGTCTCACATCTCTCACATAAAAAAAAAAAAAAGAGCAAGAACTCCCACAGAGGCATGTAAGGAATTCCTGAGGTGTACTCTGAGAGGCTGCTATGAGTGCTATGTATGAAAAAGTAGAGACGATATCATAGATATATTCTATAATGAGTCCCAATAATTATTTCTTGATTATAAATACATGCCCATTGAAAATAATTTTTAATGGAGGAAAATATCTACCACCAAAAATAACTGCTGTTCCTGTATGTCAAACCTAGTATTATGTCATATTTTGTCATGTCATAAATTTTTATTGACAAAATCATTCCTAATGGCAGCATTCACTGTATGAATGAACCATAATCTTTTTTCTTTTTAAAACTAATATGCAATTGTTGGATGTTTAGAGTTCTTCCAATTTTGTGTGTGTGTGTGACAGAGACAGAGAGAGGGACAGACAGGGACAGACAGACAGGAAGGGAGAAAGATGAGAAGCATAAATTCTTCATTGTGGTACCTTAGTTGTTCATTGATTGCTTTCTCATATGTGCCTTGACGGGGGGTGGGGGGCTACAGCAGACTGAGTGACCCCTTGCCCAAGCCAGCGACCTTAGGCTCAAGCTGGTGAGTCTTGCTCAAACCAGATGAGCCCATGCTCAAGCTGACGACCTCGGAATTTTGAACCTGGGTCCTCCACATCCCAGTCCGATGCTCTATTCACTGCGTCACCAGCTGGTCAGGCAGTTCTTCCAATTTTTTTTTTTTTTTTTTGTGACAGAGACAGAGAGAGTCAGAGAGAGGGACAGATAGGAACAGACAGATAAGAAAGAAGAGAGATGAGAAACATCAATTCTTCGTTGTGGCTCCTTAGTTGTTCATTGATTGATTTCTCATATGTGCCTTGACCGGGGGGCTACAGAAGACCGAGTGACCCCTTGCTCGAGCCAGCAACCTTGGGCTGGTGAGCCTTGCTCAAAACAGATGAGCCCGCACTCAAGCTGGCAGCCTCGGGTCTCAAACCTGGGTCCTCCACATCTCAGTCCCTCAAACCTGGGTCCTCCACATCTCAGTCCGACGCTCTATCCACTGTGCCACCGCCTGGTCAGGCCCAATTTTTACTACTATAAAATGCTATGATGAACATCCTTACAGCTGAACATTAGTCACATCCCCAGTTATTTTTCTAAGTACATTCCTAGAAAATTATATTGCTAATTAAAAAATAGGATTTTAAAAATGTAAGGCTTTTGATACAAATAGCCAAATTATCCTCAAAGAACATATCAGTATATATAGTTCTAACAGCAGTTATCAGGACAGTGTCCATAATTCCAAACCCTTGCCACACAGATATTTTTTAATTCTGCTAAGAACTGAAAATAAAACACCTAGTTTTAGTTGAAATTTTTGTTTCTGTTATTTTTTTAAAGATTTTTTTTTTTTTTTTTGGTATTTTCTGAAGCTGGAAACGGGGAGAGACAGTCAGACAGACTCCCCCATGTGCCCGACCGGGATCCACCCGGCACGCCTACCAGGGGCGACGCTCTGCCCACCAGGGGGTGATGCTCTGCCCCTCCGAGGCGTCGCTCTGCCGCGACCAGAGCCACTCTAGCACCTGGGGCAGAAGCCAAGGAGCCATCCTCAGCGCCCAGGCCATCTTTGCTCCAATGGAGCCTTGGCTGCGGGAGGGGAAGAGAGAGACAGAGAGGAAGGGGGGGTGGAGAAGAAAATGGGCGCTTCTCCTATGTGCCCTGGCCGGGAATCGAACCCGGGTCCCCTGCACGCCAGGCCGACGCTCTACCGCTGAGCCAACTGGCCAGGGCTAAAGATTTTTATTTATTGATTTTACAGATTGGGTAGTGAGAAGTATCAACTCCTACTTGCTTCTTTATTTTAGTTGTTCATTGATTGCTTGTGTATGTATATTGACCCAGCAAGACTAGGGTTTCGAATCTGTGACCTCAGCATTCCAGGTTGACGCTCTATCCACTGTGCCACCACAGGTCAGGCTAGTTGAAATTTTTATTTTTAGTAAAGATGAACTTTTTTTCACATTAACTGGAAGATTTTATTTCTTTTGTGAATTACTACTCGTGTTCCTTACATATTTTCCTTTTGCAGCATTATTATTATTATTATTTAAGAGAGAGAGACAGGGAGAGAGATGAGAAGCTTCAATTTGTAGTTGCATCACTTTAGTTGTTCATTGATTGCTTCTCATACGTGCCTTGATGGGGGAGGGCAGGTGGCTCAAGCCCAGGCAGTGACCCCTTCCTCAAGCCAGAGACCTTGAACTCAAGCCAGCAACCTTGGGCTTCAAGCCAGCAACCCTTGGGCTCAAGCCAGAGACCATGGGATCATTCTGATGATCCCACGCTAAAGTCAGTGATCCCAAGCTCAAGCTGGTGAGCCTGTGCTCAAGAGGGTAAGTCCAAGCTCAAGCTGGGGACCTCGGGTTTGGAACCTGGGATCTTAGCGTCCCATTTGTCAGGCCCTGTAGTATTATTTTTATATTGAGTTATAAAGTATCTTTTTTTTAATTTTTTTTAATTTATTCATTTTAGAGAGGAGAGAGAGAGAGAGACAGAGAGGAGAGAGAGACAGGGGGGAGGAGCTGGAAGCATCAACTCCCATATGTGCCTTGACCAGGCAAGCCCAGGGTTTCGAACTGGCAACCTCAGCATTTCCAGGTCGACGCTTTATCCACTGCGCCACCACAGGTCAGGCATAAAGTATCTTTATACTAACAACTATATACCTCATATTTTCAAATACTGTGTGTTAAATATATTTTCCATATATATTTCTATCTTTCTTTTATACGGAGACAGAGAGAGAGTCAGAGAGAGGGGTAGACAGGGACAGACAGACAGGAACGGAGAGATGAGAAGCATCAATCGTTAGTTTTTCATTGCGCATTGTGACACCTTAGTTGTTCACTGATTGCTTTCTCATATGTGCCTTGACCACGGGCCTTCGGCAGACCAAGTATCCCCTTGCTCAAGCCAGTGACCTTGGGTCCAAGCTCATGAACTTTTGCTCAAACCAGATGAGCCCGTGCTCAAGCTGGCGACCTCGGGGTCTCTAACCTGGGTCCTCGGCATCCCAGTCTGATGCTCTATCCACTGTGCCACCGCCTGGTCAGGCTATATTTCTCTCTTTCAATGTGGTTTATATGTTTTCTTACTATATCAAAGTTTTAATTATATTATCAAGTCCATTGTTCCCCTTATAGTTTCACCTTTTCTGATGAGGCTTTTTAATGACTTACACCAATGACAGGAATTACATAACTGCAAAATACACAATGACAAAAGGCTACTGAAAGTCAGTTAAACTTTTAAAATAAATTGACAATCATCACAAGAGCATCTTCATTCATTTGAAATTTTAGGGGAAAAATATAAGTAAGGTATTTTTTTTAGTTTATAGAACATACTTAATGCACATATGGATTGAAAACCCCAGTGGGATTATACTGTTGTAGGCCAGTCATCTACCCTGAAGGGTTTAAGGCAAGAGAGTGACAGGATTAAGAATTTCAGAGAGCACTCTCAGGTGGCCAGATTCCAAAACTCTTAGATTTTCATAAAAAATAAAACAAAGTGGAGGATCAGGTTTAAATTTTTGTCAATAAGGCTAACAAAAAAAATTAGCACTGTTACATGAAAGCATATTTTGATACCAATAATGTAGAAAGAATATAACCTCAAAACAAAAGCTAATTAATAATTTAGAATTGGAGAAATTTACCTTAATGAAAAATTTAATTCTTTGACTTTAATTTTCTCATTTTTTTTGGCCACAAAATATTACCTGTTAAAAATCTTGGTTTAGAGAATCATTGGCAAAGAGAGTGAATTATACAAAATTAAGAATGTAGACTAAAAGACCAGTTAAAGCACTGACAGTTTTTATTCCAAAATAAGCAGATGCAGAGAATGTGAAGTTTTATACAAGTTCCTGGAGATCTGGTCCAATTCTCGCAAATTAAAACTCAGTCTAGCCTAATCAGTTAATAATTGTAATATGTTTTAAGTCCATAGTCCCTAATAACAGGAGACACTCCTTCACACACTTGAAATCTATGAGTGTCTGAATTATAGAACCTCTCTGTATGTTCCCATCAAACCCCAAAATAGAACTATAATAGCTCTGGATAAATTGATATCCAGATAAATTGAGGTCTTCATTATCAGAAAATAACTGGTAAAGGATAACAGCAATTGAAATTGAATTTTTTTAAAATGGGTACCAACATGTCATTGTACAAGGTAAAGAAAGTGTTGAGTATTTATCTAAAAAGAACTAAAACTCATGAAAATAAGCCTTTCTTACATTTATTTAACTATCTGAAAATTCTCAGAACAAGAATAAATTAAATGTTTGGGTTTTATGCATAACCATTTCAATGAAATTAGGACAAAAGAATACTGCATCCTTACTTCATACTTGAGTTTTTACTATAATCAAAAAGAGGGTCATTTTCTCAGATGAGTACGAGACTTATCAGGATGATCACTCAGTAAGTTATATAATGTCTAAGCACTGGGTTGTACACCTGAAACTAATATAATACTGTACAGCAACTGTAATTGAAAAATAAAATTATTTTTTAAAAAGAGGGTTATTTTCTGTAAAATAGTCAAGAGCTTTACCCATTTTACCAAGGGGCTTTCCTTAGTTCTGAGAGATACATAATTTTTCAAAGTATCCATCATGTCACCATTTCTGTCATTTTCTTTTCTCTAATCGATAACTAGTCTAACTCTATCAAATCCCCATTTTCCAATAATTTTTTATGTAATGGATCAATTCTATAACATCACTCTCAGAGTTTTGTGAAATTCTACATCCCTTGCAAGACAAGAAATTCCATGTTCCCAGGAACAAGCACTGCATTTACAGTATGTATTGTTGAAATATAACAACCAGGAGAAGACCAACACAGACAGTGGGAGGGAAAAGTAGATTCTGGGATATTTTAAATGGGTACTAGTTTTTTAACTGCAATATCACTAAGTAAATATTCTTATAACTTTAGTTCCCTCTGTAACCACAAAATTGGGGAGAACTCAAATCTACATACAGAATCTTCATGAATGATAAGTAAGCCTGTATAATAGGCTTAAAATTTTTAATTACACACTTTCCCCCTTACTTTCTCTAAATATGAAGCAACAGAAAATACTCTCCACAACTGTCAACATTTTTATTTTACAACATAAGCAAACCTCAAAACTACTAATGAACCAAAAGACATCACTAAGTATGTGCAAAATGACTATCCAGCGCCAAACCAGGAAGTGCATGCCCACATTTCTGAACAGTACAGTGAGGTGGCCTGAAGGAACTGAGTACAAATTCCAGCTTTACCACTTACTATATATAAGAACCCGGACAAGTCTCTTGATCTCAGTTGCAGTTTCTTCATTTCCTTAAATGGGTACAGTATCTTATCTCACAAGAGGATACTACGAGGACTCAATAACATTATGTACGAAAAGTGCTCACAAAAGGTTTGGCACCCAGTAAACACTCCAAAAATGGAAGTTAGTATTATTAACTAACACACACTTACGCTCATGCCAGGGACTCCTCAGATTCTTACCCAAAACTCTTAAGGTATATATACTACTAAGAAAGCCCCAAAATTTCATTTCTTAACCAACAGATAAGAAGCAACTTCAAATCTGTAGGTGTGGGGTACAAGGACAGGCAAACTGATAGCAGCAAATGAGAGCTGATGATGATAAGTAACACAAATTCTAACTGAAGATTAGTCAGAGGTCATTTTGAGTAGGGGAAACAACTTGACATATATCTTTTCTTTTTGAGGTAACAAATTTTTAAATTGTAAAATATTAAAAACAGAAAATGATGAAGAATATAACAAACACCTGTGATACCCACCACCCAGCTTTATCAAATTTTAACATTTTGTATCATTCAGATTTTTAAAAACATTACAAACAGTTGAAATACCCTGTATATCCCTCCCCAATCCCATTCCCCTCCCTCCCTCTCCAGAGGGAACCACTATCCAAAATTTGTCACTTCCCATGCAAGTTTTTAATACCATGAATTCTTAAGTATGTAAGTATAAACAATTGATAATGGTTTATACTCTATTCTTTAAATACTTAATAAGCACCTACTGTGTGCTATGCACAGTTCTAGGTGCTGGGGATAAAGCAGAGAACAAACAGACAAATACATGCCCTCATCAAGCTTGTGTTTGTATATGTTCAAACTTTATATAAATGGTATCACACTGACCAGCTCATTTTACAATTTGCTTTTCTGGCTCAACCTTGAATTTCTGAGATGTATCTCAGATGCTAATTCTTTTAGTTCATTTATATTAACTGATGTATAGTATTCCATTGTATAAGTATATCAGAACTTATCTCTCTCTTGGAGATTTATTTCCAACTTCTAATTCGAATGATGCTATAATAAATCTTCTTAACATATCTCCTTGCTCACATGTGCTTTAATTATTTTTAAAATATTGATCTTCAACTAGATGTTGCTAAATTGCTCTTCAAAATAATTTTACCAATTTTATTCCATCAATAATAGCTAAGAGTTTCTATTTCTCAACATTTTTGTCAATACTTAGTATTTTTTCATTGTTATTTTTATTTACATTTCCATGATAACAGGTAAGCTTGAGAATCTTTCCATATTAATTGCTCATTGAAGTTTCTCTTACGTGATTCTCTGCTTATTTTGTTTCTGGATATTAATTCATTTTTTAGTTATGTGCATTGAAAATATCTTCTCCCACCAGCCTACAGCTTATCTTTTCACATTCCTATGTCTTTGGTTACAATGAAGTCTTAAATTTTAAAGCAGTTGAACTTATTAAACCTTAATGGTTTATGTTTTTTGTGTCTTAAAAATTCTTAGAATGTATTCTGTATTTCTTATAAAGCTTTCAAGTTTTACTTTCATAATTAGGTCTTTAACTGGCAGTTACTTATAGTTATGAGATCAAAATTTAATTTAATTTTATTTTTATATACATAACCAATTCTCTGTTTTCCACCCTCCCACCCCCACATGAACTTATAATGCCCCTGTTGTCGTGTGTCAAATTTCTGGAAGCTCCATTCCATTCCATTGGTCACCTAATCTATCCTTGTCCTAACACTATGTTTGATAGACATCTAGAGAGGCGAGTACTCCTACCATCTTAGTCTTCCTCAAAATAGTCTCAGATATTCTTGGCACTTTGCTGTTCAATATGAATTTTAAAATCAAGTTTAAAAAACAGTTGATATTTTGATTAAAACTGCACTGAATGTATAGACTAATTTGGGAACAGCTGACTTCTTTATGAGACTGAGTTTTCTCCCCCAGAGATTTGCATTTGTTTTTGGACCATATAATAGTGTGAATTTAGGCCCCACACATGCATGAAAACTGGCTTGTGGTTAGAAATTCACAGAGATTTTTCTGACACCCTCCTACCTAATGCCACAGTTTAAATAAACAAGGTGATTTATGTCTAGATCACCTTTATGCTAAAAGTATAATCCTTTGGAGTCCCACCCTTCTGCAGTTTTCTACTAGACTCCTCATCTTCAACTTTGAAGAATTACCTCTCCTGTCCACTGTACTCCTCATACATGTCAAAACAGAAGCTCAAGGTCACAAGCATTTGGCCAATGCATCCATGGTAAAAGACAGCTTGAATATGTTTACTTCCTTGCATTTTTGCTTCTACTTCATTTTAGCCCCTAGAATTTCTTTCTTATCAGCTCAACTATACATTAAAAGTTTTATCCAGCATTTTCTATAGCCTAATTTTTATCTTTATCTGCTGATTTACTAGTTTTGGATGAAGCTGTATTAAAATCTCTCACTATGATTATAGACTTAAAATTCATTATTCCACCTTTGCTTAGAACTTTTCAAGTTGCATACAAGTTCATAATTATGTATCTTCTTGGTGGGTTTTTCCTTTTTAAATGTATACTGTTGCATTTTATCCTTATTAAAAACTTTGGTCTTGCATCTGTCCAATAATGATAAACCTACATAAGTTTTCTTTGTCCATTTCTGGATAGCCTTATTATTGGTATCTCTATAAAGAATATACAAATGATTCTGTTTTTCATTCAAATTGCTGTCTCTGTGTCTTATTTGGAACTATTTTTACCTCTTATTTTCTATTTATCATTCTTTTCCTTCACTTTTTAAATTAATTTTTTAACTTTTTAAAGCTTTCCTGTCTTCTACTGAACTGATTAAGTTTTCAATATTCTCTTTTGCCCTGCTTCTGCTGGTCTGGAAGCTATAAACTAAATTTCTATGATTTTAGTTACTTTTAGTTTAGTTTTTTTATTGTACTTATTATACATTGTTCTGAAAGTCTGAAATTAATTTATATTTCTATCTCCTCTTGAATATGACAAACCTTAACATGTTATACCTTCCCACCGAACAAAACTCTCCTATACATACAAACTATTTTTTGCTACTCTCTAAAACTACATTGTCCAATTTGGTAGCCATTAGCCACATGTGGCCAGTCTGAAGTGAGATGTGCTCTAAGTGTAAAATTTGTACTGGAGCCTGACCAGGTGGTGGTGCAGCTGAAAGTCTGTTGGCCTGGGACACTGAAGACATAGGTTCGAAACCTCAAGGTCACCAGTTTGAGCATGGGCTCACATGGCTTAAGTGCAGGCTCACAAGCTTGAATGAGGGTTGCCGGCTTATGCGTAGGATCATAGACATGACCCCATGATTGCTGGCTTGAGCATAAAGGTCGCTGGTTTGAAGCCGAGGGTCCCTGGCATGAGCAAGGGGTCACAGGCTTAGCTGGAGCCACCCCCTAACCCTCCACCCCCACCAATCAAGGCACGTCTGAGAAAGCAATCAATGAACAACTAAAGGGCTACAACTATGAGTTGATGCTTCTCATTGCTCTCCCTTCCTGTCTGTCTGTCCCTGGCTATTTATATATATATCTCTCTCTCTCTCTCGCTAAAAAGAAAAAAAAAATCTGTAGGGATTTTGAGGATTTAGCATGAAAAAATGCAAGTAAAATATCTCAATAAATTTTATACTTATTACATGCTGAAATAATATTTATATATTGGATATACAGAGTTACTTAAAATATATTACTAAAAATGAATTTCAAATGTCTCTTTTTTAATGTGACTGGAAAAATTTTAATTACGTATGTGGCCAGAATTACAATTTTATTAGATAGTGCTAATCTATAATTTTAATTTTTACTGTTTTAAATGCACCCCCTCTAAAAAAAACCTAAAATATCTTTCTGCTATTAATAATTAATAACATTTATCATTTTGCCTAATTAAAATTCTTCATTCTAAAATAACAGTTTACTTGGATATGATATAGTATTGTCTTAGTATTTTAAGATATTATTCCATTTTCTCCTAGCGTCAACTGTACTTATGAGGAACCTGCTGTTAGTTTAATTATCATACCTCTGTATGTCATCTGGCTTCTAACTTTGATGGTTTCTAAGACTGTCTTTTTATCTTTGATATTAGTTTTACCACAACTTGTCTAGAACAGCGATTTTTTTTTAACCTACTTATCATTCTAGAGGTTACTGTTGATGGAGGGACTCAGGTGTTGGTGTAAGAATTCTCAGCCCCTGTATCCCTCTGTGTCTTCAAAACTTAGTTCTCCACTAATCTCAGCATCTTTTTTTTTTGTAACTCTTATACATATGTTAGAGTCTCTCAATTAATCTTCTGTATCTTTTAACTACCCTTTCTTATTTATATCTTTTTTTCTGTGTTCTAGGTGAATTTTTTTAGTATTATTTTCCAGCTCATTAAGTCTGTTATCAATAGTATATAGGGTAAATTTATCCCATCTACTGAGTTTTTTATACACTGATTGCATTTTTAATTTCAAAGAGTTCTAGTTGGTCTATTTCCACATTAACCTGTTCTTGTTGTTTCATAATTTTTAAGCTCTCTTTGTATGGAAAGCACCCCTTACTTATTTGAGCATCCTAAAAAAAGCCTTTAAGTTTCTTCTAGTCAATGGAATACTATGCAGCCGTTAAAAAGAATAAGATCATCCCATGGATATTAATATGGAATAATTTCTAAATATATTATGAAGTGAAAAAGCCAAGGTACATAATAGTATGTATAGAATGCTACCATTTATATAAAAGTGTGTATGTATGTGTGAGTATATGTTTGTACATGCACAAACTATCTCAGAAAAGATAGCAAGAAATTGGTAATAGTGGTTGCCTCTGGGGAGGAGAACTGGGTGGCTAGGGGACAGAGGTGAGAGATAGACTTACTTTTCACTCTTTACCCTTTTGTACCTTTGAATTTTGTACCACGTGCATGTATTACCTAGTCAAAAAAAAATAAATAAAATAATTTATTTTTAAAAATAAAGTCTTTGTTGGAGTACTCCATAAAATTAACTTCATCCAGAAAAAATGTCTGTTCTAGTCACTGATTTTGTTATGACATATCAGGTGTCTTCATGAGTTTTAGAACTTTTGTTGTTAGCTCATGATGAGTAGGAAAGATTTTTAATTTTTTTTCCCTCTCTCTCTCTTCCTATTTAATGGTTTATAGTTGCCCCCACTTGGACTTTTGGACCCCTAATCCACAACCTGACCTTATAACGACATTAAGGCCTCCAGTTTCATGATGATACTGGAGCTATCACACATAAACATTCAATCACTGACTCAGTAATGGCTTCATCAATTCCTGGTCATGAGTCTGTGTCTTTATCAGCTAAAACCCATTATCCTGGGTAGTTAACAGCTTTTTCCTTTTTTCATCCATTCACACATAGGACAGACAGTCCAATCAAACCCTTGGCTTCATATTTATGTTTCTTCATGTTCTGTTTTCTGCCTCACATGAAACACTTGAGCACTTTTGATTCTTGACAGGAACAAAACAACTGCTTGTCAGTGCCAGACTGAAACTCAGCAGGCTTGTGGTTTAAACCCTGCTAGCAGCTTTGTGTCTGTGTTCAATTTCTGGCCCACAAAAATGTTTACTGTTGTTTCACAGCCTGGGCATATCTTTTGTGCTATTTAATGTTTTGTTCTATGTCTATTACATTAAACCTCAGCATGTCATCTTAACTAAAATTTCCACATTTCTCTTTTTCTTGAAAATTAAAAGTAATCATTATAAAAATAATATAATCTCTTTACATAAAGTTTAAAAAATAGTAAATTACTCATCATCCATCCATTCTAAATCATCCACTGTTAGCATTTTAAAATTTTTCCTCCTAATCTTTTTTCTTCTGCATTATGTCATATTTGTGAAATTTTTATCATTATTTTAATCTATATTATCCCAAGCATTTGTCTATGTTGATATGTAGTCTATATGACTATCATTTTAATGACTGCATATTAATCCACCAAGCTGTTCAACTATTACCTACTTCCCATATTATTGAGAATTTAAGGAGCTTCCAACCATGCTGTAAAGTTCTCTGTGCTTAAGTGCTTTTTCCCCTCAATAGTTTGAATGGGGTGTGGGGGTGGTGAGACAGGCTAACTTAGAGGACTGCCATAATTCTACACAGTACTGGCTGAAGTTCATAATGATGACCCTAATATAAAGAAAAATAGAAAATCATGGGGAAATGAAAAATGCATTTCAGACATTCCAATCCAAAATAGTTAATGGTAGTTTGTAATTAAAGGAATATGTTTCACAAAGGGTAAGATTCACAATTCACAAATGTGTATCATCTAGCATTGCTCGACATGGCATTATACATTTTCACAAAATTGCAAAACAGAATATTTGGGGTCACACTAATAAAGTTCACTTTTTCACTATAATACTAACCTGATATTATTGACACAGTCTTCATGAGCTTCAGAAAGTGTTTTTATGTGCTTTGATGATATAGGGTCAAAAAGCAGAACTTCAGTCTGTTCACAAGCAACTGTCAGCACCGACCTGAAAGCAAATGATACATTTCTTGTTTAGTTTTCTAGCATTCTCTGGTTACTTATACTCATTTATTTATAATTACACAAACTGTAAGTGAATAACTTCTTTTTGTCCATGTTAGTAGCAAATATTTAAAATACTAATACTATCCACTATTGGCAACAGTAGACAATAGCACTGTCGTACATTATGGTAGAGTATAAACTGCTCAGAGAATACCAGTATCCACCAAAATTTCGAATACGCATACCTTTTGACTCAGCAATTTTTTTTCTGGGAATTTAATCTAGAGATATAATCATTCATAAATACAAAGAATATATGCTTTATTGTAAGGAGAAATTAAAAGAAACCTAAATGAATATGAAAGAAGGAATTGTTGATTATATAAGCTATTGTACATAATACAGTCATCCCTTGCCATATCACAGTTCACTTTTTTGCGGTCTCACTTTATCGCAGATTTTTAAATATATACATATATATCTAATTTTGTATTGTGGATTTTTTGCTGTATTGCAGGATTTTGCGGTATATAGGTATTTTTATATATAATATTTATTTTAATTATTTTTGTGGTAAAATAAGCATTTTCTAGCCTAAAAGCCTTCAGAAGAGCTGTACTGCTCTTCTTGGTTGTGCAGTACATTCATCTCATCATTACCTTCATCGTCATCAGTACTGCACAGCTAATTCATCATCATCTTCATCATTCAAATTGTATTATATTCACTGATAAGTACCAATATAGATTTTATGTTAAAATTACGTTGGTTTAAGAGTATAGAAAGTGTTTAAGAGTATAGGAAGTGTTTATAAGAGTACGAGAAAGGTTAATAACAGTGTGGAGAAGGTTTATAAATGTATAGGGAGCTTTAAAATATATATAAATAGTAAAATAAATATAAGGTTGCTACTTTGTGGATTTTTGCCTATCGCGGGGGGATTCTGGAACCTAACCCCTGCAATAGACAAGGGACTATTGTACTTTGCAATATGGTGCAACTTTTGAAAAGAAAGGGATAGTTGTATAAGATAGAAAAGAACTCCAAAACATATTTTTTAATGAGAAAAGCTGGTTGGACAAAACAGGCATAGGTGAGGCAACTTAGAGGGGGAAATCTTATACAACAAAATTGTATATTTCTTTATCAGTATCTATTAGAATGCACTGAAAAAGACCTGGTATACTGTACAGTGGTCCCCGCTATATTCTATTCTATGCAACACTACCACACTATTTTAATTTCTAAAAGTAGTAGGGCAAGATACCCTCATTGTTTTATAAACATTTTTCAGGGGGGCTAATAATATGCTTTCTCTTCCAAATGAACTTTAGATATAGCATGTCAGGTCCTATTAAGACATCTTACTGGTATTTTTATTGGGATGCACTGACTTTCAAAAATTAATTTCATAAAATTTATATCAAACAATATTGTATTATTCCATTAGTAATATGCATACTTTTTCCACATATTTAAGATTTTTTTAAGTGAGAGAGACAAACAGCCAGACAGACATAAAAGGAGAGAGAGAAGCATCAACTCATAGTTGTAGCACCTTTAGAGTTGTTCACTGATTGCTTCTCATATGTGCCTTGACTGGGGAGCTCCAGCGGAGCCAGTGACCCCTTGCTCAAGCTAGCGACCCTTGAGCTCAAGCCAGCTACTACAGGGTCATGTCTATGATCCCATGCTCAAGCTGGCGATGCTGCACTCAAGTTGGTGAGCCCATGCTCAAGCCAACAACTTTGGGGTTTCGAAGCTGGGTCCTCAGCATCCCAGGCTGATGCTCTATCCACCGCACCACTGCCTGGTCAGGCATGATTTTCTTAGCAAGAGTATCTTAGCAATTTTTGGACCTTTGAACATCCTTATACATTCAGAATCAATTTATCAAGTAATGCATGTGTGTGCGTGCACATATACACACACACACAAAGCCACAAAGCCAGATGTGGTTTTGAGATTGTTATAACTCTATAGAAAAGTTTGCACAGAATTGACATTTTTTCAATATGGAGTCTTCTAATACATGAATATGGTACAGATCCATTTACCCTGGAGTTTCTCCATATGGGCTGTACCTATCTTTTGTTAAATTTATTCCTTGGTACTTGACATTTTTTTTGATAATTTTTTAGATGTTCTTTTTAATATTGTGCTTGGTTTGTTGCTGGTGTACAGAAATGCAACTGATTATTATAGTATATAACCATCAATATTGCTATTTTAATACTTTATCTGTAGGTATTTTAGTTTTCCTTTGTTGATAATCATATCATCTACAAACAATTGCTTTTTTCTTTTTTAATACCTTTTTACTGTTGACTGGCTAGGACTTTCAGTACAATGTTGAATAGAAATGTTAATATAGCAGGCACTCTTGTCTTGTTCCTGATCTTCAAGTATACAGTCACCATTTCATCATTAAGTGCAATGTTTGCAGTAGAGGTTTTTGTTGTTGCTACCATTTCCTATTATTTGGGTTAAGGAAATTCTCTCCTACAACAAATATGCAAAGTTTCTTTTTGTTGTTGTTTTCTTTTTGCAAGAGATTGAGACAGACGCACAGATAGAGACAGAGAGAAACAAGGGAAAGATGAGAAGCATCAACTGGTAGTTGTGTCACTTTAGTTGTTCATTGATTGTTTCTCATATGCACCTTGACCAGGGGGCTCAAGCCGAGCCAGTGACACCTTGCTCAAGCCAGCAACCTGGGATTATGTCGATGATCCCACTCTCAAGGTGGCAACCATGTGCTCAAGCTGATGAGCCTGCACTCAAGCTGGTGAGCTCAGGGTTTCGAGCCTGGGACCTCAGCTCTATCCACTGCACCGCCATATGCTAAGCTTCTATCTTCATTAGTATGTTAAATTGTATGATACACTTTCCAACATACCATATTTTCCCATGTATAAGATGCACCTTTTTCCAAAAACTTTGGGGTCTAAAAACTGGGTGCGCCTTATACAGTGGTTGTAGATTTTTTTTACTCACATTTCCCACTTTTTCGCTCTTATTTTTGCACTCATTGTAGATTTTTTACTTGCATTTGCCACTTTTTCATGCTTGTCTTTTTTCCAAATTTTGGGCCCCAAAATTAAGGTGCGTCTTAGACATGGGTGAGTCTTATACACAGGGAAATACGGTATCTTCTATTTTTCTTTTAAGATGTTAATATAGTGATTTACATTAATTTATTTTCTAATGTCAAATTAACCTTTCATTTCTACCATATTGCTAGATTTATGTGGCTAAAATAGTGAGCTCACATCTCTGGCTTCCTCTTTTTTTTTTGTTTTTTTTTTTTGTATTTTTCTGAAGCTGGAAGATGAGACGTCAGACTCCCGCATGCGCCCGACCGGATCCACCCGGCACGCCCACCAGGGGGCGACGCTCTGCCCACCAGGGGCATCACTCTGTTGCGACCAGAGCCACTCTAGCACCTGAGGCAGAGGCCAAGGAGCCATCCCCAGCGCCCGGGCCATCTTTGCTCCAATGGAGCCTCACTGCGGGAGGGGAAGAGAGAGACAGAGAGGAAGGAGAGGGGGAGGGGTGGAGAAGCAGATGGGCGCTTCTCCGTGTGCCCTGGCTGGGAATCGAACCCGGGACTTCTGCACGCCAGGCCGATGCTCTACCACTGAGCCAACCGGCCAGGGCTGGCTTCCTCTTTTTATAGATCTTGGCTCTGCAATTTCCTCATTGTCTCAATTCTTCAAAGCCTTCCAAATAAGGTTTTTATACCTTACATTAAATATTTTATATCTCTAGTTTAAAAATTATGCCCAGAGGGTTGGTCCAAATCATCTGCTTTGCTACTTCAGGAAAGCTACAATCTCTTATCTTTTGCATCTGAAGTTATACCCCTCTTTTCATTCTTAATATTGTTTATTTGGGCATTCTCTCATTCAGTGAGTATTTCTCAATTTTGTCTTTTCAAATACAAATTTTTCTTAGTTGGGTAGTATTGTGCAATTTTTAAAATTTCACTAATTCTACCTTTTGTTATTGAATTTCCTTCCTTCTCCTTTCTTCAGATTTACTTTGCTATTATTTTCAGATAATTATTCTTTTTCTTGAGATGGATATGTAGTTCATTAATTTTCCATGTCTTCTTTTCCAATTTATTAAAGACTGTAATTTTCTTATGAAGTAGTTTTACTTATATATATCTCACAAGTTTTGAGACATGTGGTCCTTTCCTTATCATTTAGTTCTAAATATTTCTAATTTCTATTGTTATTTCTTTTTTGGCCCATGAGTTATTTATAAGTGTTTCTTAACTTGAGAATATATGAGTTTTTTTAGTTATCTTATTGTTATTCATTTACAGCAATCACATTGTACTGAGAAACTATACTCTATGACAGGGGTTGGGAACCTATGGCTCACGAGCCAGATGTGGCTCTTTGATGGCTGCACCTGGCTCACAGACAAATCTTTAATAAAAAAATAATAATAACGTTAAAAATATAAACCATTCTCATGTATTACAATCCATTCATTTCCTACCGTTCATGTTCATGGTTGCGGATGGCTGGAGACAATCACAGCTGTCCTCCGGGATAACACCAAATTTTTATTGGATAATGCATAACGTACACGGGTCATTGTAAGGTCAGGAAGTAAACTTCCCTCCTTTTAATCAAATAGTCAACTAGCTAATTGCAGAAACCCTTTTGACGAAGAAGATGGCTAAAAGAAAAAAAAATGAGGAGTATCGTACTTTTCAGCAGGAATGGACAGAGGAATTCACCTTTGTGGAGAGAGCAGGTTCTGTAGTGTGTCTAATATGCAATGATAAAATTGCATTGATGAAACGGTCAAATATAAAGCGGTACTTTGACACACACCATACATTTGCATCAAAATATCCAGTGGGGGACAGCAGGAAGAAAGCATGTCAAGAGCTACTGTGCAGAGTGCAAGCTAGTCAGCAGCAACTCCGTGTTTGGACCCAACAAGGTGACTGAAATTCGGCTAGCTTTGCTGGTGCTTTAGCAATTGTGAGAAACGGAAAGCCATTCACAGATGGAGAGTATGCCAAAACATTCATGCTTGATGTTGCCAATGAACTTTTTGACGACTTTTCAGATAAAGACAAGATAATCAAATGAATAAAAGATATGCCTCTGTCGGCAAGAACTGTTCACGATTGTACCATCATGATGGCAAATCAAATTGAGACAACACAAGTGAAGGACATAAATGTAGCACCATTCTTTTCTCTCGCTTTGGATGAGTCAACAGACGTAAGCCATTTATCCCAGTTCAGCATGATTGCAAGGTATGCTGTTGGTGACACACTGCGTGAGGAAAGTTGCTGTTTTGCCTATGAAAGAGACAACAAGAGGGGAGAATTTATTCAAGTCTTTCACCGAGTTCGCTGAAGAAAAAAAATCTACCGATGGATAAACTTATTTCGGTGTGTACTGATGGTACTCCGTGCATAGTGGGGAAAAACAGAAGATTCATAGTGTTTCTTTGGGAACATGAAAAGAGACCCATCCTAAGTTTTCACTGCATCCTACATCAGGAGGCGCTCTGTGCTCAGATGTGTGGCGAGCGACTTGCTGAGGTGATGTCGCTGGTCATTCGGGTGGTCAACTTTATTGTTGCCTGAGCTTTAAATGATCGCCAGTTTAAAACACTGCTGGATAAAGTTGAGAATAATTATACTGGTCTGCTTCTGCACAGCAATGTGCGTTGGTTGTCAAGAGGGAAGGTGCTCAGCCGTTTTGCGGTTTGAGCGAAATCCAGACATTTCTTAAAATGAAAAATGTCAAGTATCCTGAGTTACCTAACACTGAGTGGCTCCTGAAGTTCTACTATCTCGTGGCCATGACTGAACATCTGAACCAGCTCAATGTGAAAATGCAAGGCGTT
Organism: Saccopteryx bilineata; assembly: GCF_036850765.1. Classification (NCBI taxonomy): domain Eukaryota; kingdom Metazoa; phylum Chordata; class Mammalia; order Chiroptera; family Emballonuridae; genus Saccopteryx; species Saccopteryx bilineata. The sequence goes on from NC_089491.1 coordinate 35,903,475, forward strand.
GGAAATATAGTCTTATCCCTTCAACACACAGTGTTTGCATTTGAAAACAAGCTGGAAGTCTTCATCGCTGACATTGAAACAGGTCATTGGCTACACTTTGAAAAACTGGGAGAGTTTAAAGATGCATGCACAGCAAGTGACCCTGCTCAACATCTTGATCTCCAGCAGCTACCGGGCTTCATATCTAATCTCTTGCAGTCATTCAAAGCGCACTTTGGAGAATTTCGTGAGCACACTTGTCTTTTTAAGTTCATCACCCATCCACACGAGTGTGCAGTGGACAACGCTGACCTGAGTTACATCCCCGGTGTCTCCGTCAGAGATTCTGAGCTACAAGCTGCTGACATGAAGGCCTCAGACATGTGGGTGAATAAGTTCAAGTCACTGAATGAAGACTTGGAAAGACTTGCACGACAGCAAGCAGAGTTGGCGAGCAAACACAAGTGGGGAGAAATGAAAAAACTTCAACCCGCGGACCAGCTGATTGTCAAAACTTGGAACACGCTTACCGTCACATACCACATACTGCAGCGTGTGAGTACTGCTGTACTGACAATGTTTGGCTCTACATATGCATGTGAGCAGTCTTTCTCACATCTAAAGAACATTAAGACCAACCTACAATCATGTTTAACAGATTGAAGTCTCTACGCCTGCATGAAGCTTAACTTCACCACATATCAACCAGACTACACAGCCATCAGCAAAACCATGCAGCACCAGAAGTCACATTAATGGTAAGAAGTACTTTATTCATCATGGTTAGCAACAGCAGAACAACGTTATTAAAAAGAATTCAGAGACTTATTGTACTTCAAAAGTGTTGGTCTTACATAAAATGCACACATTTACTTGTATTTAGTGTTAAACATATTGTATGGCTCTCACCGAATTACATTTTAAAATATGTGGCGTTCATGGCTCTCTCAGCCAAAAAGTTTCCCGATCCCTGCTCTATGATAATCTTTTGAAATACATTGCCTTGTAAGTAAAATTTTGTATATTTTACTTGTGTTTAAAAAAACATGCATGAGGCAAATGTTACATATAGTCAAGTGTGATATTAAAAAATGTTAAACATTTGGCCCTGGCCGGTTGGCTCAGTGGTAGAGCGTCAGCCCGGCGTGTGGAAGTCCCGGGTTCAATTCCCAGCCAGGGCACACAGGAAAAGTGTCCATCTGCTTCTCCACCCTTCCCCTTCTCCTTTCACCCTATCTCTCTCTTCCGCTCCTGCAGCCAAGGCTCCATTGGAGCAAAGTTGGCCTGGGCGCTGAGGATGGCTTCACCACCTCAGCCTCAGCTGCACTAGAATGGCTCCAGTTACAGCCGGGTAATGCCCCAGATGGGCTGAGCATCGCCCCCTGGTGGGTATGCCAGGTGGATCCCAGTCGGGCGCATGCGGGAGTCCGTCTGTCTGCTGCCCCCCTTCTCACTCCAGAAAAATACAAAAATAAATAAATAAATACATAAAAATGTTAAACATTCATTAGTAACAAATTAAGATATAAATAAAATTAAAATATTTAAATCTGTAGATTATAAATATGCTTGCCAAATGATATTAGTTTTAACTCAAATTGTTCGTGAAATTATTCTAGTAACTTCCAATCATTTATTAATTTTTGGAAATTGTAGCTACAATCTTGTTTGATCCAGATACCCTTATCTAAACCTTGGACATAGAAAAGCTCCTCCAAGAATTTCCACATTAAATAGTCATTACGTAATTTGATAAGTTAAAGAAATCACTATTAGCCTCAATAGAATTGTTCATGGGGCTGAATCCTCTTTCTAACTTTTGTTGAAGTAACAGTAAGTATATTAAATCTTTTTAGTTTTTATAATGCTTGCTGCTAATTTTATGCATGCAATTAATAACTAAGTCATAAAAGTAATTTATTGATATACCATCTTTAATTATATCAAACATAATCCCTCAGCCCAGATAAGAGGTAATGTAATATGGCAATTATAAGCATAAGCCAGGGTACATATCCTTTGTATATGACATTTCTGCTTCTGAATTCTCTCAACTAAACGTGTCTGGTACAGAGATTTATGTTGGCAGTCATTTTCATTAATAAAATTAGTATTATTAATGCCTCTGGTGGGCTGGTACAAACATATCCCACTAAATAAGGGTGAAATTCAGTAAGAATGATAAAATTACAGATTTGCATCCTAGGGGTCATTTATCCATAAACCATCCCCTTAGGCCTCATTCATCAGCTGTAAATTCTATCCTGCCATGGTAGTGCACACTATGCCAAGAGTTCATATGTTTGGATGGTGCCTGCAATAGTACTATCACTGTACTTTTATTTGACTGTTCCCTTCATTTCTCTGGATCTCCCCAGAGCTTGCAGTTCTCACAAATGACCATATGAAAGTAGGAGAGTGCCTGATAAAAGCAGGCAGCCCCACACTAAGAGAGCCAAACGGTCACTGGGCATTTGCTTATGGTTTTGTTTTGTGTGTGGAAGAGTACTTGGCATGGGTAAGGAGCAATCAGATTGGACGCTATAGCTCTCCAGTGAGATGTTTGCTGGCAGCTTGCTGTGCCAGTTCTGAACTCTTTAGTTACTATATAAAGGATTATTCTAGGAGGTCTCATGGAAGGTGCTGAAACATCAGGAGGGCACTCAACAGGATTGGGGCAGTAACTATTTAACTACTATGGACATACATCAATATTTTAACAACAGGTACGGCTGAACCAATGTGTACCAGCTGAATATCAGGTCTGAATGTAGCATTCTACATATGCCCTTTAGAGCAAGGTTTTAAGTAATGTTGTTTTTATCTTGTGCATCCTTATGTTTGTATTTATCTAATTAACTGTAGTACAGTATGATGTGTGAAAATCTTCCCCTATGATAAATTTGTCTGTTTTCCCTTGAAGTTACTGATTAAAAAATTTTTATAAATTTTTATTTATTGATTTCTTTTTTTAGAGATAGAGAAACATTGATTTTGTTGCTCCATTTATTTATACATTCACTGGTTGATTCTTGTATATGCCCTGACCAGGGGATTGAACCTACAATGTTGGCATACCATAAAAACATGCTAACCAACTGAGCTACCTGGCCAAGGCAAAGTTAGAAATTTTTTATGTCTATATTTTAAGTCTAAAAGAGTCATTCAATTTCAGAACTGTGTTATCGTCCAGGTAAATGGAGCTTTTTTAAAAATGAAGTAACCTTACATTTCTAGTAATTTTCCCCCTGAAAGCCTATTTCATATGACATTAATATAGGTCACCCGCTTTCTTTTGTTTAAAATGTGTGTAAAGCCTGACCAGGCGGTGGCGCAGTGGATAGAGCGTCGGACTGGGATGCAGAGGACCCAGGTTCGAGACCCCGAGGTCGCTAGCTTGAGCTCGGGCTCATCTGGTTTGAGCAAAAGCCCATCAGCTTGAACCCAAGGTCGCTGGCTCCAGCAAGGGGTTACTCGGTCTGCTGAAGGCCTGCGGTCAAGGCACATATGAGAAAGCAAACAATGAATAACTAAGGTGTAGAACGCGCAATGAAAAACTAATGATTGATGCTTCTCATCTCTCTCCGTTCCTGTCTGTCTGTCCCTGTCTATCCCTCTCTCTGACTCACTCTGTCTCGTAAAAATAAAGAAATAAATAAAATTAAAATCCTAACATAAAAGGATATTAAAAAAAATAAAAATGTGTGTAAATAATCTTTCTCTATCCTTTTGAACATTTAGTATTTCTATGTCTATTATAACTAGTAATATGTGGACTTACTTTTAGCCATTCTTTGTGCTTTTGTTATGCCTTTTCCATTTTATCTTTCCCTTTCTCTTTTCAAATTTTTAAAAATTCCATTTTTCCTCTACTAGTCTAAGAATAATAGAGTCTCTCTTATCTTTTGGTGGTTACCTTGCAAATTTTAATGTGTACTAAACTTATTAAACCCTAACATTAATATATCATAATTCTCTCCTCAAAAAAGAACTAAGGAATTTAGAGCATCCATTTATCTATTATTGTTGCCTTCTATTTTAGTCCCATCTTTGTTAATCCCCCCAAAATATTAGTTTTACAAATATATTTTACATTTCCTTTGTTCTTCATTCCTTTTACCATCTCAGACCTTCCATTTTCTTCTTTCTGAACTTAGAATTCCATTATTGAAGGTGTGGTGGCAAACTCACTCTAAGGACAGATAGGGACAGACAGACAGGAAGGGAGAGACACAAGAAGCATCAATTCTTTGTTGCGGCTCCTTGGTTGTTCATTGATTGCTTTCTCATATGTGCCTTGACCCAGGCGCTACAGCAGAGCAAGTGACCCCTTGCTCAAACCAGCAACCTTGGGCTTCAAGCCAGCAACCTTTTGGCTCAAGCCAGCGACCTGGGGATTTCAAATTTGGGTCCTCTGTATCTCAGTCTGACGCTCTATCCACTGCGCCACTGCCTGGTCAGGCTATGTGAATAGATATTTATTTCACCTTTGTTCTTGACAAGAATAAAGAGCCCATGTTTGCTGGATATAGACAACTAAATTGACAGGGCTTTTTCCCCCAGCATACTAAAAATAATCATCACTGTCCTCTGATTTACACTATTAATGATAACTAAATGCCTTCAAAGCCACTTCTTTGAAGGTCTTTTTCTCTAGGTTTTAAGATTTTATATTTGTTGTCTTGCAGTTTCACTATATGTTTAGGGGATAATTCCTACTTCGGAGTGTTGGGCTTCTAAAATCATGGCTTAGTGTTTTTCATTCTGGAAAGTTCTGAGATATTATTTCTTCAAACAGGTTTTTGCCCCAATTATATATCTCATTTTCTTCAGAAACTAGCCAAATATGGTATATGGTATGCTTTTCCCTCTCTCCATGTCACTAAACCTTTGTATTTTCAATCTCTGTGTCTGTTGTCTACATTCTGAATAATTACTTCACTTCTATTTTTTTAGATTTTATTTATTCATTGTGAGAGAGGGAGAGAGAAGTGGGGAGGAGCAGGAAGCATCAACTCCTATATGTGCCTTGACCACACAAGACTGGGGTTTCAAACTGGCGACCTCAATGTTCCAGGTTGACACTATCTACTGTGCCACCACAGGTCAGACCCACTTCTATTTTTCAATACATTATTCTCTCTTCAGCAGTGCCTAATGTATTCTCATAGAGGAATTGCTTGAGAAAGTCCCATATATTATTATCTATCTCATCTATTAACATCAAATTTCCTTTTCCACAATGTCATTTTAGAAGGAAACACACTCACTTATTTTGACAATACTGCTATTGCTTAAAACATTTTTGGACTTCTTTAGAAATTATCTTCTAATCCATGTATCCTTTCATTTATTTTTTAGTGCCAAATTCTTCCTAGCCCTGCCTCTATTAAATTTATAATTTTAATTCTTACCTTCAATGTCACCTCTCCTTCTCTGTACTGAGAAGTCTTTTAAGTAACAGTGGTTATAGGACACAGTAAGTTGATTTAACTCATATAAATGAAGGATATGAGAAATTATCTTATTTAACACAGATATTTAGAATTTTTCTAAATATTACTTTAAGTCCTATAAAAGTTTGGAATATATTAATAGATGTAGTAAGATGATAAAAAATGAAAACACTGAACTATTTTCACTTATCACCTTGACAAAGATGAAAAAGAATAGCAATATGCAATGCTGGCAAGGGTATAAGGAGACAGGCACTTTCCTAAGTGACAGAATTGAGAACTGGTATAGTCTTCACAGAGAACAATTTAATAATAGGTATCCAAAATCTTCATAACCTTTAATTCATTTCAGGCATTTATCATAAGGACATACCTCTAAAATATTTGTTTATATTTTATTTAAACTAATGAAAAATTTAAATAATGTTATAGAAATAGGTTTATTAACATAGGTAATTCACAATAAATTGTATGGGGAAAAAAGCAGGCTAGAAAACAGCATAATTCCATGATTATATTTAAATATATTATATATACACAAAGAAAAAATTTCCTAGGATATCCAATTACTCTCTGGGATCATAAGTTTTGTTTAGCTTCCTTCTGCTCATTTATTGCCTGGGATTTCTATAATAAGTATATGTTATTGAATAATTAAACATTATTGAATTATTGTGTTTTAAATATCAGAGTATCTAACTACCATTTACATAAATGTTTCTATGAAAAAATGTAGTCCAGATTCAAACAAGAACTATTAATAATATATTCCTCATTCTAATATTACTGTCAATGGAATTTACTTTTTATAACTCATTCTATCCCTCTCACCCTCTACCTATAATCCCACTTCCAAAGAGTATAAATGGCTACTTCTGAAGGCCTGACAAAATAGGTAGGAGGTAGGGAGGAGAGGAGCTGTGATATGGAGAAGAGAGGAACTGAATGTTTATGAGGAACAGACTAGAAGTATGTTGGGAGGAGCCTTAAGAACAGGTCTTGGTTAGAGGAAGGAGAAGAGAAAGGAGGTTCCATGGATAAACTGTAACAAAACTTCTCTCAGTAATTCTCCCTGTATTCAAATGAACATTCACTGCTACAAGTTCCATCCAAGCTCTAAGGAGATCCAAGCACCAAGAATAATTAAGCAGGAAGCATTTGCTCAGTGAAATGAAATGAGTGCTCACTCTGACTCCAGATTGTTGCTTTGCTCCTTCCTAGACTATTTTAGGTCAACAGCAACATTTTTTGCTTTGTTAACCTACTGTCTTTCAGCTTCTCTAACGTGATGTGCTGCCCCTCCAGCCACAGATCTTTTGACATACCATTTCCTCCATCTGAAATACTTCTATCCTCTCCCCAACCTTATCCTGACTAACTTATCTCATTTTTCTGATCTGTGTTAAGTGTTACTTCCTCAGGAAAACCTGAAACACTCTATTCTCAATTTGTAAATACACATAATGAATTATTTAGTATGATTATTAATATTTAGTTGAAATAATTGGTCCCAACCTCAATGAAGGTAGTGCCATTACCTGGTTTTGATATCACTTGGGACCTCTGCATCTGGAACTTACAGGCAGTCACAATTACTTGCTGAATGAGGGAATGAATGACTACACAAATGACTGGAAATCAAGAGGCTTTGGATAAGGATTATATTAACTATGTCTCATGGCGGAACTGTGTGTAAATTTTTTCCATTGATTGCCGTTTAACTTGTTTGTGTACTCACAAAGATTTAAGAAGACATTTTTTAAACACTGTCCCAAAGTAAATCAAGGACAAGCATGAAATATTTAATCAGCCAGAAAAAAAGCTGGACCCCCTGAACAAAAGCATGTCGATAGCCTGGAAACTTCACTGCCCTTCATGTGGGCAGTGTCTTAGCATCTTACTGGAGCCAAGGAAAGCAATACCTGTCCCCTGGGGGCAGGTCAGGCACAGGGTACAAGGCATCTGCAGGCTTCCTACCCCTGACACAAGCTTAGGTGAGAGTGACAGGGAAAGAATGGGCATTTATTCAGGGTATTTACTGAGCATCTACTGTGTACCTGAAGATTCTTGTCCTAGGCTGGTTCTGCCAGACTGCTGTTGGGGTTCAGCAATTTCTCCTACACAGAGCTTGGGCGTTTGGAACGTGAGCAAATGGGGCCCCGGGCGGCCTAACCCAAGGGCCAATGGGGCCTCCGACAGTGACAGGGGCACGAAGGCCAGCGGCCCCAAGCGGACTCGCACACCCCAGTCCGGGCCGAGCAAGCGAGCCCTGGGCAGCCCAGCCAGGCGGAGGCGGGTACCCGCCCTCCGAGGGGCCGCGCTTACCCGTCGGGCGAGTACTCGAGGTTGAAGACGGCCCCGTGGGTGCGAGTGCTGAGGTACACCGAGTCCGCGGGATGGATGGAACCATAGAGGTTAGTCATGGTGCGGAAATTGTCCCGCGCCGGGTCCACGAACAGCCCGCGGCCCAGGCTGCGCTCTCGCAGCCACCCAAACAGCCGGGCGCCGGGGCCACCCAGGCTGGGGCTGAGGCCGTGCCGGCCCCGGCTCCCGGCCCTGCAGTCGGGCCCGGGTGGCCGGCGCGGCGGGGAGGGCTGTGGCGACTCTCCTTGGGCGGAAGCAGCGGAGGACTCCAGAGCTCCGGACCGCCCGAGCTCCCCCGCGCGCGCAGCTGGGAACAGCGAGGGGCCGCCAGGGCAGCGAGGGCTCCCGGACGGCGACGGAGGGGCTGCGTCAGCCCCAGGCTGGGGCAGCACGGGCGGGAAAGGCAGCGGCCCGGCGGCTGCCGCCCGGCCCCCGTAAAGTGCCGGATCCTCAGCCCGGGGTCCAGCTGCCGGGTCCCCTCCGGGGCTACCTGGCCCGAAGGGAAACATGGCCAACAACCCCGGCCCCACTGCCGGCCGCTGCCCCGCCGGCCTATAGCTCAGTGCTCCCGCTCCCACAGCCACTTCCGGCGCGCGGCGGCCTAACCCCGCCGGCTGGGAAACCCGCACCGCCCCTCGGCCATCATCCGCTGGGGACCACGAAAGCGGGAACACCGACTAGGTTTGCAGGTGCTACTGAGGATGCCCAGGGCCAGGCCTGTGTGGAACAATTAGCATCTGGGCACCATGTGCGACAGTCTGTAGTTGTCACTGACTGTGAGTGTGTGCTTGGGGATGAGTGGGCCTGACAAGACAAGGAGGCTGGGTATGATTGTGTACTGTTATCCCTCACTTAACACTGAGATCAGCTAGGAGGGCAAGAAATTACTATGGTATGTGCAGTTCACACACAGTAAATGATGTACAATAGTATACTGCCTACTCAGCCTGAAAGTCCAAGGACTCGGGTAACTTCAGCACTAAAAAGCCCTGGCCTGGGCCCTGGCCGGTTGGCTCAGTGGTAGAGCGTCGGCCTGGCGTGCGGGGGACCCGGTTTCGATTCCCGGCCAGGGCACATAGGAGAAGCGCCCATTTGCTTCTCCACCCCTCCGCCGCGCTTTCCTCTCTGTCTCTCTCTTCCCCTCCTGCAGCCAAGGCTCCATTGGAGCAAAGATGGCCCGGGCGCTGGGGATGGCTCCTTGGCCTCTGCCCCAGGCGCTAGAGTGGCTCTGGTCGCGGCAGAGCGACGCCCAGGAGGGGCAGAACATCGCCCCCTGGTGGGCAGAGCGTCGCCCCTGGTGGGCGTGCCGGGTGGATCCCGGTCGGGCGCATGTGGGAGTCTGTCTGACTGTCTCTCCCCATTTCCAGCTTCGGAAAAAATACAAAAAAAAAAAAAAAAAAAGCCCTGGCCTGTACAGAGAACGAATCATATTGGTGCCCTAAATACACTGCTCACAAAAATTAGGGGATATTTTATCGCTTCATATTCATTTTTAAATACTCCCTATTTTTGTGAGCAGCATATTTACCCAATTCCCAGCTACTGCACAGATCAAAGCCAAAGCCTTTCTGTCTGCAGGAAGCAGCATGTATATCCAGCCAGGAGTTAGTGGGGAGCTAGAGACAAACAAACAAACATCAACAACAAAAAACACTGGAGGTTAACTAATTGAGAAAGCACTAAAGATAGAACTTTAACTGTGCCTGTTGCTATTTACCCACTGCCTGTAAGAGTATTCAAACACAACCATTTTAACAAGGTTTGATTTCCAATCACAATCTATATAGATCAATTTCTATGTAACACTGTTTTGAAAGCCAAAAAAAATAAAAAATAAAACATTTCAACCTAAGTTCCTGAAATTCACAGATATCAGTTCATCAGAATTGCCTAGCCTGACCAGGCAGTGGTGCAATGGATAGAACGTCAGCCTGGAATACTGAGGTCCTAGGTTTGAAGCCCCGAGGTTGCCAGCTTGAACATAGACTCATTTGGCTTGAATGCAGGCTCACTACCTTGAGCATGGGGTTGCCAGCTTGAGTGTGGGATTATGGACATGACCCCATGGCTGCTGGCTTGAACCCAAAGGTCGCTGGCTAAGCCCATGGTTGCTGACTTGAGCAAGGGGTCTCTGGCTCAGCTGGAGCCCCCCCTCCATCAAGGTACATATGAGAAAGCAATCAACAAACAACTAGAGTGCCACAACTATGAGTTGATACTTCTCATCCCTTCCTATCCGTCTGTATGTCTGTCTCTCTAAAAAAAAAAAAAAAAAAGGTAAAGAAAATTGCTAAAGCATCCTCTGAACTCCTTTGCTCCTGATGTTCTTTTTAGATTACAACAAACAATTGGCAGAGGTTTCCCCTGGGTCCAGGTATCACACGTCCCTGGATACCCCACCCCCAACACTTAGGATATATCTCATCAAGTAAGCAGGAAGCAAATTTATTTACTTTCTTCCCTATCTAATGACTACATGTTTTTTAAAAACAACTTCCTGACCCTGGCTGGTTGGCCCGGTGATAGAGCATCAGCATAGTCGCAGTGGTCGGCAAACTCATTAGTCAACAGAGCCAAATTTCAACAGTACAATGATTGAAATTTCTTTTAAGAGCCAAATTTTTTAAACTTAAACTATATAGGTAGGTACATTGTTATTAACTTAATTAAGGTGGAGTACTCCTTGTGGAAGAGCCACACTCAAGGGGCCAAAGAGCCGCATGTGGCTCGCAAGCCACAGTTTGCCGGCCAAGGGCCTAGTGTGTGAATATCCCAGGTTCAATTCCCAATCAGGGCACAGAGAAGAAGCAACCATCTACTTCTCCACCCCTCCCCTTCTCTCTCTCTCTCTCTCTCTCTCTCTCTCTCCTCCTGCTGTCATGGTTCAACTGATTTGAGAACATTGGCCCTGGGTGCTGAGGATGGCTCCCTGGAGCCTCCACCTCATGTTGCAAGCATGGCCCAGATGGGCAGAGCATTAGCCCCAGACAGGAGTTTCTGGGCGAGTCCTGGTTGGGGCACATGCAGGAGTCTGTCACTCTATTGCCCCTCCTCTTACTTGAAAAAGAAGAAAAAAAAATTTTTTTTTTTATAATTTTATTTTTTTAATGGGGTGACATCAATAAATCAGGATACATATATTCAAAGATAACAAGTCCAGGTTATCTTGTCGTTCAATTATGTTGCATACCCACCACCCAAAGTCAGATTGTCCTCTGTCACCTTCTATCTTGTTTTCTTTGTGCCCCTCCCCACCCCCTATCCCTCTCCCATTCCCCCCTCCCCCCCGTAACCACCACACTCTTATCAATGTCTAAGAAGAAAAAAATTTTAAGAAAAAAAAAAAACTACTTCCCAACTGATGGCTTCTAATGCAACATGCCTGGAATGTAGACAGTGGCTTTTCCATTCAAGCTTTTATATTGGGGTGGGGGGTGGAGAGAGCAGATTAACTCATGATGTCTTTAACATTATTGGTTATGCCCATCAAATAGAATTTTTTGTTAAGAGCAAGATGGACAAAATAAGCAAGGCAGCTGGTTGTGGCATAAAAAGCTGAAATAGTAGCTATTTCCCAGGCATCTTCTCATTAGAAGCCGTGCACCTTGAGCTTTTTTAAATGGCCATATATTATGTCATCAGCTTGGGAAATAGCAAGTACAAACTGCAGCACTGCCTTTTCTCAAGCAGGGAGGTCAGGGTTTCTCCAATTCATACAGACCTGCAAGGACGCACACAGTCCAAAAGCAGAAACTCTGCTCATGAACATACAGCCAGTAAAACACGAGGTCTAATGAAAAGGCCATTAATGAAAAAATCCAAGGTTAGATTAAAGGGGCAAAGGCAGAGCAAAATAAAATTTTCAGATGATATCTTTTTTTTTTTATGTTCAAGGATTTTTATTTTTATTATTATTTTTTAAAGTAGTGTTTTACTTTTCAATTACAGGTGACATACAATATTATTTTATATTAATTTCAGGTATACAGCATAGTGATTACACATTTATATATCTTATGAAGTGATAACCCTAATAAATCTAGTACCCGTCTGACACCATTGATAATTATTACAGTATTTTTTACTGTATTCCTTATGCCACACTTTACTTGCCCATGACTATCTTTTTTTAAAATTTTTATTAATTTTAATGGGGTGACATCAATAAATCAGGGTACATATATTCAAAGAAAACATGTCCAGGTATCTTGTCATTTAATTATGTTGCATACCCATCACCCAAAGTCAGATTGTCCTCTGTCACCTTCTATCTAATAGTTTTCTTTGTGCCCCTCCCCCTCCCCTTCCCCTCTCCCCCCCCCCCCCCCCCACCGTTACCACCACACTCTTGTCCATGTCTCTTGGTCTTGTTTTTATGTCCCACCAATGTATGGAATCATGCAGATCTTGGTTTTTTTCTGATTTACTTATTTCACTTCGTATAATGTTATCAAGATCCCACCATTTTGTTGTAAATGACCCAATGTCATCATTTCTTATGGCTAAGTAGTATACCATAGTGTATATGTGCCACATCTTCTTTATCCAGTCTTCTATTTTTTTTTTTTACAGTGATTAAGGCCTTTAAGCAAGCTCTTGGCCAATACAGCAAGAATCCATAAAAGAGTAGTGTCCTTAACATGTTCACCAAGTCCAAGTTAGCACCAACACCATTCCAAATCAGATGATATCTTGATCAAGTCCAGTGGAATGCAAACCAGGAACTCTGGCCCAGCACCATCTCTACCGAGAATTCTTCTTTTTTTTATTATTTTTTAATTTTTCTGAAGCTGGAAACGGGGAGGCAGTCAGACTCCCGCATGCGCCCGACGGGGATCCACCCGGCACGCCCACCAGGGGGCGATGCTCTGCCCATCCAGGGCGTCGCTCTGTCGCGTCGAGAGCCACTCTAGCACCTGGGGCAGAGGCCAAGGAACCATCCCCAGCGCCCGGGCCATCTTTTGCTCCAATGGAGCCTCGGCTGCGGGAGGGGAAGAGAGAGACAGAGAGGAAGGAGAGGGGGAGGGGTGGAGAAGCAAATGGGCGCCTCTCCTGTGTGCCCTGGCCGGGAATCGAACCTGGGACTTCCGCACGCCAGGCCGACGCTCTACCGCTGAGCCAACCGGCCAGGGTCCCCGAGAATTCTTCTTTAATCACTCTAAATATAAGTGCCTCTTTCTCTAAACACCTATGGCATCAAAAATATCAGAACCAAGACTCAGAAACTCTTAGTACACAAGGATTCAAATCTCAAATCTTTTATTATGAAAAAAGTGTAACTCAGATAATTGTCCCTTTACTGCCCTAGGAAGTAGTAATTTTATTACCACCCCCATTTTATTGGCAAAGGAACCCAAGCTCAGAGAGGCAAAGTGACTTCCCCAAGGTCTCACAGCTAGAGATTGGTAAAGCTGGAATCTGAATCCAAATGTATTGGATTCCAAAGACCATACTAATAATCATTACCCTTACTGAAGCAAAATACTGGAAACCACTAAATACCTCAAAATAGAATAGTTTGGAAACCATGGTGTGATGGTATACCCTATGGTCACTAGAGAGAGAAACTGATCCTGGACAAACAAAGGTCTGGCAACTAGGCAGGAGGCTCTCAGCAAGGCAAAAGGGATGATGTACCTGTCCTGAAGTTATCTTGGGGCTAGCAACAGAAGCCCATGGAGAACAGTTTGCAAGGTCTCCACTCATGTTGGGTCATGAGGGAAGGTCGGGGGTATAAAGACTAATGACCCTCAACCTTGGGAATAGACTCTCCAGTACAGTGTTGAATAACAGTGGAGGGAGAGACTTCCTTGTCTTGTTCCTATCTTAGGGAAAAAGCTTTAAGTCTTTTGCCATTAAGTATGATTTCAGCTGTGGGGTTTTTGTAGGTTTCCTTTATATGTTGAGGAGGTTCTTTTCTTTTTTTCTTTTTTTTTTAAGTATACTTTAAATTATTTTTATTTATTCATTCATTTTAAAGGAGACAGAGAGAGAGAGAGAGAGAGAGAGAGAGAGGCAGGAAGCATCAACTCCCATACGTGCCTTGACCAGGCAAGCCCAGGGTTTTGAACTGGCGACCTCAGCGTTCCAGGTTGAAGCTTGATCCACTGCGCCACCACAGGTCAGGCAAGGAGGTTCTTTTCTAATCCTAGTTTATTGGGTGTTTTTTTTTTTATCATGATGGGGGGTTGGACTTTCTCAAATGATTTTTCTGCATTTATCGAGATGTTAGTGTGGTTTTTGTTCTTTATTCTATTGATATGGTATATTACGTTAATTGATTTCAGATGTTAAAATCCTGGGATTAAATTTCATTTGGCTGTGGAATATAATCCTTTTAATATGCTGCTGGATTCAGTTTGCTAGTATTTTGGGGGGGTTTTGTTGTTTTTTTTTGTGGCAGAGACAGAGTCAGAGAGAGGGACAGATAGGGACAGACAGACAGGAAGGGAGAGAGATGAGAAACATCAATTCTTGGTTGCAGCTCCTTAGTTGTCCATTGATTGATTTCTCATATGTGCCTTGACCAGGGGCTACAGCAGACCGAGTGACCCCTTGCTCAAGCCAGCGACCTTGGGTCCAAGCTGGTGAGCTTTGCTCAAACCAAATGAGCCTGTGCTCAAGCTGGCGACCTTGGGGTCTCGAACCCGGGTCCTTCGCATCCCAGTCCGACGCTCTAGCCACTGCGCCACTGCCTGGTCAGGCAATGTTGAAGATTTTTGTATCTATATTCATAAAGGATATTGATCTGTAGTTTTCTTTTCCTATGATAGCTTTGGCTTGATATAGGGTAATACTGGCCTCATAGAATGAGTTGGAAGAGTTTATAAAGAATGGGCATTAATTCTATAAATGTTTATAGAATTTATCTGGGAAGCCTCTACTTTATTGTGATCATTAATGAGTTTGTTGATCTTACAACCTCAGGACACCTTGGGCTAGTTATTAATGTATTTCTGCTAAGCTCTAAACTCAACCTTCACTGCCTGCTGTGAGAAAATTGATCTGGCTTTTTGTGACAGAGACAGAGAGGGACAGATAGGGATAGACAGACAGGAAGGGAGAGAGATGAGAAGCATCAATTCTTTGTTGTAACATCTTAGTTGTTCATTGATTGCTTTCTCATAATGTGCCTTGATGGGGGGGGGGGGCTATGGCAGAGCTAATGACCCCTTGGACAAGCCAGCGACCGTGGGCTTCAAGCCAGTGACCTTTGGGCTCAAGCCAGTGACCATGAGGTCATGTCTATGATCCCATGCTCAAGCCAGTGACCCCTCTCTCAAGCTGAGCTCAAGCTGGATGAGCCATATTCAAGCCTGAGACCTCGAGGTTTCAACCTTGTGTCTTCTGTATCCCAATCTGCCGCTCTATCCACTGTGCCACCACCTGGACAGGCAATCTGGGCCTTCAAATTGTTTTCCTTTTGTAATGCCAGTGGTAGAGGCCAGGCAGCTTCACATAGGATTCAGGTAGACGGTAGAGAAACTGCAGAGCCAGAAAGCATTGGGCCATCCCACTTAAAAAAGTCTCGCAATGGCAGACAAGCACACAGGCAGGGGAAACCGCCTATCAGGCAGACAGACAGCAAAATGGCTCCTCACAGTGGCGGGCAGGCAATCCGCCATCCACGATCCCCAAACTCTGTCGAGCCCAAGCACCCATAGCCTTATATAAACCATACACACATGGTGCTGCTATGCACCCACTCACCAATCAGGCAAAGTGCTTGCAGCTGGTAACCTGGCGAGCAAGCCTAAGACAGCTGCCCCGCGCCTTTGCTATGTATCATGAAGATAAGCTTTACAGGTAGAAGGCCCTGCAGAGGCATTGCAGGAGGAATGGATTTTGCTTCCTGGCTCCAGTGTGCTTTTTGGTATACCCCTGCATTAGGGCAGCTTCAGCCATCAGTATTCCCTAGCACCCTATCTGGCAGTTTGGTAACACACTTCCAGGAGACACCTCCCCAGGAATAGCTTTCTCAGCACCCTTGAAGTGCCAGCAAGTTCTGGAGAGTGGATTTCTAGCATGTTCTACTGGCACAGATTCCCAGTCACTTCTCGCCATTTAATGAGCCATGGCCATGCCCTCTCTAACAAGATCTCAATCAGTTCTTCCAAGCGGAAGAGGCTTGTCCTTGGGTGCTCTGTCTCAGTATTGGGGTAATAATGGCTGGTCCTTATCTCCGCTCTTCCTATAATCTTTAAAGCTCTCTTTAGTTTTTCCTAGTCAGAATTCTTGGTGATAAAAACATCTGTACCAAGTAGTTGTTCATTTGTGCAGTGATAATTCCGAGCATTTATGTTTAATTCCTTTACTTGAATAAAGATATTAACATTCTTTACATGGTCTCTCTCTCTCTCTCTCTTTTTTTTTTTTTTTTTTTTTTTTTACATAGACAGGAACAGACAGACAGGAACGGAGAGATGAGAAGCTTCAATCATTAGTTTTTCATTGTGCATTATGACACCTTAGTTGTTCATTAATTGCTTTCTCATATGTGCCTTGACTGCGGGCCTTCAGCAGACTGAGCAACCTCTTGCTCGAGCCAGCAACCTTGGGTCCAAGCTGGTGATGAGCCCGCGCTCAAGCTGGTGACCTCAGGGTCTCGAACCTGGGTCCTCTGCATCCCAGTCCGATGCTCTATCTACTGCACCACTGCCTGGTCAGGCTACATGGTCTCTTTTGATATTAACTTCTATATATAAATCAGCATGTAGTTGATTTGTAATTTTTAGAAACCAGTGAACTAAAAGATGTTAAAGGTTCATCAAATAGTACATCTTTTGGCCTGACCCCTACTTTCCTCGCACGTAGAGGTGACCATTTCATGGTCTGTAATTTCAGAGCTGACACTCTGATCAGACTGTTACAGCAACCATAACATCTGGTATTTTCATGTGGAGACAGTGAACTCCCCTAGCACAAGGGGCCATGATTCAGCTGATTCCCCAGCTCAACTAGTGTTGCAGATTGAAAGGGAAAAACAGCCCAATATCACTAATCAACGAAGAAAAGCAACCGAGAGATGCCACTTTTCCAACTTCTAAATTAACAAAGATTAATAAAGAGGAAATTCTGGGAAAGAGTATGGAAAGCCATAGTCTGTTCCAACATTTTCTAAGGACAGTATGGTAGTTTCCTAAAGAAAATACTCAAAAATGAGGTGGTGCACTTCCGAGCAGTTGATGACAATGCTGCTAGCTCACTGTGAACCCCCAAACAAGACCCACTAGCCAGGAAGCCCCCGAGGGCGGGTTGAGGGAGGGGCGTGGTCTCAGCTGCAGAAGGTGCACCGCGACTGCCCAGCTCTGGCCTCTGCATTCCCCTATTTTTTTTTTTTTTCTTTTACAGGGACAGAGTCAGAGGGAGGGATAGACAGGGACAGACAGACAGGAACGGAGAGAGATGAGAAGCATCAATCATCAGTTTTTCTTTGTGACACCTTAGTTGTTCACTGATTGCCTTTTCATATGTGCCTTGACCATGGGCCTTCAGCAGACCGAGTAACCCCTTGCTTGAGCCAGCGACCTTGGGTCCAAGCTGGTGAGCATTCTTTATTTTGCTCAAGCCAGATGAGCCCGCGCTCAAGCTGGCAACCTCGGGGTCTCAAACCTGGGTCCTTGGCATCCCAGTCCAACGCTCTATCCACTGCGCGACTGCCTGGTCAGGCGTGCATTCCCCTATTGATGGGGCCACTCTCACAACCAGAAAAGGCAGCACGCTCAGTACTGAAACGCGAACTTCATAACCATGACCCCAAGGGACCCCAGAGCGGGACCTCTCATCTCTCAAGCCAAGGGCGGCAACTTGAGGCGAGGCTCTGAGCACTTGCTCGTGGCCTAGATTTCCAACCCACCATAGGCGGGCGAACCTCATATTCCCGAAGCTCTGCACCCTGACCCAGGCCCTCTGTACACTCTATCACCAGTGGCCGTAAGACTCCGATGCCGAAAGGCACTGACATGGCATCACGTGGCACAAGGAAGGGCCAAGAGCATTCCCTCGCCCAGCCCTCTGTCCTGCCCTCAGCACGCGGTGAAGGGCTTGGCTCGTGTG
Organism: Saccopteryx bilineata; assembly: GCF_036850765.1. Taxonomy (NCBI): domain Eukaryota; kingdom Metazoa; phylum Chordata; class Mammalia; order Chiroptera; family Emballonuridae; genus Saccopteryx; species Saccopteryx bilineata. The sequence goes on from NC_089491.1 coordinate 35,921,330, forward strand.
GCCCTGATGACCCGCCCTTTGCAGCCCAAACTTCAGGTTTCCTGCTGAAGGACCTATTCCAGGTGTCTGGCTGGTTTCATCTGTTGACTAATGAATGAGGGAGATGGATGTCCATGTGCCACCCCCACAGGGAAATGGACTTAATGAAGCTCCTTAGCCCAGTTTCCTCCAGCATCTCCTCTACTAATGGGTGTGGGAAGGTCAATCTCAGAATCACTTCTTGATTTCCCTTTTGACCTAGCCCAGATCAGAAGTCATTGGACACCCTTCCGCCATGGCCATGGGCCAGTCACAATCGAGGTAATCTTGGTCACCAAATACCTACAGTTCCAGACCCTCTGGAGTTGGGTTGGAGTGGGAAGGAGAGAAAAAGAAACTGCACCATCCTTTCTGCCAAGGTAACTGCCCCAAGATCAGTTCTTATAATCTGACTGACCTGAGCTGTTGTGGTGCAGTGGATAAAGCATTGGCCTGGAACACTGAGGTCGTTGCTTCAAAATGGGGCTTATCCAGTCAAGGCACATATGGGAGTTGATGCTTCCTGCCCCCCCCCCCGGTCTAATAATGAATAAATAAAATCTAAAAAAAATAAATAAATCTGAAAAACAAACATTTCAGTTGTCCTCTTATTCAGTTGTTTCATCAATATGTTGCCAGATTTGGAGGGCATGCTAGAGAGTATCTATCTTAATCATCCTAAAAATCTAAAAATTCACATGGGAAGCAGAGGTGTTAAAAAGATGAAAACACACACACACACACACACACACACACAGATGAACAGAGCCAAGCCCTCTGAGTCACCATCAGCTTTCACCCTTGCTGGGGAATCTGACCAAGAGCTATTTGGAGATACCGGTTAACAGAGGAAAATGTGATTTCAAGTAAGGGCCCTAAATGTCAGAATACACCTGAAGTAAAAAGTAGCAGCAAGGACTTAATTGCAATTACTGATTTTCCCAGGCTATGTAGCAGTAGCTCAATTATGTAGAATGTGCATTTGATATGTGTATATTTGCAGGAAAAAAGTCTAGGGAGCAATACTAAAATATTAATATCCATTTATCGGATATTACCTATTTTGTGCCAGACCTGGGTTGCAAATAATGAGAACTAGAACTAGCTGACAGCTAAGCAAGGGAGACAAACAGGGGCGTGGAAAATATGTTTTATTTTCTTTTTACTCTCTGTGTTTTCCACAGTGTGAATAGATGTCTTCTCTAACAACCAAAAAGGTTTTACTTTGGAAAGGAAAATACTTTTCTTTCTGACGGCGGAGTTCCCTTTGTTCCCACGGAACCATTTGTGCAAGGCTCTAGTATCCCACGGTGAGACACCCCCCCCCCCCCAAACACCGGAAGTAGGCTCTCTGCGACGGACTCAAACTGAGTGCTTCTTGTACCCACTCGGGGATAGACTGCTGGATAGGCAGCCGGCTAGAGACACAGTCACAGACACCTTGGGGGGTATCGGCCCGCCCACAGGGATCAGGCTTCATCGATGTAGGCTGAAGTCCCTTTCGTTACTGCCGAAAACCGAAAGCCTTGGGCTGGCTGGCGATTGGACGCGGTGCCAGAAGCGGAAGCCGGAAACTTGGGTGGCGGCGGGGATGGCTGGTGCGGCGGCTGTCGCGACCAAGTCCCTTGCGGGTAGTAGGGCACGGGCGGCGAGCACAGTGCTAGGTCAGGTGGTGCTCCCGGGTGAAGAGCTACTGCTGCCGGAGCAGGAGGATGCTGAAGGCCCGGAAAGTGCAGGGCAGCGACCGCTGCGCCTCAACGCCGGGACGCGCTCCCGGGTGCGCGTTGTGTGCGGCCCTGGCTTGCGGCGCTCTGGCGACCGCCTGCTGGTCACTAAGTGCGGCCGCCTCCGTCACAAGGAACACGGCGGCGGCGGCGTTTACTGGGTGGACTCGCAGCAGAAACGGGTGAGCGGGGACTCTGGAGGGGTGATACGCCGTGAGAAGGGTATCGGGTATTCTCGTTCTGGGAAGACTTCTTGGAGCCCTTTTCTGTTAAAGCTAGTCTAGAGCCACCATGTCTGCCCCTACCTCGTCTCCTTTAGAGAGACTGTGAAAAACTGGAACGTGGCCCAAGAAGGGCGACTAGAAGAGAAAGAAATGTGGAAATCTTGGCATATAAGGGATAAGGACTTTGAGACATGGCCATTGTCTTCAAAATCCCAAAGATCAGGTATAAGCAGGTTTATCTTTAGGGGTTCCAAAGGGCAGAACCAGGCTCAATAAGTGGATGTTACAGGGAGTTAAATTTCTCTTAGAATAAATAAGAACTTTCATATAGGAAAATTTGTCTAACAATGAAATGGCCTTCCTTGTAAGTACACCTAATGCTACTAGACCTATGTGCAAGCAGAAGCTAGGAACTTCTGATAAGGATAATGAAGAGGTATGGGATCCCCAGCTCAAATGAACAGACTATTAAATCTTGAGTTATATGATATGCTTTTCTTTTACTGAAAGTGGCATATGACTGAGTTTGTTTTAAGATTTGTATTTGTAAACTTGGATTTCAAAATATTTCCTAAATACCCCCAATGACAAAGTAACCAATAAGGACTTGCTAAAGTTATCTTCCAGGATGTCTTGGAATGATTGTCATTTATGGTTGTTCTTTCATTCTGATTTCTTTTGTAGTATGTCCCAGTGAAAGGAGACCACGTGATTGGCATAGTGACAGCCAAATCTGGAGATATATTCAAAGTTGATGTTGGAGGGAGTGAACCAGCTTCTTTGTCTTACTTGGCATTTGAAGGTGCAACTAAAAGAAACAGACCAAATGTGCAGGTAATGATGGGAAACTTTGATTTCAAAAGAAAAGCATCCAGATTTTAGAAGGCTACCTGAATTGTGTATAAGATGATCTTCGAGCATCTGTTTGGTCACTCCAGGCTGCAAGAGTTCCTTCTGTTGCTTCAGCTCTGGGACCAGAGTTACATACTGTACTGTGTTACACTTGCTCTGTTGGGGGTTGTTTCATCTCCTGAATCGAAAAGTTATATCTGATTTCTCCATTGTTACCTGTTATGTCCATATCCACTGGACAAGGAGGCCATAGGCTTAGAGAAGAAGGAGGGATAAGTGGTGCAAATTGCCATATCAGCCATCCATTTATTTTTACTGTGGGTCCTGGAACTGGTATCTCACAACTTCAGTCACATTACTGTTTCCCAACAGTCCCTTTTTGGAGCTGATGGAAGAGTAGTCTTGTTTCCTCACGTTTTCTGTTTGGGCTTTTCAGATACTAGCCACATTCTTCCTGACCACCCAAACCAGAAATCTGGAGGTTTCTTTGCCCTTTCTCTCTCACCTTTCATGTGTTTTTTGTTGTTGTTGTTGCTTAATATTATTGATCCTGTTTACATTGTCTCTAAGTTCACCCCTGCATCTCTATTTTGCAAGTTCAGGCCTTAGCTATTTTTTGATTGGGGTTGGTCGATTACCCCCTCAATAACATCCCTGCCAGTACACTTTTGCCCCTCCATCCTGGCTTTTGTGAGCTGACAGCCTCATGCACTCTCTTTTCTTCAAAGCCTACAGCTTTCCTTGGCATTATACTCCAAAAGTCTTCCCTCACCCGTAAGTCTATCCCTACACAGCTGTGCTTGAACACACCAAGCTATTTAACAGCACTACTGAACTCATCATTTCCTGCTGTTGCTGTTTGCTCATGCTGTTCCTCTGTCTGAATTGCTCTATCCTCTTTTCAGCCTGTGGAACACATACTCATCACGTAAGACCCAGGCCAAATACCACCACCTCTGTAAAAACATCCCTAATCTTCAATCATTTTATTTTATAACTGCTCTAGAACTTAACTACCCTGAATGAGTTGGTTGTTTATATGTACATCCCCACTGCCCTCCAAGACCAAATGCTTCTGAAAGGCAGAGAATGTTTTGTTTCTAGTTCCTATAGTCACCAACTTAACAGAACAAGTTCACTCTCAAATTTCCTTAGTTTTATCATTTTGAAGTTCATCTCTGAAATTTTTAAGTAAATCTCACATGGATAAGTGTCAAGGAATTACCATTGTTCCATTTTGCTTTGAATAATATACATACCAGGAGTTGCTTCCATCCATCAATCTTCTGTAATTCCCTAAAGTGGTGCTACATAATAGAACTTTGAGATGATGCTAATGTTTTATATCCACAGTGATTAGTATGGTAGCCCCTAGTCCCTAGTCACATGTGTTCCTGTTGATGAACACTTGAAATGTGGCTGGTGCAACTGAGGAACTGAATTTTAATTAATTTAAAAGTGAGCTTAAATAACTATGTGTGGATAAATGGCTACAGTATTGGACAGTGTAACCCTAGAGGGTATTTATTATCTGGCTTTGAGATAGCTCCCAGTCTAGTTTTCCTGGTGGGTGAAGGGAGAGAGTACATGTGTAGGTGGTTGGCATTGCTGCCTATGGGAAAGAACGAATAGTAGCACCTATAGAATGGTTTTCTCATAGAAAATAAACTTTTTTAATTATCATTGTAGGTTGGAGATCTCATTTATGGACAGTTTGTGGTTGCTAATAAAGATATGGAACCAGAGATGGTTTGTATTGACAGCTGTGGACGAGCCAACGGAATGGGTGTGATAGGACAGGATGGTCTGCTTTTTAAAGTGACTTTGGGCTTAATTAGAAAGTAAGTCCTAATGCCTTCTGGCTTCTTTTATAATTAATTATACCTTCTTGGAAAGCCAACTAATCTTTGGGATTTGGCTTCTTTGTAACAACGTCGGAATCTCCTGAGTTAAAAAATCAGTATCTATTTAAGCACAGTTGTAAACTCGTGCAGTTAGTCCCGTCCTCTCTTAGTGTGAATACACTGAATTCAGATATACCTGGTCGTGGTGTTTCTTTGTTGATATGGAGTCAGGGCTTCTCTCCCAGGTCTGCTGTCCCTTATAGCTGATATACTCAGCCTAAATATAAAAATTGGCCTTTCCCGCTAAGTCACTTTAATACAGATGCAATTTACAGTTGTATAGAATCACCAAATTTTTCTAATAATGGAAGCCAGTACAGTAGGTTGATGTGACCCTCAGGCTTTTGCAGACATTCACAAAAGTCTTCTGCTATTCTGTCCTGGTAGAGTTAATAGCTTCCAGAGGCAGATTCTCTTTGTTAAGTTTACACCTTTACCTACCCAAAGCTGTGCCCTATTAGAGAGTTTTACTTCTAGATCCTGAAGTTCAGAGCTATCTAACATGACTCTGCTACTTGTTCTGCAGATTTGGAGAATTAGTTAAGGTCATTAGAGATGAATGTTCTTAACCAAGCAGCACCCCTGTGGTTTGAGTTAACGCTTCTCTCCAAGTAGTGAATGTTATACCAGGGAATAACTTACATGGTCAGGAAAGTTTAAGGTGTTCTTTTAGCACTGTTGATAATTAAAAAGCTATGCTTTTAAAGCCTAGAATTAAGGTACTCTGACAATGTAGGGGAAAATTTATATTTTTGGGGGGGGGAGATAGTGAGGCAGACTCCTGACCAGGATCCACCTGGCAACCCCAGCTGAGGCCAATGCTCGAATCAACTGAGCTATCCTCAGTGCCCAGGCCAATGCTTAAAATCAATTGAGCCATTGGCTGCGGGAAGGGAAGAGGGAGGGTGAGAGAAACAAACAGTCATTTTTCTTGTGTGCCCTGACTGGGAATTGAACCTGGATGTCCATAAGCCGGGCCGACGCTCTATCCACCGAGCCACCAGCCAGGGCCAATTTATACAGTTTTGGTAAAGTTGGTGACACAGGTAATTTGATTTCCTTGTAGAGGGCAGCTCACAGCTGTGACCTTTGATATACTGTAAGTATAAAGCCTCTTAGAAGAAAAAGGGCAGCAAACGTCATGTGCCTTGTTCTTGGAATGACGTTGGTGGGGCTTTAATTAGTAACTATGGAGAACTGGTAGACCATCCCCAGAAGCAGAGAGGTTTCATGTTCAATCCCTGGTCAGGGGACATATAGGAACAGATTGATGTTCCTGTCTCTCTCTCTCTTCCTTTCTCACTGTAAATCAATAAATAAAAAATTAAAATATATATTTAAATAACTATGGAGAATTGCCTAGAAAAGGAGTCTCCTAAAGGAAAATCAGTTCACACTGTACTTCATTAAAATTTCATTTTCTTTTCTCTTCCTCACCAGGTTGCTAGCTCCAGACTGTGAAATCCTACAGGAAGTGGGAAAACTCTACCCACTGGAGATAGTATTTGGAATGAATGGAAGAATATGGGTGAAGGCAAAAACCATTCAGCAGACCTTAATTTTGGCAAACATTTTAGAAGCTTGTGAACATATGACATCAGATCAAAGAAAACAGATCTTCTCCAGATTGGCAGAAAGTTGATCTATGTGGATTTTTTTTTAGTGGGTTGGTTGAGCCAAGAGACTGAGGATTCCCTGGGGAAGATTCTTTTCAGGTGAACCTCTCCCCATTAAATCTTCAGAAGATAAGATACTGTCTTATTCAGAGTCTTAAAATATTTTTATAAAAAAGGTACTGGTTACCACTCATGTTCTTGTGGGTGAGAAAAATCATAAAATAACAGTGTATTTTTTTCTTTATAATGAAGTTTACTAAAAGTTAGTATTATGGTTTACTTGGTGTTAACTTAGTTTTACTAGAGCAGCTTCTATAATAAACTGGAAGTGAGCATTAAGATAGCAATTGTTTTCTGATAATAGTAAAGCATGTTTACCACAGAAAATGTAGAATACATAATATATAAAGCAAACAAAAATCACCTGCTAGTCTCATTATTTAGTGCTATGTAACAGCTAATGATTATGTGTTTATGTAGCAAGTATTGTTTCAAGTGTTTTGCTTAGATTAATTCATTTATTCTTTTTTTTTTTTTTTTTTTTTTCATTTTTTCTGAAGCTGGAAATGGGGAGAGACAGTCAGACAGACTCCCGCATGCGCCCGACCGGGATCCACCCGGCACGCCCACCAGGGGCGACGCTCTGCCCACCAGGGGGCGATAATCTGCCCATCCTGGGCGTCGCCATGTTGCGACCAGAGCCACTCTAGCGCCTGGGGCAGAGGCCACAGAGCCATCCCCAGCGCCCGGGCCATCTTTGCTCCAATGGAGCCTTGGCTGCGGGAGGGGAAGAGAGAGACAGAGAGGAAAGCGCGGCGGAGGGGTGGAGAAGCAAATGGGCGCTTCTCCTGTGTGCCCTGGCCGGGAATCGAACCCGGGTCCTCCGCACGCTAGGCCGACGCTCTACCGCTGAGCCAACCGGCCAGGGCCTAATTCATTTATTCTTAGTAACTGCAGAAGACACCCTTCTATGCAAGAAACTGAGACAGAGACTTTAACTTGACCTACATTCTCAACCACTTTATGTGAATGCATGTTTTTCAAATTGAAATTACAAGATTATACTTTTTTATTTATTTTTTTTTTTTGTATTTTTCTGAAGTTGGAAACGGGGAGGCAGTCAGACTCCTGCATGTGCCTGACCAGGATCTACCCGGCATGCCCACCGGGGGGCGATGCTCTGCCCATCTGGGGCGTTTCTCTGTTACAACCAGAGCCATTCCAGCGCCTGAGGCAGAGGCCATAGAGCTATCCTCAGCGCCCAGGCCAACTTTGCTCCAATGGAGCCTTAGCTGCGGGAAGGGAAGAGAGAGACAGAGGGGAAGGAGAGGGGGAGGGGTGGAGAAGCAGATGGGCACTCCTCCTGTGTGCCCTGGCCGGGAATCAAACCCGGGACTCCTGCACACTGGGCCAACGCTCTACCACTGAGCAAACCGGCCAGGGCTAAGATTATACTTTATATACTACTTTGTAATAGACTTTGTCCCCTTCAAATAACATTTAATATATTTCTTTCATGATTGCTATTAATTCAATAGTTGTATATTTGTTTCAAGTTATAGGATATTTTGGGTATGTCCAGTTTTTTGTTGTGTTATAAATAATACTGATGAGTATCTCTGAATCTATGTCCAACCAAATCTTATTTTGCTAAGGTCATTTCCTAGAAGCCAAACAAGAAACTCTCTGCCTAGGTTTTGGAAAAATGGTAGAGGTGTGTGATAGAATTGGAGAGGAAATTCTTCTGTGCTATTTGGTATTTTAAACAAAACCTTTAGAGGTGAAAATGAAGCCTGGTCAATGGTTCTGGGGAGGCCTCCCTGAGAATATAAGTTATAGATCCCTGAAGACTACCCACAAGCAGTCCTTTTTGAATGACAAAGATCATAATTCATTCAATATGTTAACAAAGTCCAAGGAATGTTAATGTATTCCCAAAGATGTTTCCTGAAGACTAGGCTGCTTTTAGATAATAAAGAGATAATTTATCAAGTGATTATAGTTCCTGAGGGATTAGATTGTGAAACGGGACAGAACACAGAAGTAACCTTTTAGTTCTTTGAGATACAGAATACATTTTCTGAATTTGCTAGCAGCTTAGAAACAAGTTGACTAGCTCAAACTGGCCAGAGTAACTGAAGCAACTGTATCTAACTAGGACATGAGAAGGGATCACTGAGATTTGTGTAATAAGAGGTTCTCTAACATGCTTGTGTCAGATGTATTTTCCGGCTTTTTTCAAGTTAGACTTACCAATACTATGGTTTTGCTCTTCAATTTGAACTGATAATTACAAATACATATGAAGAATCTAGTTTGTACAAGACTCAGAAGGATAAAAAGATACTCCCACAAACTGTCCTGTAAGGAGGCTAGTTAGGAAGAGAAACCTTCCACACCCATACTTGTAACAGGGGAGACAAAGCAGAGGCCACAGGTGTAGGAAAAATGCTGTGGGGGCTTGAAGAGGGCTAGGTTAGGACAGGCTGATCCTGAAAAGCACACGTATGTACAGCTTATTCCGAACTGGGGAAAGTCAGCATGATCAGAGGAGGTTGGACAAAGTCATAGAACTTGAGGATGCCGGTTTAGTGAAAACTCTCGATATCACAATGTTTAATTATTTAAGCTATCTCTAAAGAGTAGGTTTTTCATAAATAGATGTACAAAAATGAATTAACACATCCAAAACCATGTAGCTTAAAGGCTAATTCCTTGTTATGTAAACTTTACTTAGTTAAGATATACTGAGCACTTCCTGTGAGCCAGGCACTAGAGGAGATACAAAAGAGCGTGAAATGTGGTCCCTGTTATTAGTAACCTGTATTCTCATGAAGATCCAAGGGGTCAAGTCAAGGCAAGTGTGTGCCATCACCACCCTTTGCTCTGCTCTTTGGTCAAGGCCCCTCCAGCAACTTCACTTCCTGTGGCTGCAACCTTAGGCTGTCCGTCATTCCATTGAGTTCTGAAGAACATAGCCTTTTCTAGAAGAAACTCCTTTCTTCAGTGCTTCAGGCCAGTTTTGAGTCTCAAAGTAAGTGGACAGGATATCAAATACTGTCAGAAAGGTAAATAGAAAACTGATCATACACTGGAAAAAGAACTAGTATATGACTAATAAGGAAAATGGTGTTCTGGAATATTTCATTCAACAAACGTACTCTACCACACATGGTACTAGATGCTGGGGAGACAGGCAAATATACAGGCCCTGCCTGCCTACACTGAGAGACAGAGGCCTGCAAATGGACAGTGCTGCAACAGAGAGGAACATGGTCCAACTGGAACACAAAGCAGGGGCCCTGCCATGGCCTGGAGTGGGGAGGGCAGCAGCCAAGGTGCCTGTGAACTGAAGCCTAAAGGATGAACAGGAGTTCACTGGTCAAAGAAGAGTTCAAGGCAGGGCATTCCAGGCCAAGGCAACAATTTCAATGGTATTTAACATAGTGGGGAATCAGGAAGAAAATGAAAAATACATGTCACAAAGTACACGCAATAAAGCCCAAGCGTGTCAATCACAGGGAACTGCTTCAAGGGCCATTCAGACTTAAACATGATGCAAGGAAGCGGCACCAGTACTAACACGTTAAGCATGGTCCATGTGAGCATACCTTGATTGATGGCCAATATCTCTGAATGATAGTTTTTTCCATTCTGGCGTCTGACCATGTATTCCTGGATTGGCAAGCGGGCTGTCATGATAGAGTGTTCTCGGGCCTTTTGAAATGTCACCTTCTGTGAATCACAGTTAAATATTTTTCTTTTGAAAATAATACATGAAGACAGTCTTATTTTCATTCACATAACAAATAGTGAGAATCCCTACCTATCACAACTCTTTTTTTGTTTGTTTGTTTTTTTGTGTGTATTTTTTCTGAAGTTGGAAACGGGGCAGTCAGATAGACTCCCGCATGCGCCCGACCAGGATCCACCTGGCACGCCCACCAGGGGGCGTCGCTCCACTGCAACCAGAGCCATTCTAGCGCCTGAGGCAGAGGCCACAGAGCCATCCTCAGCGCCCGGGCCAACTTTGCTCTAATGGAGCCTTGGCTGCAGGAGGGGAAGAGAGAGACAGAGAGGAAGGAGAGGGGGAGGGGTGGAGAAGCAGATGGGCGCTTCTCCTGTGTGCCCTGGCCAGGAATCAAACCCGGGACTCCCGCACATCAGGCCGACACTCTACCACTGAGCCAACTGGCCAGGGCCCCTACCTATCACAACTCTTCTATCTGTAATCATCATGATAAGTGTATTAAATATAAGTAGCCTGTTATTAACGAGTGTCACCCCAATAAATTCAATAAAAATAATTTTTAAAAGATAAAATGAAAGAAAAAAAACATCCTGCAGATAATTAGGAGTATTTGCAGATAATGAAGAATATTAACTTGTCCCAAGAAAGAAATGGCTTGTGCGGCAATACCTTACTTATTTGAGAGTCATTTATCCAGGTACCTTCCACTTGCTACTACTTAAAACCAAGAAAGAAATGAGTTGAAAGAGGCATGTCTGCAGCCACATTCTGTGTCCTGAAGTCCAAGCAGTCTAATCAGTCAGAGTAGAACCTTCCTGGCCCTAACTCAGAATACCCAATTCTGGATATCAAGTTTTCGACTCACAGCCAATTGGTAGCAGCAAATTAGAGATGAGGGACACAGGATTCAAGTAGGGTCCACCAGTAGCTGCAAGAGAGCATTAGGTGTGAGAACAATGCTCTCTTGCTGCTACTGAGGAAGAGGAAGGGCTCTGAACTTGCTAAAAGGAGTCACAAGAAATCAAAAGTTCAATAATCTGAGGTCACGTAGGGTTTCATTTAGAGAAAAATAACTGATGTCCATTTAAAGATGACCCTGAGCCATGAAATGAAGTTGAAATTATATCTGCTATCTTGTGAGAGGCTAGAAAGGTCATCTTACCTATTTGCAATTTCAGGATTAAAGAGAAAGGTTTAAGATTATTGGGATAGGCCCTGGCCAGTTGGCTTAGCGGTAGAGCGTCGGCCTGGCGTGCGGGGGATGCGGGTTCGATTCCCGGCCAGGGCACACAGGGGAAGCGCCCATTTGCTTTTCCACCCCCACCCCCTCCTTCCTCTCTATATCTCTCTTCCCCTCCCGCAGCCAAGGCTCCATTGGAGCAAGGATGGCCCGGGCGCTGGGGATGGCTCCTTGCCCTCTGCCCCAGGCACTAGAGTGGCTCTGGTCGCGACAGAGCGACAGCCCGGAGGGGCAGAGCATCGCCCCCTGGTGGGCAGAGCGTCGCCCCTGGTGGGCGTGCCGGGTGGATCCCGGTTGGGCGCATGCGGGAGTCTGTCTGACTGTCTCTCCCCGTTTCCAGCTTCGGAAAAATACAAAAAAACAAACAACAAACTTAAAGATTATTGGGATAATGAACATACTCAGGTTTGGAAGGAGCCTCAGCAGTAACTAGTCCAGTCCATCCAACATCACCCATGTCTGTCTATCCTCTATGATCTTCCTCTCAAGTGGCCTCTGGCTTTAAGTGGACAACCCTTATGACAGGGAATCCATGCATCCTGGGGAAACCTACTCCAATTTTAACAATACTAGGTAATAGGAAAGCCTTCTTGATATTGAGCCAAGTTGGGTTTTTTTCCTGAGACTTCCACCCATTTGTCCTAGTTCTATCCTTCCAGGGCCACACCAAGCAAGTAAGATGGCCCTTCCACATGAAAGATTCAGAAACTAGAAGTCAGGGATCATGCCACCACGAATCCTCTCATCTCTAGACTCACAGTTCTGTCAACTGTTCCTTGACTATGATGTAGTTTTGAGTCCCTTCATCATTCAGTCAACCTCTTCTGAACTTGTTCTAGCTTGTCAGTTCTTTTCACTTACAGTCCCATAATTGACTGGCCACCCCAAGTATGGTCTAACCAAGTGGAATAGCATGAAGCAGTCCCAGCACTTTGTCTGACACCTGGACTACCTCCCTCTCAGACACATGAAATACAATTTCAAGAAAGAACTTCCAAAAATGGTTTAAGTGATGTGTTTCAGATGGAATAAGGGTACAGCTACTCAAAGGACTTCTTTGAAGAATAACACTCCTTGCATATATGAACTATGATTGCTCTTTAAATAAAACATCTATTGCTTTATAAATACTCTGAACTAGAGTACAGAATTCAAAGTTAGTAGGAGGTAGGAGACTTGGAGCTGCCCTGGAGATTACAGTCCAGTATTTGTTCTCTGAACATTTAAAGATAAAATGATTCCTCTTAAGAAACATTTTTCTGGGAAGAAGTCAAACTCTATTAACAACCAAAAAGTTCCATTCATCTGAAAAATCTCTGTGCCAGTTGTTTTCTGTTTAAATAATGGTGGAAAAATAAAGTAAGATAATGTGTCAATACTGCATATCTATAGACCATACTTACTGATCCTCTAGACCAGGTGTCCCCAAACTACGGCCTGCGGGCCGCATGTGGCCCCTGAGGCCATTTATCCACCCCTGCCACACTTCCGGAAGGGGCACCTCTTTCATTGGTGGTCAGTGAGAGGAGCACTGTATGTGGCAGCCCTCCAATGGTCTGAGGGACAGTGAACTGGCCCCCTGTGTAAAAAGTTTGGGGACCCCTGCTCTAGACTTTGCTGCCTCAAAAAGGGCACTGTCACTATGCTTGGGAGACAGCATTTAGCTGTTGTCTTTTTAATTTCTCTTAATCTAAAACAGCCCCCTCCCTGATGATTTTAGTATTTATTACACTGACTTTTTTGAAAGTCTGGTCCAGTTGTCTTGCAGAATGTCTCAGATCCTGGATCTGTTTCCTCATGATTATATTTAATTTAGACATTTTCTGGTAATACTTCACAATGAGATTCCATAATATCAGAAATCAGAGGTATCTAATGTCACTAGTGGTGAGTCTAAGTTTGATAATTTTGTTAAGATGGTGACCTCCATGTCATTTAATTACTATGGTACACTTTTGCCTTTGTAATTTGTGGGGTGACTTTTTTTTTTTTTAGATTTATTCATTTTTAGACAGAAAAGAGAGAAAGAGAGAAGGGGAAGGAGCATGAAGAATCAACTCCCACATGTGCCTTGACCAGGCAAGCCCATGGTTTTGAACTGGCGACCTCAGCTTTCCAGGTTGATGCTTTATCCACTGTGCCCCCACAAGTCAGGTCCATGGGGTGATACTTTGAGACAATGTTAGTAGTCAGTTCCCTCACAACCTTTTGTTGAATCAATTCCCTGAATCAAAGATGACTCTGGGGCCTGACCAGGCGGTGGCGCACTGGATAGAGCATGGACTGGGATGCTGAAGACCCAGGTTCGAAACTCCAGGTTGCCAGCTTGAGCGCGGGCTCATCTGGTTTGAGCAAAGCTTACCAGCTTGGACCCAAGGTCGCTGGCTCGAGCAAGGGGTTACTCGGTCTGCTGAAGGCCCACGGTCAAGGCACATATGAGAAAGCAATCAATGAACAACTAAGGTGTCTCAATGAAAAACTGATGATTGATGCTTCTCATCTCTCTCCGTTTCTGTCTGTCTGTCCCTATCTATCCCTCTCTCTGTCTCTGTAAAAAAAAAAAGAAAAAAAAGATGGGAGTGGGAGTGACAAAATGATGATTTTAAAAAATTCTACTATGAATTTCTCATTATTAGCTGGATTAAGAGCCCCCCACCATATTTTTAGATTATCTTTATGAAGTCATGAACACTGACCTTTTTAGAATAAATGCAATTCAGTTAAATATCTTGTTAAATATGTGTGTGTATCTCATACATTTATAAAAAATATATAAAATACACTCACTTACCTGGAAAACATATATATATATACAAACATATAGATACTTGTGTGATCATAAACCAGGGGTCCCAAAACTTTTTACACAGGAGGCCAGTTCACTGTCCCTCAGACCGTTGGAGGGCTGCTACATACAGTGCTCCTCTCACTGACCACCAATGAAAGAGGTGCCCCTTCCAGAAGTGCGGCGGGGGGGGGGGGGGCCGGATAAATGGCCTCAGGGGGCCACATGCAGTCCGCGGGCCATAGTTTGGGGACACTTGTCATAGACTATAACAAGGGATACACAACAAAACAGTGTTTTCTCTAGTGGAGGACAAAGATGGGAGGGAGACTTACTGTATTTCTCACTGTATTCCTTTTTATATATTTTAACAATTAAGCTATTCTTTATTATCTATGAAATGTTAATTAGTAAATACAAATAAAATTATCAACAAATATTTATATAATAGAAAGACACTGGAAAGCTCCAATTATTCCAATAAAATTCCAGTTCAACAAAAGAACTCTGGACAGTACTACTGAGGTCAAGCTTGTAAGACCTCTGTCAGCAGGGAAGACGGACTAAGAAGGAGCAAATGACTCTCACAAAGAACAAAAAGCTGGTAAGAATGCTACATCAGTGATCCCTGGTCAAGATCAGTTTCCCTTACAGAAATGAAGAGGAGAGAAGAAAGGAATTCACCAATGGTATTGGTGTAATTACCAAACTCCCCATTCTAGTTCCTGACTAGGTTCTGTCAGATCAGAACTGCCCACATCGCTGCTGAAGAGAGGAGACTTCACTAGCAGGAGGGCCAACCCAGGCCGAATAGGCTCCTCTTCCTATTGCCTCTGAGTTTTTAGGCCTCTGAGTAAAATTATTACAGGGTAGGTGCCTCTAAAAGTAGCACCACTTTTTTTTTTTTTTTTTTGTGTGTGTGTGTGTGTGTGTGTGTGTATTTCTGAAGCTGGAAACAGGGAGAGACAGTCAGACAGACTCCCGCATGCGCCCGACCGGGATCCACCCGGCACGCCCATCAGGGGCGATGCTCTGCCCTCCAGGGGGCGATGCTCTGCCCCTCCGGGGCGTCGCTCTGCCGAGACCAGAGCCACTCTAGTACCTGGGGCAGAGGCCAAGGAGCCATCCCCAGCGCCCGGGCCATCTTTGCTCCAATGGAGCCTCCGCTGCGGGAGGGGAAGAGAGAGACAGAGAGGAAGGAGGGGAGGGGGTGGAGAAGCAAATGGGTGCTTCTCCTGTGTGCCCTGGCCGGGAATCGAACCCGGGTCCCCCGCATGCCAGGCCGATGCTCTACCGCTGAGCCAACCGGCCAGGGCCAGCACAACTTTTCAAATACAGGTTTTCAGGTAAAGTGCACACTTACCTTCTGAATGCTTTCGTCCACAAGTCCACCAAGGATGTAAACTTTGTTCACATCAACATCTTCAAGAGCTAATGAAGAAATAAAGGCCAATGAGATCAAGACTGTTTTATAATTTCTAAATCCAAAGAAAGAAAAGGAAAGAACAATAAAAGTAGAAATTCAATGAAATAGAAAACATAGATAGGAGATTAGCTAATTCTCTGAAAAGACCAATTCCAATTAAATAGACAAAATTTGGGCATATCTAATCAAGAAAAAAGGCAGTAGATTCAAATCAACATTAGGATTCAGAAAGGAGACAAAAATTAAAATTACAGAGGAATGTAAAATAATTAGAAAAGAATATGAAGATCAACTTTACATCAATAAATTTGAGAATTATGTGAAATAGATGATTTTCTGGGGGGAAAAATTTTAACATTGATCCAAGAGCATCAATGGGGGCAGCTGACCAGGGAAACTAGCTAGATACATGTGCTCCATGAATCTATGCAGTAATATACATACCATCTTCTGAATCAGGAGTCAGGTACACTAGGGTTTCCAGGGGGAATAAACTAAAGCAGTCTTCTTCTGTTACATCTAGCTGAAAAATACAATAGTCCAATGTGCTATGAACGAGGTTAAACATAGCCCACACTGAAGCAACTACTATAGTTACTGAACATCTAGTTCCTAGCCGGCCTGGCTCTAGGTACATTAAGAGGCTATATATATGTCTGACAACCTGTTCTCAGAAAGTGCTCAGCTGGGAAAGGGGAAGAAGAAAGGCACAGACATTCAACCCTAAAAACTGAGGCAGAAAGTAATATGAGGTCCTACCAGACATGCAGGGAGTACACCCCCAGGACTACAGATGAGGGAGGGACACACCAGAGACAAGCTTTTAGTGAAGGGAATGCTGGAACTGGGTTTCTGAAAAGAGGTGAGGTTGATATGTACAAAAGAAGCACTCAGAGTGAAGGGAATCACCTAAAGAAAGGCATGAAGACAGGAGAGCAGGGATTACAGGGCCCTGAGCATGGGTCTGTTTGGTTTGCATGCAGCAACCATAAAACACGCACAGCGGAAAGTAAGGCTGGGAGTGGCTGCACTACAGGAGGGGCTGTGAGGACAAAACAGCAGCCACAACTAACTGTGCAGCACTGCACTGGGAGCTCTCCACACTCGCTGCCTCCATGGACCTCCCTCAGAAAGGCCACACTGCCCAGTCTCAGCTACATAATGCAAACACACACGGGCATTTTTAGTGGCATTTCTTAGGAACTGACCTAGATTGTCCCTGTAACTCAATCACAACACGTAAGAGATCCAAGAGAAAGAGTTCAAAACTAACTTAGTACTCCCTAAAACTCATCTTAAATTCACATTACTTCCACAAGGATTCTTTCTCTTCCTCCAAAACTCATGTTTCATAATTCTGCATTACCAAGAACAAGAAAGGAATCAGGGCATTTTCCTAAAACATTCCTGGAGTATACAGTCTTGCATGCAATATACAGGAAACTAAATACAGGTCTAGATACTTTTTATCCATGTAGTGGAAAGGAGAAAAAAAATTAAATATAAGAACTGATGAGTGGTCCCCCCCCCCCCTTAGCAAGAGAGAGAGAGACAGGGACAGAGAAAGACAGGAAGGGAGAGAGATGAGAAGCATCAACTCATAGTTGCATCACTTTAGTTGTTTATTGATTGCTTCACATTTGTGCCTTCACCAGGGGGCTCCAGCTAAGCCAGTGACCCCTTGCCTAAGCCAGTGACCTTTGGGCTCAAGCTGGTGAGCCTGTATTCAAGCTGGCGACCTCAGGGTTTTGAACTTGGGACCTCAGTATCCCAGGTTGACATACTATCCACTGCCTCCCCACTGGTCAGACAAAGTTCTTAACTTTTTTACATTGTAATAATGAAAACACATATTTAGATATGTATTTTACATCAAAATATGAAAAAGTGAAAAAAATCACCCCACAACACACTTTTTAGATGACAATTCAAAATGACACCTACCAGCCTGGCCTGTGGTGGCGCAGTGGATAAAGCATCGACCAGGAACGCTGAGGTCGCTTGTTCAAAACCCTGGGCTTGCCGGGTCAAGACACATATGGGAGTTGATTCTTCCTGCTCCTCCCCCATTCCCCTCTCTCTCCTCTCTAAAATGAATAAATAAAGTCTTTATAAAAAAAATGATGCCTACCAGGTAACTAGAAAATCCATCATTCATCCTCAAACACTCTTCGTACAGGGGACTGTCTGCTGAGAATCCAGTGAGGTAGATCCAAAATGGCCTGCCAGCTTTTCTATTTGAACCATACAACCTTCGGATCTGTCCAGCCAGTCTGCTTAGTTCCTTCAACGAAATAAGAAAACTTAGGGTGGAAACATGCCCTCTCTGAATTCATTATCAATGAATGGTTATTCAGTAAGTTCACTGAGTGCTACTCAGGAAAATCTCAAGAACTGGAATGACCCCCTTTACCTCAGGGGGGAGTACCCTATGGCTCCACACCTTGTAGATGAAAGCTGAGGTAATGACACAGCCCAGAAACAGTGAGTTCAAAGGAAAAACTGAGAACTCTCCCTCCTTCAGAGCCTGCCATTATATGGCTAATGACATATTAAACTGTTCTTTTAGCATTTATCTAAAATCTTACCATGTGATGTTTACTATTTATTAAAGAGAGGTTAGATTACTACATAGACATTTTTATGTTGCATCAAATAAATTTGGCTCCCTAACTCCAGTAGCTGTAATAGGATTGAAAGTTTTAACTTTCCATTATGATTCAGAGAGCTCACAATCAGGCCTGATTTGGTTCAGTAGAGGAAAGAAAGCTTTGGGTTTGATTTAATCTGATTATCTCAATATAATAAATAGTAGAAAACTCTTGGTTGACCTTTTCAGAGGGCTACAGTTAAAAGAGGCTCCATGTAAGAACCTCAGATCTTCAGTTCTCCTAATTTCTCTGAGAAACAGGCAAATCCTAGCACATCTGACAGGGGTACTGGAAAACACAAAGACTTGTTTTGTAGTGTTAAGCCTAAAACTAAGGCCCAATATGATGTGCTGCCTTGACATCTGGCGGAACTGGGTGGGCCTTGGATGGCCTACCTACAAGTTCTTCTCCCTATTCTGCTTCCACAAATCAAGTACCCTAGCTAAAAATCATTTCATCAAAGGGAGCAGGTTTAGTTACTGATTATCCCTGAGCAGTGGGTCTTAATTCTCTAACAGCCCACAGAATCATTCCAACAGACAAATCATCCTCCTGCAGGAACCAGGGGTACCACCACCCTCTTGATGCTACAGAGCCTGCTCCCACAGTCCCCAGTTGTTCCCAGGTGCAGCCCCACGTGGCCCTGCATGGTGGGCAGTGTCCTCCTCCCTCAGGGCTGAGTGGATGTCACTAACAAACTATCCATTTTATCTGTTCAGTGTTGAGTGCCATGTGTTTAGCCATCCCCAGAACTCATAGGTGGAAATCCCTCATTCACCTACAGTAGGAAGGACAATGGATGTACTTCCTAAACAGATATGTTGCAGGTAGACATCCTACCAGATCATCTCCCCACAATATGTAACCAGGTAAACATTCCTCTTCCCAGCAGGTCTAAAATTTTGCCTCCGGAGAACTGAAACTGAAAGGCTCCAACCAGACTGGGACCACCATGAACACAGAGGCAAAGGGTAGATATCAGAACAGAAGCTAAGGTAAAGATTTGCAGACTAAACCAGAGGATGTCTATTCTCTTCCTGATTCTCTACAAGAGCCATCCTGGAACTTAGCCATGTGTAGGAAACCAAACACATTTGCTGGTTTACTGTGCAATCACAGATGCTGGAGCTGGTCACGCTCTTTGTGAAAGCTGCTCCCTTCTAGATTTCCCTCATGTGAGCAGGAATTTGGAACTCAGTGGATCTCCTACCTTCTTAGACATGTGGTGGGTCATACTCAAATCGATACAGAGTCTTGGTCCTGAGTGTTTGGCTTCTGAAAGTTTCTCCTTGGTTAAGGATCTCAGAAAACGTTTGCTGTGCTGGGGGCAGATGCCTAGAGTAGAAAAAGCAGAAAGAAATATGAGTGAGAAAACAGAGGAATAGTATTCAGTAAGAAACAAATCTCCCCAGCCAGGTGAGTCCTATTTTCACAGAAAGAGAAACTAGAAACTTGAAACTCAGGCAGGGTATTCATTCATAAGTCCATTTAGATACAGCAGAGTGGTGATGACTGCGGGCTCTGGAGCTCACTGCTGGGTCTAAATCTAAGTTCAGTTTGTTCATATATTATCTTAAGCATATTATTTAATTTCTCTGAGCCTCAGTCTATTCACCTACAAAATGGCAATAATAAAGGACCTGCCCCTTAGGGTAATCCATGTAAAATTCTGAACACTGAACCTAGCACACAACACTGAATAAAAATGTTAGCTATTGTTGGCATTTCTTCTACTTCTGAGTTTATAAACACACATGTACACTAGATTGTTTATATTTGAATGATAGACTTCAATTTTGTTTATTTGATACTCTGATTCACAACAGAATAGGACAACAGGTCTCAGCTCCCAGATGTTTATTTTTACTTAAAAACAGTATTAGAAACATGCAGATATCAGTTTGCTAAGAAATAAATATAATTATACCAGGAACCTGATGTATTGTTACCTGAATTTTCTACACGATTAGCTTTTCTTCTTTCTTTTTCTTGCTTTCTTTTGCTCTTCTTTGCTGCAACTATCTTTTCCCAGTTTCTCTGTTTTCTTTGGACATTTTTCTTAGGTTATCCAGAAAACAAAATTGTTTGAGAACTTCATAAGCACCAAAAAGGAAAATGAATATTAGAAACAGTTACTTATTTTTTTTAAAATTTAGATATAAAGTTAGGAAAGAAAAAGGATATTAGTCTTAACAACAAAAATAGACTAGATTGTATTTAGAGAAAGCAGAGCCCCAAGAAGAGACATGTGACATAATGGGACCAAAGCAGAGTTTAGACTTCCTGATCTTTCTGTGGTGTATCAAAAATTCCTCTTGAACTTGACTTACTTTTCCTACGACACAAAAGGAAATGAAGCCTTAAACCAGTTAGTAGGAAATCCAATCCCTGGAATACACCAGTCATTCCCAGTCTTTTTGTTACCAGCATCTACCCTTAGTATAGGGGTCTCTGGGACATTCCATCATCTCAAAACCCACGGCCACCACTGCACTCACCGAGCACCACGTCGCACTGCCTGCGGGCAGGGTCTCTCTCTTCTGATGCTCACATTCCACATCAATCTGTAGAAGCCGGAAGCTTTCAGAGATGCCATCTTCACCTGTGTCTTCTGGGATGATTTCTTGTTCCTGCAGCACGTGTGACTCTGTTTCCTGAGCACTCCCTTCCAACTTCCAGTCCATGTGCTTAGTCCTCTGCCCTTTTTGCCCAGATTAGAATAAAAAAGATTATGTGAGACATTACATTATTTCACTTACAGAGGTAGTCCCCTATATCCAAATGACAAACAAATAATGTTATTGTGTTACTGAAGAGGTGTGTAAAATACTAACAGGTTTATTGAAAAGCATGTGTGTCTTCCAGAGAAATAAGTCAGCACAGAAACATTGCAATAGTAATAGACCCAAATCCACTTCTCGGAAGAGAAGCACAGGTCTGACACCTTCAAGCCATCACTGGTTTAGTCACTGCTTGAGTGACACAGGAAACCAAGTCATTTATGGTGTTTTCTGAAATCCATTCAGGAGCTAAGGGTGGGACAGAAATGGCAAAAGCCACCTCCCTTATGTTTCAGTTTATTTTCAAAACCACTCCTTTAGCATATATTTATTGAGCACCTACTATATGCAAAGTCCTGTCCTAGTAATATCCTTGGAGGAGGAAGAGTGAGCCAAAACATATGGCAAAGGGTGGCCCAAAATCAACAAAGAATTCTTCTGGGTTGCTGGTTGTTGGTCAAATAAGTTTGTAAATATGATATATATGTTTGCTCCCTTATAGTTTGCATTGGGTGTGGGAGACAGGCTGTAAGCTGGCAAAGTCATTATAGCCTAAGGCTTAGTTTTAAAATTAAGCTTTTGCCCACACTCTTGACTGTTGCATAATAGGGGGTGGTGCACTCTTATGAGGAATCCCATTTATGCCTCAGATAAGTGACTTTGTATCAGAAACTTCCTTGTTTGTATATTGGATTAAAGGTTTTGATTTTCTACACTTAAAATGGGGCAGAGGAGCCCATGCAGGAGGAGAGCAAAGAAAGGTCACGTGGAGGAGAGGAGAAGCAGCCAAGATGGCAGCGTGCTGAAGGAGAAGCCAGTTTGTGCAGAGAGAAGGAGATGGGAAACAGAGGTGAATAAGGCTTGTGAAGTAGAAACCTTTGATTCTAGGAAACTCAGATAAGTCAGTGGCTTTGGGAGCCCTGAATGGAAAGGGAAGTGTTTTCCCACTGTGTGTGTCTTGCCTGCTGGGTGCAAGCTAGGATTAAAGGTAATGGCCCACCAGTTCTTGGCTCCGTTGTTTCATTACTGTCTGTCCGAATCAAATTCAAACCTGCATGGGCCAGGTGGCTGTGATGGTAGCCGTGCCTACTGGCTTTACACTGGTGATGTATCAAAATTTGTTATCCCAGACTATTCCCTCCCTCAACTCAGTGAAGTATCACTGCAGCAGAAAGCCACCATCACCAGTGTGAATATTTAATGTCTCTCAGAAGTGCTGAGGCAGAAAATATAGAGAACCACTGTTACAGCACACTTAAGGAATGTCACAATTTCAATATGGCATTCAAAATCCCTGAGAAAGGTGAGTAAAAAATAGTCTAGTCTACAGTTGTCACAAAGAATGGTATGACCATTGCTCATGGATGCTCCTGAGTCCAGTGTGTTACCACCATCTTAGAGAAAGCATATCTTTGGCCTGACCTGTGGTGACGCAGTGGATAAAGCATCAACCTAGAATGCTGAGGTTGCCGGTTCGAAACCCTGGGCTTGCCTGGTCAAGGCACATATAGGAGTTGATGCTTCCTGCTCTCCCCCCTTGTCTCTCTAAAGTGAATAAATAAAAAATATCTTAAAAAAGAAAAAGAAAAGCAACCTGACCAGTCAGTGGCACAGTGGATAGAGCATTGAACTGGAATGCAGAGGATCCAGGTTCGAAACCCCGAGGTCGCCAGCTTGAGCGCGGGTTCAACTAGATTGAGTAAGGCTCACCTAAGGTGAAGGTCACTGGCTCGAGCAAGGGGTCACTCGGTCTGCTGTAGCCCCCTGGTCAAGGCATGTATGAGAAAGCAATCAATGAGAAACTAAGGTGCCGCAATGAAGAATTGAAGCTTCTCATCTTCCTCCCTTCCTGTCTGTCCCTCTCTCTGACTCTGTCTCTGTCCCCCCCCCACACACACACACACAAAAAAAAAAAAAAGAAAAAAGAAAAAAGATCAACTGGTCCAATACCTAACAACCTCATTTTATTATAAGAAAACAGATTTGTTAAGGAAATGGTAGTTTGTTAACAGCCATGAGATCTCTTCCTCCTTTGAACTCCATAGCATTTTGCATTCTTATCTGTGTTTGTCCATTCAGAGGATGACTGGGAGGCAATGAATGTAGATATTGTCACTGGAGAAGTCTGGCTGAGGAGAAAAGAGAGCTAGGGTTGAAGTAGCTGGAGGGGCTGCAGAATTTTCCATTGCTGTTCTGAAAATTGGACAATCAACGCTTATCTTTTTTCTCCCAACAATCTGAATTCCTCTTCAGGAGGGACCCTGTAACTACATCTACCTACACATTGAACAGTTCAAAGACTCTGGCAAACAGCAGTGTTTAAATAAATGTTTGTTGAATAAACGGAATTTTAACACCACCGTCCCCATTCCCTTCTTTCCTATTCTATTCCTGTATCTCTGGTCTCTCCAAAGTCCTATAGTCCCTGGAAATGTTTTTTAGACTAGAAATTGGGATACACTGATCTTGAAAATCAAATGAAGGCAACTCCAACCACTACCAGTAGAATCAGTAATATAGAAGGTTGGGCATTCATGAGGATAGGGACATCTTTTTCATCTTTGTATCTTCACTGGTTAGCATGGGCCTGGCACAGAATGGAAGCTCCGTGAATATTGAATCAAAGCTTATTTCCTAGTAATCCTAGGAAGTTAGCATAGGGGAAGTAGGGCATCACAGAAGCACAGATCTACCAAGAATCTACCAATCCATGTGAGACATTATCTATGCCCACATTTAGCATTTCATTTCTTCATTTAATAAAATTGTTTTCTGAGCTTCCATTCCAGGTACAGTGCAGGGTACTGGGGTTACTCAATTAATCATTTAACAAATGGTTAGTTACTAAGCACTTGACATAATAACACATGCTGAATATTTGGGGATAATGTTCATCCTGTTTTCATGGGGCTGCAATTATCCGACCCAGCCTTGTATGATAGGTGGTCTGCCTGTTTCCCCACCAGATTACAAACCCTTCTGGCAAGAGAGGATGAAGAATTCACATGCACACCCCCAGCACTCAGTACTGAACCTCAAAGTATGAAAGCATCCTAAATGATTGATAATCATGTCATTCTTCTGCTCAGAATCGTGCTGGATTCTCCATTTCGCTAATGGTAAACAGCCAAAATCCTTACGACTGCTGGTACTGATCATTAACCTCTATTTCCCCCATCTACTGTTCTCTGCCACCTGCTCTACTTGCTGTTCCTCAAACATACCAAGGATATTCCTGCCTCAGGGCCTTTGCACTTTCTATTCTTGCTAACTCCAATGTTCTTCCTCTAAATAAATATGTAACTACATTTCTCATTCCATTTAGATTTTCATTATCCAATATACTTTACTTCGTTTTTGTGGGAACTTCCCTATTGTTTTTGTTGTTGTTTGTATTTTTCTGAAGTTGGAAACGGAGAGGCAGTCAGACAGACTCCCGCATGCACCTGACCGGGATCCACTCGGCATGCCCACCAGGGGGTGATGCTCTGCCCATCTGGGGCGTTGCTCTGTTGTAACCAGGGCCATTCTAGCGCCTGAAGCAGAGGCCATGGAGCCATCCTCAGCGCCTGGGCCAACTCTGCTCCAATGGAGCCTTGGTTGCAGGAGGGGAAGAGAGAGACGGAGAGGAAGGAGAGGGGGAGGGGTGGAGAAGCAGATGGGCGCTTCTCCTGTGTGCCCTGGCCGGGAATCAAACCCAGGACTCCTGCACGCCAGGCCAACACTCTTCCCCTGAGCCAACTGGCCAGGGCCAGAACTTCCCTATTTTTATAACTAAGTGTTCTGTTTCCTTTCTTCACTACTGTATTTTCTATGCCTAGAAAGGGTCATAATACATAACAGATGCTCAATAAATACTAGCTAAATTAATATATCCGCACTGCAGCCGCATCTCTGAGTTTTCTAACCCAAGTCCCACTTGATAAGCATATTCCCGGGCGCTTTGTAAAGGACCAACCTCTGTTTGCATATTCTTCTCATTCTCAGGTTCGGTCTGCGGAGCTGGCTCCACGCCTCCAGCACCTTCAGTAATAGAACACGGGCCCGAAAGTACCCCGCCTGTGGCCCCGCCTAGCCATGTTTCCCGCGAGTACGTCGGGAAACAGGAACGTAAAGCACTAAGACGGTGCGGAACACCAGTCCACACAACTCTTAAACGCTGTTTCCCGGCATCTTCCCCGCCCTCAAACGCTGCAGCAGTCGGGAGCCAGACACCAGCCAAGAGTCCCCAAACTTTTTACACAGGGGGCCAGTTCACTGTCCCTCAGACCGTTGGAGGGCCAGACTATAAAAAAAACTATGGACAAATCCCTATGCACACTGCACATATCTTATTTTAAAGTAAAAAAAAAACAAAACGGGAACAAATACAATATTTTAAAATAAAGAACAAGTAAATTTAAATCAACAAACTGACCAGTATTTCAATGGGAACTATGCTCCCCTCACTGACCACCAATGAAAGAGGTGCCCCTTCCGGAAGTGCGGCAGGGGCCGGATAAATGGCCTCAGGGGGCCGCAGTTTGGGGACCCCTGCTCCAGACCTTAACCTACACCGCAAAGAGCCCCGGGCGTACCTGATCCTGTCATCTCACGCAGCAGCAGGGCACATCGGACCATACCTTCAAACCCACTTCCGGTTCCCACCCTTTCCGAATGGCATTCTGGGGATTGTAGTTTTCCGCTTACCAGGTCGGTGTTCAGGGACCCGAGCGGAGGCTTGGCGTTCTGAGCCTCACCCAGGCACAAGGTAACTCCATCCCGCCGAAAGTGTTGCCACGCCTCCCTGAGCCTGTTTCCCGGACTATTACATGGGATTACAATCCTAGCTACTTGCCCACCCTACCGGGCTGCTGCAGGTGACTATATGACTGTCAAGAACTGGACATTGTGAAATTGGGCTGAATCCAGACTTTTACCACCTCCCATCTTACGGCCTGGGAGTCTCGCGCTATGCTGGGCTTCCCCACAAGCAGCAAGGCCCTTGAGCTGACAGGCTTTCCCTGAGCGACCATTCCCCTTCACCATAGCTGGCTGTCCAGGCTCACAACAGAGCTATCCGGCCTGAGCAGGTAAGGAATGAGTCTAGCTCCTGGCCACTGTCCTTTATCCATCTTTTCTCATATATAAATGAGGAAGCTGAGGCTCAGAGACCTGAAGTGACTTGCCCAACCCTTGTGCTGATAAAAATTTGTCAGCCATTCTTCACTTTATTCCTTCAGTCCTTGAGGTCTTGCTCTTTAAGAAAGAGCCTACGGGCCCTGGCCGGTTGGCTCAGCGGTAGAGCGTCGGCCTGGCGTGCGGGGGACCCAGGTTTGATTCCCGGCCAGGGCACATAGGAGAAGCGCCCATTTGCTTCTCCACCCCCCCCCCCTTCCTCTCTGTCTCTCTCTTCCCCTCCCGCAGCCAAGGCTCCATTGGAGCAAAAGATGGCCTGAGCGCTGGGGATGGCTCCTTGGCCTCTGCGCCAGGCGCTAGAGTGGCTCTGATGGAGGCAAGAGCAATGCCCTGGAGGGGCAGAGCATCGCCCCCTGGTGGGCAGAGCTTCGCCCCAGGTGGGCGTGCCGGGTGGATCCCGGTCCGGCGCATTCGGGGAGTCTGTCTGACTGTCTCTCCCTGTTTCCAGCTTCAGAAAAATACAAAAAAAAAAAAAAAAAAAAAATCTAGAAAAGAAAGATCCTACTATAAATGAGCCTGAAATGTCTCCCACCCAAAGAAACCACAGCACTGTTGGAAGCTACCTTGACCCCACATGCTACCCCCTCTGGACTTTTCTTCCCGCAGCAGCTCCCACCCGGCCCCCAACCCATGCTCCAATCCATTCATTATCTGTTACTGGAGCAATTTTTAAATACTGAAACTAAACATTCTGCCCCACCCCACCGAAGGCTTTTGCAAAAACCCAGCTCTAATGCCTCTTTTCTGCTCAGAAGCTGGCCTTGGCTTCCCGCTCAGCAGGGCTTGCAAAGCGGCTCAGATGGTCTTCAGTGGCTCCCACCACACCAACCAGTCCCTGCACCTTGCACTCAGTCATATTGAATACCTTTCGCCCCTCTCTGCCACTACTCTTGTGTTTCTTTGCTTTGAATGAGTTCATGTCTACTTCCCTGCAACAGAGGCCTCCTAACTGTTTCACTGACTGCTGTCCCAGCCCCACTGGCCCCCATCCATTTGCCAGGTGATTATGTGTCTCCCCTACTGCAAACCGCACCGTGTCTTCCTATCATACTCGGATGTAAAATCTGACCTTCCTAAGGCCTTTGCACGGCCTGGCTCTTGGCTGCCCCTCTAACCTCATCTGTTACTCTTCCTCCAACTTGCTGTGTTCCAGTCACACTTATTTTCCTGAAATGCTTCAAGCACACCAAAGACCTTTGCAGATACTGTTCCCTTTCCTCTCACTTTCTCCATGGCTGACTCCTTCTCATCCTTTCAGCTTCAGCTACAACATTCTTTCTTCAGAGAGGCCTTTCCTGATCACCCTGGGTAAGATTGGCTCATCCCATCCCATTTTGGCACTCTCTTCACTTTCTTTACATCACCTATCATTCAGTCATCTCTCTCTCTCTTTTTTTTTTTTAAAGATTTTAGTTATTTTAGAAAGATGAAGGGGAGGAGCAGGGAGTATCAACTCCCATAAGTACCTTGACCAGGCAAGCCCAGGGTTTTGAACCTGTGACCTCAGTATTCCAGGTCAGTGCTCCATCCAGTGCACCACCACAGGTCAGATC
Organism: Saccopteryx bilineata; assembly: GCF_036850765.1. NCBI lineage: Eukaryota > Metazoa > Chordata > Mammalia > Chiroptera > Emballonuridae > Saccopteryx > Saccopteryx bilineata. The sequence continues at coordinate 35,949,032 of NC_089491.1, forward strand.
ATCTCTTTTTTTAAAAATGTATCTTTCCTACTAATTATAAGTTCCTTGAGGGGACTATATCTATCATGATGATTGTATCCCCAGTACTGCTGCACAGTAAACATGTGTTCACGGAAAAAAACAAATGAGTGATTTTTCTTCTTTCTCGACACATCTCAAACTTACCTTCCTATCTATTAAAGCTAGGATCTGACACACAGTAGCTACTTAAAAATACTTCTTGACAAACTAGTTGTAATTAATGCTTCCTCCTACAGGAAGCCTTCCCTGATCACTATTCTGCCCCCACCCAACAACTTCTCTCCTTTGAGCTCTCACACACTTTATCTGTTCTTTTTGGTGGCCCTGAGCGCACCTTCTGTTGTAGGTCTCTATCTCTACATGTCATCTTATCTCTTGGACCAAGAATACTTGAAAACCAGATTCTCACCCAATTACTTATATCCATAATCCTGCATCAGGCATTGTAGAGGCCCTGAATAGGAACAAGAACAGGGACAGAGTTCAGTGAGGCAAAAGCCACAGTGGTTCTACTCACAAAAGTACTGAACACAGTACCAACGGGCTGAATGCAGCACAATAGGGATAGAATTAGCAATTATTGAGGAGCCACTGCGCCACTTCACCCGCAAGTGTTGTAAGGTACCAAAAACTACAGAATTAATATTAATATTTTAAGAGGCTTGGAGAACATTTTATTAATTTGGGTTAAGGTGTGCAGAGAAATTGTGAGAATAGTCTCTGTACTGTGTGATTGGCATAACCAGGATGGCCCTTGGCATTGTATTGTAAATGCAAAGGGGAGGAAAACATGGATCCCCAGACATTCCACCACACCTGTGCGGAAAGGATAAATGGCTAGCCAGGTACAGGGAGAGAAAAGACAAAATAAACCTTTTCTTATAGCAATGAGCCATTTGCGGGCATTTATCCCCACAGAAACCACCTCTCCTATGTAAATGCATGTGGTTAACATGTGTGACTCTGGACAGAGAGATGGCAGAAAAACACTAGATAATATAGGAATGCCTTTTAATATGTAAAGAGATATCTTTCTACCATTGTGTTGGCTTGTAAATTTTGTTTTCTCCAAAATGATGTATGGCTTGAAAATTTAACATGGTCCTATCATGTTAAAGGACATATGACTATAACCAATAGTGGTAAGGGGCTCTTAATTACAATTTTTGCTTCTGTACTTCCCACTTACAATACTATAAAAACTAAGTAGAACAAAGGGCCAGCACGCTCTCCCTCAGATTTCTGTCGGAGTTGCTGCCGCTTGGCCAAGCTAGACAATAAAGCTTTGATGTGTAATCGATGGACTTTGTTTGTGTCTTCAATGTTTCGGGTCCCTCCGGATTAGGCTTAACAATTATGATTAATCAATAAGTGGGGATATTCGAGCTACTTCCCTTACCCTTTCATCTGCTCTAAAGAAGTTCCCCTTCCTGACTCCCTCATTCTCTTCTTTGCTTCTTGACTTTCTCATTCTCTTCTTTGCTTCCTGACTTCCTCATTCTCCCTGCTTCTATTTTGTGTGTATCAATAAATACCCCTAAGGACTGGGGGTCAGGGCTATCTCATGAAACCGGTATAGGGGATTGTGAGGCAGTCTCCCCTAGGTCCCTCAGTGCACTCCATGTGGTCTCCAAGTAGTCATTTTCTTCACTACAAGTGATGCCCCATGAGAGGAATGGAACCCAAATGACAAGGCATCACCTGGCATGGGTGTGCCATAAATGTTTATGGAAAGAAATGAATCAGCCAGTAGGATGGTGGGTGGGAAAAGAAAGGAGGACTGTAAATGTCCAGTAGTTTCTTAATCATTAAACAAGTAATTTGCATTGCAGACTAGGCAGTCCCACTCTGCCTATTTCATGTAGGGGGCTGTATACTCAATGAAAGTGCTGAATAGAATAACTCCTCCTGTACTTCAGCATCTCAACAGCAATGAGGGGCTTCCCAGAACTTCTGAGACTTAGTGCTCCTCATGAAAACTTCAGAACAAAATACCAGCTTCATACTGTAGCAACTCAAGGAAGTTCATGGACTTGAGGGGAGAGGAAGCAAAGAAAGAGGGAAACAAACATCTGAGTGCTTGTGCTGGAGGCTCCTGCCTTCCCTAATGATCTATTTCTCATAACAATGCTGAGTGTGTATTTTATAACAATCTCTACTTTGGGGTGTTGTGTTGATACAAAAATGTATTCAAGGCATCTAGCACAGTGTAGGCCCTCCCTAAATGAAGACTAGTATTTCCTTTTGACAGATCAGGAACCTGAGACCTATCATAACACTGCCAGGATTCAAGCCCTTATTGAGTTGAAGCCCTAAGCTCCCTTTCCTAAATTTGTGAACATGTAGATTGTGTTCACGTAAACAAGTGATGTAGCTCCTTATAACCTTCTGCTGGTGAAAGCATTCAAGCCCTTTTTCACATCACACAATTTTTAATTTTTTCAATGTCCTGGTGTTCCTATGTTTCATTGCCACGAACTCACTTCAAATCTCTGTTCAAGAGCCTTATTCAAATTTTATTCAAAGTACTCTGTGAAAAGAAATAGGGCTCTAAAAAAATAAATCTTTCCCTGGCACAAGTACTGGTTAATTGTTGATTAGTTAACAAGTTACTGGTAACAGGGGATAGGAAGAATGGTTTTTCTCTTCTTCCAGGGTGTTGCTTTCCTTCTGATTGGAGATCATGTGCAGTGACTAAACCCTTTCATCTCTGCTCCTGTTCTGCAGGGTGAAGGAGAGGGATTAGGGAGCCCTAGGGGAGAAGAACCAGAGACAGCACTGGGCTCACAACTAATCCGGAGCTCCCGAGGGCCAAAGGGACCCCTTGAAAAACTCTAATAGTCCAAGGTGAGTGTCTAAACCACCTATGGCCTGCACAGATAAGCCAGGGGTAAAAAGTATCACAAGGGTAGCTTTAAATCAGGTTTCCTGGGGTCTGAAGGATCTCAAATGCAGGGAAGGATCTCAGAGGAAGAGAGGCAGCCATAACGCTGGGAGTTATTACTTACTATTTACTAGATTGAGTATTTACTAGATTTCTACCCTACAGAGCAGGCACTGTTAATGTCCCCAATGTACAGAAGAGAACACCAAAGCACTGAGGGGTTAAATTGCTTGTCCAAGGTCCCACCAAAGCTAACTAGGATTAACTAGCTCAACTGGGATTAGTAAGAAAGGTACTAAATATATTTATTTTGCACTAATATTATTCTTAAAAAGCCAAATACAATTCAGGGCTTTAACGTTTAACTTTTAACTATTTTAAACAAAAATATGGTGCAAGATTTAGGGGTACAGTCAATTCAGATGAAGCACAGAGCACACCTGAAGAATGTAGCCATGTAGCTAAGGCATTTACTGACACCTTGTGGCAACCTATGCTTATCACAGCTGGGTAGCCAAGATTACCAGGCCTCCTGGTGCAGCTACTGCAAACCAAAACTTGAGAAAGTAGAATCTACCAGATATCACGTTTTCACTCTTATATCCCACAGTTCTTGCCAAATAAGTGTGGTATCAGGAGATTGTGTTTATTGGTGACCCCCCTCACCTTCTTCAAGCATCCCTGCCTTCTTAGGACAGTTTGTGACTTCTTGCTTCCACGCCCACAGGGTATGCTCCTTTTATATAGAATATACACTTTTCTGATGGTAACCTACTTATCTGTGTCCCCAAAGGGTCTGTGAGCATCCTGACCAGGGTGGGACTTGTCTTATTTGTCTATAATTATCCTGGGCTCCTAGCACATAGCTGGGCCCAGAGGAGGTATTCAGTGAATGTATGTTGAATGGATAGGAGTGAATGTTTTGACCCAAACTTATCACTCTGTCTGATTCAGGCCAAGAGTAAGCAGCAGTTTATTTAAATGCTCTAATAGTAAACATTTGAGAGGGTGGGTGGAGGAATGGAAGAGGCTTCTCAGGGAAGAGTCCAGGGCAGGGCAGGGCAGGGAGCCTGGGCAGCTGGCCTGCTCACAGGGCAGTGGATGCCCGGAACTTCTGGGTCAAACAGAACACAGCAGCCGTGAGGGCCGTGCACTGACGGGCCAAGAGTTTCACACTCAGGTCGTGGTAGCCTCTCTCACAGGTCAGCTTGGCGGCCTCTACAAACTGGTGGTAGGTGTACACCACGTCCCTCAGGTTCCCTGCCGCTTCCCTGTGCCGGGCAGAGCAGCGGCTGCAGTCTGTCAACTGGAAGCACAGGCCAGCCAGCTGGACCAGGTACTGGAAGGTGTCACACACGGCACCCTGCATCTCTTCGGGAGACTGGTCCATTCTGATCACATGCTGACAGCTGGACAGGAGCTTCTGGGAGCCCATGCACAGGTGGCTCCGGCTTTCAGAAAAGTGCCAGGTACACTTCTCTGGGGGGTGTTTTTTCCCATTCTCCCAGGAAGCTTCTAAAATGCCTTGTAATTCCAGCAAGCTCTCTGTGAGTCGGATGAAGCCCTCAGGGGTGCTGGCGGGCACAGCTTTCAGTTGTCTCAGAGCCCTGGAGCAGTACTCTGGCCAGATGTGGCTATTCCTGGACAGGGGCACAGCACTGCAGCTGTGGGCCCGGACCGGCCTCCAGGGCAGGGCCAGCTGGCTTCCCGCAGCAGGTGGGGAGGTGAGGGGGACGGTGGAGTGTGCTTCTGAGTCCCTCTCTTCTTCCTCCGTCTCGGGCTGCAGGCCACGGAAGCACGTGGCGTAGGAGAACTGGCAGCTGCACTGCTCCATCCCAACCCTGGGGGACACTGTCTCAGTCACCCCTGCAAACCCCAGAGATGTGGCCATCCTGAGACTGGCAGAAACTTTAGGATGACTTTCTGGGGAAAAGCACAAGAAAGACTTCTCGGCAGGAAGGCAGACACTAGGGCTTTTGTCTTTGCTTTCTGACAGCAAACATTGGTTTGAACCTTCTAAGTGGGGCTCCTCTTGGGGACATGGTAGTGGGCTTAGTAGAGAAGGTCCTGGATTAAAAGAGACCTGCTGAGAAGCATCCTTGGGGGCTGTGTCTTCCCCTTTCACAGAGCTAAGTAGTTCTGCTTTGACCCCGTCCAGAGGGAAGTCTGATGGAATAGTCTGGTTCTCAAGCAAGATATCCGGGTCTAAATCTAGTTCTGCCAATAGTTTTTGTTGTTGGGCCTGGCAGGCTTGGCTTAGGGTTTCTCTGCTTTGTCCTTGGAGTTCTGTTGGGGAGTGTGGTAGGCTCGGCTCAGTCTCGGTTACCGGAGTCTCCAAGGAGAGGGAGGCTATTATTTCATCTTGAGCACTGACACCAATCCTCTGCAGAACAGCATTCAACACATCACCCTTAGGGTCACCTGGATCCTTCCCAGATTCGTCAGGAAATAAGTTGGTGCTGTTTTTGTTAGTAACTTCTCCATCATGTTCCGAAGACAGTTGTCCTTGCTGCTCCTCCTTTGTAGGGAAAGAAGCCATCTTCTCTCCTGAATGTGTTCCACATTCATCACTTCTGGGCCTGTCTGGAGGAGACAACAAGGGTGCTGTGTGTTTGGGGGCAGTTTCTGGCATGTGATTTGTAAACAAAAATCCCAATCCTGTTTCCACCTGGACTCCTTCCAGCTCTGGTGTGTTTCCTGGAGAGATGTTATGTGGCTCTGGGCTGACTGTCAGGCAGACTCGGTCTGGGTTTGGGTCAGTGCTGGAGAGGGAGGACGTGCTGTCCTCAAGTTCTATGGTGAGTTCTTTGAGGTCACTGCCATCTGAGTCTTGAAATGCAGGTAAAGTTGGGGAAGGCTCTGCTTGCGCAGTATCTTGGCCAGATGAACCTGGGTTGGAACAGTTAGGGGTACTTGCTGGGGAACTGGCAACAGTGGCAGTCACAGAAGCACCCCCAGAATTCTCTTTATGATTGGGATCAATCCGGAGGCGAATGGCAGAAATAGAAGACACGCAAGAGTCGATGACTGATTTGGTCTCCATGGTCTCAGGCTCCATCTCCATGACCCGGGAGGCTGGGTTTTTGCTCTTAGCCTCCCTCAAGGGAGCCAGCAGCCCCAGGGCCTTGGTCTCCAGGAGGCCGGGCTCACCTTGCATGTCCTGCAGAGTGGACACAGTTGGGGAGGGTGCACCAAGGGCCAGGTAGGGCTCCCTATTGTAGTAGCACACATCATCCACATTCTCCAGGGAGGCTGATGGCACCAGGGGGAATGAGACCTGACAGGTATAGTCGGTCTGTAGGAAAGACCTTCTTTTTCTCAGGGTCTTGGCATACTTTTTCACCCCTCCCCGTCTGCTTGGCTCCCTTCCCTCTGGTCCAGTTTCCAGGCTGTCCTCAGGGCTGGAAGTGCTGGCCTTATTCTGCATACTGGTGGTGGCACCAGGTTCCACAGCAGAAAGAGCTCCGGGCCCTGAGAATCAAGAAAGGGAAAAGTAGGAGATAATGTCAGAGTAATGGCGGCGTGAGAGATACTCCTGATCTCGCCCCTTGAAATTTCAACAAATTGAACAACCACAACATAGTGAAGGAATTGCATTTGGGCTCACAGGCACATCTGAAAGATCTGCACACTGAATGGACTAAAGGTGAGATGAGGTGAAAAGGGGAGAAGATAAAACACAATGGAGGTTGGCTCTGGAGAGGAAACAAACCCAGACTGGGTTATTTTTCTCTGCCAGACTATGGGGAGGAGGGAAGCTCAGGCTATTTAGATTTTGTCTGAGGGGTATGGAGAGGGACCCCAGAGTGACTGGGCCTCCTTCTGCTGGGAGGAGTGGTGAGATAGAGGGGCAAAGGGGAGATAAACCAAAGCGGCCAGAGCATAGGGTCACAGCCAGTGTTCCCACAGTCTGCCTGCAGCCCACACTCAGTAGAGACAGAGAAAGCTAAAGTCTGGCCCCCAGCCTCCCAGATCCTGCCTCCCTCACCTGGCGGTACCAAGAGTGGCAGAGACAAACCCCACAGCTAGCTCTTCAGAGCCACTCTCAACCCTGAGAAGCTCCACATCCGGTCCCCAGGTCTGTTGAGATGTGGGAAGGAGTGCCTAGAAGCCTGAGATCACCATTGCTAGAGCCGTAATGCAGGAAAGCCAAAGCCATAAAGCCAAAGCTGTAAAGCCCTCAAAACATGCCCCACCAACGTGACTACAGCCCCACCTATATCAGTGTGACAGCAATATCTCAGTGGAGGATAGCCCAGGAACTTTATAGAGCTAAAACTTGTAATACAGCGACACCTACTGGAAGAAACCTCTCAAAACCAAAATTTATTTATTTTTCTTCATTTTTCCCTTTTTTCTTCTATTTTTTCTCTTTCTCTTTTAAGTTTTATTTTCTTTAATTTTTATAAATTTTATTCTTATTGTTTTGGTTTTTATTTTTGTTTGTTTTATCTTTCTGTGTTTTTTCTTCTTTACTTGGCATAATTTTTTAAATTTCTACATTTTTATTGTATTTTTTATTTTTAATATTTTTTAGTTATTTTTTTTGGTTAGGGTTCTTAACAACACCACTCTCAAATGCCATCAAGGAAGAAGATATTGCATACCATGGCTACACGAGGAGAGATGTAGTTCAGAAAGAAAATGAAAAATCTCCAGAAAAAAACAACAACTCAATCACATGGAAACCTTGGAGTTAAATGATAGAGAATTCAAAATTTAAGTTCTGAAAATACTCAACGAGATGCAAGACACCAATAGGCAACTTAATGAGCTCAGAAAACAAAACGAATACTTCACCAAGGAGATTGAAACTTTAAAAACAGAGATAAAGAACTCAATATATGAATGGAAAGCTGAGGTAGCAATTTTGGCTAACAGAACAAGCCAGATAGAGGAAAGAATCAGTTACATCAAAGACAGGTAACTAGAGATGCTACAGAGAGAAGAGGTGAGAGACTCATGAATTAAAAAAACTGAAAGAGCTCTACAAGAATTGTCTGACTCCATTAGAAAGAGCAATATAAGAATAATGGATATATCAGAAGAAGAGAGGAAGAACAGAATGGAGAGCCTATTCAAACAAATAATGTATGAAAACTTCCCAAGCCTATGGAAGGAGTTAAAGCCTCAAATCCAAGAGCAAATAGAATGTCGAGTTACCTCAACCCAAACAGACCTGCTCCAAGGCACATCATAATAAAATTGTCAAAAATCAATGATGAAGAAAGAATCTTCAAGGCTGCTAGGGAAAAGAAGAATATAACATATAAAGGAAAGTCCATTAGGTTATCATCAGACTTCTCAGCAGAAACTCTACAAGCCAGAAGAGAGTGGACCCTAACATTCAAAGTACTGAAAGAGAGGAATTACCAGCCAAGAATACTATATCCATCAAAGTTATCCTTCATATATGAAGGAGAAATAAATACTTTTACAGACATACAGAAGCTATGGGAATTTATCACTAGAAAATCCCCACTGCAGGAAATATTCAAGGGGTTTATTTGATCAAATACAAAGAACAAAACAAATCAAAACTACAAGTAAAAGCTCCAACAAGGTCACAATAAAAAAAAGGATACTCTCTAACAACAATAACATAAAAGGGGAGAGGATAAAGATCTGCAGTAGCAAAGGAGGATGGAGTGCAGGAGCACTCATAAGACAAAGGACTTTTGTACATATAAACATTTTCCTCTTAATAACCTAATGGTAACCACCCACGAAAAAGCTACTAATGAAACACACAGCTTAAAAAAAGAAGAAACGGGAAAGAAGTATGAAATACTACCAAACAAAAACAACTGACAGAAACAAAAAAGAGAAGAACCAAACAAGACACAGAGCTACCAGAAAACAAAACATAAAATGGCTATAGGAAATCCTCAAGTGTCAATAATTACCCTAAATGTAAATAGACTGAACTTACCAATAAAGAGGCACAGAGTAGCAGATTGGATCAAAAAGCAAAACCCAACCAAATGCTGCCTTAAAGAGACACATCTTAGCTGCAAGGATGAAAGTAGACTCAAAGTCAAAGGTTGGAAAATGACTCTCCAAGCAAATAATATCGAAAGAAGAGCAGGTGTATCCCTACTCATATCTGACAACACTGACTTCAAGAAAACAAAGGTAACCAGAGACAAAGATGGATATTGATTGCATAATGATAAAGGGGACATTGTATCAAGAAGACATGATACTTCTTAATATGTATGCACCAAACCAGGGAGCACCAAGATATATAAGACATTCACTAACTGATCTAAAAAATAGAAGCAGACAAAAAAACACAATCATACTTGGAGATTTTAACACACCATTGGCGGCCCTGGCCGGTTGGCTCAGCGGTAGAGCGTCGGCCTAGCGTGTGGAGGACCCGGGTTCGATTCCTGGCCAGGGCACATAGGAGAAGCGCCCATTTGCTTCTCCACCCCTCCGCCGCACCTTCCTCTCTGTCTCTCTCTTCCCCTCCCGCAGCCAAGGCTCCATTGGAGCAAAGATGGCCCGGGCGCTGGGGATGGCTCTGTGGCCTCTGCCCCAGGCGCTAGAGTGGCTCTGGTCGCAACATGGCGACACCCAGGAGGGTCGCAACATGGCGAAGCCCAGGATGGGCAGAGCATCGCCCCCTGGTGGGCAGAGCGTCGCCCCCTGGTGGGTGTGCCGGGTGGATCCCGGTCGGGCGCATGCGGGAGTCTGTCTGACTGTCTCTCCGTTTCCAGCTTCAGAAAAATGCAAAAAAAAAAAAAAAAAATTAACACACCATTGGCAGCTTCAGATAGATCATCCAAACAGAAAGTTATAAAGAAATATTGGCCTTAAACAACACACTGGACCGGCCCTGGCCGGTTGGCTCAGCGGTAGAGCGTCGGCCTAGCGTGCGGAGGACCCGGGTTCGATTCCCGGCCAGGGCACACAGGAGAAGCGCCCATTTGCTTCTCCACCCCTCCGCCGCGCTTTCCTCTCTGTCTCTCTCTTCCCCTCCCGCAGCCGAGGCTCCATTGGAGCGAAGATGGTCCGGGCGCTGGGGATGGCTCTGTGGCCTCTGCCTCAGGCACTAGAGTGGCTCTGGTCGCAACATGGCGACGCCCAGGATGGGCAGAGCATCGCCCCCTGGTGGGCAGAGCGTCGCCCCTGGTGGGTGTGCCGGGTGGATCCCGGTGGGGCGCATGCGGGAGTCTGTCTGACTGTCTCTCCCTGTTTCCAGCTTCAGAAAAAAAAAAGAAAAAAAAAAGGTAAAAAAAAACAAAAAAAACAACACACTGGACCAAATGGACAAATTAAGGAAGATTGAAATTATACCAAGCATATTTTCTGACCATAAGGCTTTGATATTAGAATTCAATTATAAAAAGGAAGTAAAAAAACTCCACAAAAATGTGGAAATTAAACAGCATACTTCTAAAAAATGACTGGATCAAAGAAGTAATAAAAGCAGAGATCAAAAGATATACATAGGCAAATGAAAACGACAACACAACGTATCAAAATTTCTGGGATGCAGCAAAAGCAGTAATAAGAGGGAAGTTTATATCACTACGGGCTTATATCAAGAAACAAGAGAGATCCCAAGTAATCAACCTAACATCACATTTTAAGGAACTAGAAAAAGAAGAACAAAGGCAATCCAAAGTCAGCAGAAGAAAGGAAATAGTAAAACTTAGAATAGAACTAAATGAAATAGAGAATATAAAAACTATAGAATAAATTAATACAACAATGAGCTGGTTCGTTGAAAAGATCAATAAAATTGACAAACCACTGGCTAGACTCACTAAGGAAAAAAAGAGGAAGGGCTCATATAAACAAAATCTGAAATGAAAGAGGAGAAATTACCACAGACATCATAGATATACAATGGATCATAGTAGAATATTATGAAAGACTATATGCCAACAAATTCAACAACCTAGAGGAAATGGATAAATTCCTAGAACCATACAATCTTCCTAGACTGAGTCACGAAGACGTGGGAAACCTAAATAGACCAATAAGCAAGGAGGAAATAGAAACAACTACAAAATCTCCCCCAAAAGAAAAGTCTAGGACCAGATGGCTGCACTAGTGAATTCTACCAAACATTCAAAGAAGATTTGGTACTTATCCTTCACAAAGTCTTCCAAAATATAGAAGAAGCAGTAATACTCCCTAACACATTTTGAGGCCAACATAACCCTGATACCAAAACCTGGCAAGGACAACAACAACAAAAAGAAAACTACAGACCAATATCTCTAATGAATACAGATGCAAAAATCCTAAAAAAAAAAATACTAGGAAATTGAATACAACAACACATTAAAAAATAATACATCACGATCAAGTGGGATTCATTCTAGGAGCACATGATGGTTCAACATATGGAAATTGATCAATGTAATACACCACATCAACAATACAAAGAACAAAAATCATATAATCCTATCAATAGATGAAGAAAAGGCATTTGATAAGATACAACATCCCTTTATGTTTAAAACGCTCAATAAAATCGGAATCGAAGGAAAGTACCTCAACATAATAAAGGCCATATGTGACAAACCATCAGCTAATATCTTAAATAGTGAAAAAAATGAAGGCTTTTCCTCTAAAATCAGGAACAAGATAAGGTTGTCCACTCTCTCCACTCTTATTCAACATAGTTCTGGGAAGTTTTAGCCAGAGTAATGAGCCAAGAGAAAGAAATAAAAGGCATTCATATCAGGAAAGAAGTAAAGGTATCACTTTTTGTAGATGATATGATCCTGTATATAGAAAACCCCAAAGACTTCACCAAAAAACTACTAGAAACAATAAAGTCACAGGATACAAAATCAATATACAAAAGTCTATTGCTTTTTTATATGCCAAGGATGAAACTTTGGAAAATGAACTAAAAAAAATTCCTTATACAATTGCAACAACAACAAAAATACCTAGGAATAAACTTAACAAAGGATGTGAAGGATGTATATACCGAAAACTATAAAACATTATTGAAAGAAATGGAAAAAGACACAATGAAATGGAAAAATATTCCATGTTCATGGATTTGGAGAATGAACATAGTTAAAATGGCCATATTACCCAAAGGAAAATACAAATTTAATGCAATCCCCATCAAAATCCTAATGTCATTTTTTAAAGAAATAGAACAAAAAATCATCAGGTTTGTATGGAATCATAAAAAAACTTCAAATAGCCAAAGCAACCCTGAGGAAAAAGAATGAAGCTGGAGGTATCACACTACTTGACCTCAAATTATATCATAGAGCCAATTAATGAACTCAGGGTAGATGATGGGAGAGTTCATTCATTCACTTAGCAACAACTGCCAGACTCTATGTGCTGGGACACAGAGATGAGTGGGAAATGCATTCCAAGGTGTTCCCAGTCTAGTGAGGGAAAGAAGCATCAACACAAGATCACACAAATAAATACATAATTACAGGCAGTGCTAAATGCCAGGCAGGAAGCACCCAGGGTACTGTAGAAAAATGCGATGGGGATAGGGTGACTTGCCCTACTCTTTTTGTCTGGTTAAAGTTTCTGGAAGAAGAGTGACGTCACGGAAATGGCGCCGTGAGCAGCGCATCCGACAGCTCTCCCCTAAATCACAACAAATTTATCAACTAGAAACAGAAAAATTTATCCTCGGAGCATTCCGGAGTTCCACACAAACTGATAGCGAAAGGACTGTTATCACTTGAATCTGAGAGACGAGCGTGTGGAGGAATCTACCACAGGGACGTTCTTTCAAACCGCAAGGAAGTGCGCCTGTGGTGAGTCAGCCCATATACTTGGGAACCGCGAGCCGCGAGCGGCCGACACGAGCCGCCACCGCGAGCCCCCGCGAACCGCTGCCGCGAGCGGCCGCCGCGAGCCACCGCGAGCAGCCGCGCGCGCCCGGTCCGGTTGCGCACCGCTGACGTTCCCAGCGGCCCGCACACTGCGAGTGGGGGTCGCCGGCCACCGGTGCCCGGAGCGCCCCATTCACGCGTGTCCCTTGGGCATTCCACGCGCCCAGGGCGCCCTGCTGGCCCGCACACCCAGGGGGCTCCATTATCCTGCGCCTGGTGCGGTCCAGCCGCCAGCGGCGGGGCGAGCGGGAGAGGCTTGGGAGATTCTCTCCGTGGGCGGGGCACCTCACCCAGCCATTCAAGCTAACAATCAAGCATTGGGGGAGGGGCGCGCGCAGGCAGCCTAAAATACCTTCGGAAGCACAGCTGCGACCCAATCACTGAAATTAGCTTAACCCATAAAATCTGCGCACCCTCGGTTCTAATTGATAAGATCTCTCTCAGTTCAGCGATCCAAGACAAGAGGCGTGATATTTTTTAGTGCCTCTCGCTAAAGGGGCGGGGGCAACTTCTGATTGATAGAGCCTCCATATTCAGGGATAAACGCTAACAAGAAGGACTTGGCAGATAATAAGGTCTATACTACACTAGTCGTAAGCAGAGACTAGTGCCTCTTCTTCCTTGCAAAAACAGGCTACAAAGTGTGGAAAGCCTGGGTTGAGAGGTCCAACTAAATGATAGGCGCTGAACAGTCACCTTGACAACAATTGACTCCCACCTCCGCTTGATTACACTGGAGGCCCTGACTGTCAGAGCCTTTCCCAAAGCCTTGCACTGAGTGGGGATAGAGTGGGGATTTCCCAGCTCTTTGAGCCTCTTACTCCCCAGGCAGAAGCAGTTGCAGCCTTATAGCTGGATCACCAGGCTGCTAATTCAGAAAGGGGGTACTAGGAGAGAGAACCCAGGAAAGCAAACTCTCTCATCGTTGGACCCTGCAAACGCCAACAAGCCTTTACTTCCAGCAAGACTAAAGCCAATTATATGACATTGCCATAGAATCCCATCAACTGCAAATCCCTACCTAAGAGTGACACAGGGCCAGAGCCTGGGGTACAGAGTCACCGACCAGGAAGAGGGAGAGAAAAGAAAAAGGAAGAAGTTAACCTCTCAAAATCAAGAAAAACCCACAGACTTTACAACTTGATCCACTAATTTTTTGTTGTTGTTTGTTTCTTCTATCTTATTGCCTTTATTTCCTCCACCTCGGTCCTTCTATTCTCTGCCCATCTTATGCTTCCCCTTTCTTGAACTACACTACCCATGAGTGTTGCATTTTATTTTTCTTCTTCATCCTCACCCTCCTTTAAGGTTATACTCCAAAACACTTAACTCTCACTCTCTCCTCTTTTGTTTTTTTTTTGTCTTGCTTTATTTTGTTTTTTTCTCTTCCTATTTTATTTCTTCCTTCGTTTTTCTCTTTTTCTTATTTTTTCCTTTCTATTCGTTTTTTCTTTTCTCATTTTACTTTCCTCCCATATAATCCTCAATCACGAACAAATTAGTTAATTTGGGACTCAAGGCTTTTTTTTTGGCTTTATTTCTCTTTTTTGCTTTTTTTTTTTTTTTTTTTCTTGTTTGTTTATTTTTCTGGCATTTTGGGTCCTCCCAACCCAAGGTCTCCATTGTATTTAGTCTTCGCTCCACTTAATACAACAGATTTTTACTTATTATTTTTATTTTTTCTTCTTTATTTTTCTTTTTTGGTCCTTTTTTCTGGTTCCCTCTTATCCCTCTCATTATATCTCTTAGTTGACCATCACGTACAAGCAAATCATCTTATGCTTGTCTAAGATTTTCTTCCTTTTTTTTTTTTTTTTTTTTTTTTTGCATTTAGTAGGTCCCTACTCCCTTTTTTTTGCCCCTTGAACTCTTCACCCCAAATCAGGCCCTCCATTATAGGCACGATATTTCCCTGAGGAGGGGAGAGGAGGGAAAGAGAAGAGAGAAAAAAAAGGGGGAAATAATAAATTATTACTGTTTTTTTTTTGTGGGGTGTTTTACCTTTTTTTTTTTTTTTTTTTTTTTTTTTTTACTTTTTACTCTTTATTAATTCTAATTAGTGCTATCAATAAGACCACCCTCAGATGCCGATAAGAAAGAGGAAATCGAATATTATGGATACAAAAGAAAGAGAGGTAACACAAATAGATGTGGAAAAATCTATGGAGAAAAGACTTAACATATTGGAAGCCTTGGAGCTAAATGACAGAGAATTTAAAATAGAAATCTTAAAAATACTCAGAGATATACAAGAAAACACAGAAAGGCAATATAGGGAGATCAGAAAACAACTCAATGAACACAAAGAATATATTACCAAGGAAATTGAAACTATAAAAACAAATCAAACAGAAATGAAAAACTCAATTCACGAGCTGAAAAACGAGGTAACAAGCTTAGCTAACAGAACAGCCCAGATTGAAGATAGGATTAGTGAAATAGAAGACAAACAACTTGAGGCACAACAGAGAGAAGAAGAAAGAGACTCAAAAATAATAAAAAACGAGAAAGCCCTACAGGAATTGTCTGACTCCATCAGAAAGAATAACATAAGAATAATAGGTATATCAGAGGGAGAAGAGAAAGAAAATGGAATGGAGAATATACTCAAACAAATAATAGACGAGAACTTCCCAAGCCTGTGGAAGGAACTAAAGCCTCAAATTCAAGAAGCAAACAGAACACCAAGTTTTCTTAACCCCAACAAACCCACTCCAAGGCACATCATAATAAAGATGACACAAACCAATGACAAAGAAAAAATTCTCAAGGCAGCCAGGGAAAAGAAGAGTACAACATATAAAGGAAGGCCTATTAGATTATCATCAGATTTCTCAGCAGAAACTCTACAAGCTAGAAGAGAGTGGACCCCAATATTTAAAGCCCTGAAAGAGAGGAACTTTCAGCCAAGAATACTACACCCATCAAAGCTATCCTTCAAGTATGAAGGAGATATAAAAACATTCACAAATACAGAAAAGATGAGAGAATTTATCAACAGAAAATACTAAAGGGGGTTTTCCAACCAGATTCAAAGAACAAAAGAAAACAACACCACAAGTAACAGCTCCACCAAGAACACAATAAAACCAAACTTAAACTGTGACAACAAAGGAAAAAAAGGGGGGAGAGGATGGAGATTAACAGTAGCAAAGGATGATGAAGTGCAGAAATACTTATAAGATAGGGTACTACAATGAATATGGTAGGTACCCTTTTCATTACTTAATGGTAACCACCCTTAAAAAAACCACCACAAAAACACTTGACTTAAAAAAGGTAGCAACAGAGGAAAGAAGTATGGAACACAAACAAACAAAAACAAATGATAGAAAAACAAAAGAGAAGAATCAAACTAGATACAAAACTAACAGAAAGCAATTTATAAAATGGCAGTAGGGAACCCACAAGTGTCAATAATTACACTAAATGTAAATGGATTAAACTTACCAATAAAAAGACACAGAGTAGCAGAATGGATTAAAAAAGAAAATCCAACTATATGCTGCCTACAAGAAACACATCTAAGCAACAAGGATAAAAACAAATTCAAAGTGAAAGGCTGGAAAACAATACTCCAAGCAAACAACACCCAAAAAAAAGCAGGCATAGCAATACTCATATCTAATAATTCTGACTACAAGACAGAAAAAGTACTCAGAGACAAAAATGGTCATTTCATAATGATTAAGGGGAAGTTGAATCAAGAAGACATAACAATCCTTAATATATATGCACCAAACCAAGGAGCACCAAAATATATAAGACAGCTACTTACTGACCTTAAAACAAAAACTAACAAAAATACAATCATACTTGGAGACCTCAATACACCGCTGACGGCTCTAGATCGGTCATCCAAACAGAGAATCAATAAAGATATAGTGGCCTTAAACGAAATACTAGAACACCTGGATATGATAGACATCTACAGGACACTTCATCCCAAAGCGACAGAGTATACATTTTTCTCTAGTGTACATGGAACATTCTCAAGAATTGACCATATGTTGGGCCACAAAGACAATATCAGCAAATTTAGAAAAATTGAAATTGTACCAAGCATATTTTCTGATCATAAAGCCTTGAAACTAGAATTCAACTGCAAAAAAGAGGGGGAAAAACCCACAAAAATGTGGAAACTAAACAACATACTTCTAAAAAATGAATGGGTCAAAGAAGAAATAAGCGCAGAGATCAAAAGATATATACAGACAAATGAAAATGAAAATATGACATATCAGAATCTCTGGGATGCAGCAAAAGCAGTAATAAGAGGAAAGTTCATATCACTTCAGGCCTATATGAACAAACAAGAGAGAGCCGAAGTAAACCACTTAACTTCACACCTTAAGGAACTAGAAAAAGAAGAACAAAGACAACCCAAAACCAGCCGAAGAAAGGAGATAATAAAAATCAGAGCAGAAATAAATGAAATAGAGAACAGAAAAACTATAGAAAAAATCAATAAAACAAGGAGCTGGTTCTTTGAAAAGATCAACAAAATTGACAAACCCTTGGCAAGACTCACCAAGGAAAAAAGACACAGGACTCAAATAAATAAAATCCAAAATGAAAGAGGAGAGATCACCACAGACATCATAGATATACAAAGAATTATTGTAGAATACTATGAAAAATTATATGCCACCAAATACAACAATCTAGAAGAAATGGATAAATTCCTAGAACAATACAACCTTCCTAGACTGAGTCATGAAGAAGCAGAAAGCCTAAACAGACCAATCAGCAGGGAGGAAATAGAAAAAACTATTAAAAATCTCCCCAAAAATAAAAGTCCAGGCCCAGACGGTTATACTAGTGAATTCTATCAAACATTCAAAGAAGACTTGGTTCCTATTCTACTCAAAGTCTTCCAAAAAATTGAAGAAGAAGCAATACTTCCAAACACATTTTATGAGGCCAACATAACCCTCATACCAAAACCTGGCAAGGATGGCACAAAGAAAGAAAACTACAGACCAATATCTCTAATGAATACAGATGCTAAAATACTAAACAAAATACTGGCAAACCGAATACAACAACATATTAAAAAAATAATACATCATGATCAAGTGGGATTCATCCCAGAATCTCAAGGATGGTTCAACATACGCAAAACGGTTAACGTAATACACCATATCAACAAAACAAAGAACAAAAACCACATGATCTTATCAATAGATGCAGAAAAGGCTTTTGATAAAATACAACACAATTTTATGTTTAAGACTCTCAACAAAATGGGTATAGAAGGAAAATATCTCAACATGATAAAGGCCATATATGATAAACCATCAGCCAACATCCTATTAAATGGCATAAAACTGAGGACTTTCTACCTTAAATCAGGAACAAGACAGGGTTGTCCACTCTCTCCACT